>NC_133935.1:9475420-9783910 GCF_031877795.1 Strix aluco
GTCAATTAGTATTACAGTAAGTGTTCCATCAAGAATGTAAAACTTTGCTTATGCAGAAAACAAACTACAAGCAGTCACTCCAATATGGCTACAAGTATGGCAGAAGAAAAAACAGCAAATTCTAGTCATATTGAGTCAAAGACAAAAAAAAAGCTACACTAAGTGCACAGGTCTGTTCCCTTTTTTGTATGTAGAAAGATATAAAATAAAAATCAGCTTTCTGTATCAATAATGTACACCTTTATGTCACATTAAGTACCATTTTATGGCATTATCTCAGCCATTTAAAACAAATTATAAAGGCTCATTTGTAATCCAGTCCACACATACTAAGAAATCCACAATAATTCTCAATTGTAAATTCCATTTTAATTGCTCCATTATATAATGTATTGTTTCTGGTGACAACTATTTTCATACTGTATTTGTTCTTCCATATAAGCAGCAGACATAAGTAGTTACCACGAGATGCTGCTCATTCACTTGGTGAAAATGAGTACACTTGCCTTGGGCTTGGATTGTGTCCCATACTTGAAAAGGAGAAATTCTTTTCATTATTATCAGCCTATCCATTTAGGAGGCAGGTCCCCTCACCACCAGATCTTCCTGATTCTGTCCAATCCTCTCCAAAAGAGGTTTCCTCTGAAGTCCTGTTACATATAACTCTTTTCTTTGAAGTGCTAAACATTTTTCTCTGCATTTATAATGGTCCTAATCCTGCAAAGAAGTTGATTATAGCACTATTTTGAAGCACTAGACCTTAGGAGAGAGTCAGGATATGAGCTGCCTCCCTCAAAAGCAGCTATAATACAATACCTGGAAAGTTTATCAAACATGTTGACAAGCTTCATAGCTTCGTATTCTTTTTGTTCTTCTGTCATTTCATCCATTGGATTGGGCATTGGTTCTTCTAAGTGACCAGTGATAAGGTTAATGCTGGAGGTGGAAAAACAATACAGTTTACACTTCTATAGAAATATGTAAATTTTCTGTCTTCTTGATAGGAGGAAAGAGGAGTATACTAACAGAAACCACCAAGACTAAAACTGTCTGACTTGCACATAGAAGTTTTTCCTATAAATAGCCAACCTTCATATTTATACCTTTTTTGTAGCCTTTTCTCATGAATTGTGATATTATCTTCTTGTTGATTCACTTGTTAGCTACTCAGAAATACACAGCCCACTAGCACTTGTTATAATCCATACACAAGCAGTTTGAAAGCAGGGGAGTAAAGATGCTAATAATGACAATCTCATTAGTAATAATGACATAGATGAGGAACTGAATGACAGATACATGTTTGAGACTAATTCTTTACAGGATTAATTTTAAAAATATAGACAGGTTCCAGTTACATTTTCTTATTCATGAAGAACCATTAAATTAGTTTACTATTCCCCTCCCATGATAATTTTTGCTCAAACCAAAATAAGGTTACGTTACTTTGAGAATTTACAGTGTCAGTTTTATTTTCACTGTTAAAACAAGTGAACTGAGATACAGAAATGGTAACAAAAGCAGAGAAGTAGTTTTAAAGAACACTGTCAGGGCAAATTATCTTTTCAAGAAGTTTAATCACAAACATTTAACAGCAATACAGAAAATTAGATACATAAAATCAACTGAC
This sequence comes from Strix aluco, assembly GCF_031877795.1. Classification (NCBI taxonomy): domain Eukaryota; kingdom Metazoa; phylum Chordata; class Aves; order Strigiformes; family Strigidae; genus Strix; species Strix aluco. The sequence continues at coordinate 9,477,051 of NC_133935.1, forward strand.
AGTTGTCTTGAATATTTCATTTAAGTGTCAGTTTTTAACTAAATAGGTGTTATAGTTTTACTTGTATGCATATAACTGAATGTTAGGCTTTTGAAAGAAGAGCAGAGACAAAAGAGCAAGAAAAAAAAATCCTGAAGTGCAGAAATAAAAAGAAAACTCCCGTTTCAGAGTTCAATCCTTAGCATAGAAGCAATATAATTCCTGTAACTTCTCATACATTTAATCCTGTCCTTCATTTGTGTTCCTTAATAAGAATTTTTCAGTAAGTCACAACTCCCCTGTCATATACTTACTCATGTCTGTGTAATTCAAGGAAAATGCAGTAAAGTTGAAAAATAACACGCTTCAGATGCCCACTATCAACAATTTCAGAACCTACTTAAAATGGCATCAGTTCATAGATGTAACATGACAAACTGAAACCTCTTAATACCAAATCAATTACAATTAATAAAAAAAAAAAAATCAACAGACAGAGCTTCTATATGATCATTGAATCCTTCAAAGAAATATACTGGATTCTGATGCATGACTTCTACAAAAGTTATTTTGCTCCTTCCGTATTTACCTATGTGACCTACTCAATTCTTTAGGAAAATTTTAGTACTGACTGAAACTAGACCTACTGGTTGGTTCCTTTTTTATAAAGTCCCGCTTAAAACCTTAAACCACATTTGACACCTTTATTTTCTCTGTTACAGAGATATACCCCACAAACAATAGTTAGTAGTTTGGCAACTTCATGTGAGTTCCTCAAAAATCTGGGGCAAAAGCCATCCTTTCTAAGTTTCTTACTATAATTTTTTTGTAAAATTTGCTCAAAAAATCTCTTTTCACACTCGAATTTAAATATTCAGACTCAAGTTAAATAATTCTCATAGTGATTTTTTTTTTTTTTTTCATCCTGGAGCCTTTTGACTATATGATGGTCACTATTACAAGTCCACAGCAGACAGTAGCTAATGCACATGTAATTCCAAAAGAGGCCTCTCTGGAAAAGGTGAAACAAAAAAATTATGTCAAAACATCTAAATTGCAACAGGATATACAGAATTGAAAACAATACTATACTTAGGCTTTGCAGATTTGTATTCTTCTGTATCTGTATCTTCATCATCCGAGTACCAATGATCTCCTCTTCCTCCTGCTAACAGGCCCCTTGCTGCCAGCAATCCTGCTGCATTGCCATAGCCTGTATATTTTAACAAGCTGTCAACTGCAAAGAGTGATACAGAAAATTATTCAGCTATAATCAATTACAAAACAAAAACCAGCATAGTGTTACAAGAATCGAGTTACAGCAAGAGGCAAATACACTAATTACTGCTAGACCTTATATAAAAGGGAGAAGAAAAAGTAATTTTTACCTCTCTCTTTACAAAGAACAAAAAGAAATTCTGCTGCAATTTGCTTTACTCCAAGGTCAACATGTGTCATAAGACGCACAAGCTTGTTTCTCACTGTTGTGCCAACTTCTGGACGGTTCGATACATCTCTTAATGGAGGCAATACCTAGCAGCACAAAAAGAGGAAAACCAGCATAGAATGAATGCATGGCAATACCTATCCAATCCTTGCAGAAACACAGTCAACAGAACAAGAAAATACTGTAAGCTCTGCTCCTTCAAAAAAAAAAAGCTAAAATCAAGACAACTATGTTGGCATGCACTAGTAATGACTCTTGATTCTCAATAAATTCAGGCCTTCTGGTCTGCCATCCTGGACAAAAGAGTACTCAGTACCAAACGTAGATTAAAAAAAAAGACAACTATTAGCATTTTAAGAGCACAAATGAGTGTCCCAAAATAGTTGGCCAACAGGCAGCAGTAACCTCACGTTCTTTGTTTCTTATGTTTTGCTCAGATATGTGGTAAAAGCATTAAAAATACCAGCTTAAGGAAAATTATGGTATTAATATAATGTGTGATTTATACAAAACAATGAATATACTTATAATGAAAAAGCAGGAAAATAAGTCACACTGCAAATTCTACTACCATAAATTTCAAAAATTGCCTCTGCATGTATATAGGAAACGTTTACTTCTCCCAGAAAACACTCTTTTAAAAGCTCAAGCTAAATTTCTAAAAGATTTTGGAGAAAACACTATTTAACATTTCCTCAAACACAGTATTTTCTCATTAAATGTCATTAATATTAACTTCAACCCTCAAGAAAGGCGGGAGGTGTCAGAAATATGGCTGGTTTTGCAACCTAACTTCCACCTCCTTGCACATCTGCCTTCAGACTCAAAACCTACATTACTTTTTTCACATTCACAGGATATGATATGATACGATCTGCAAACAAATCTGGGCCATAATATGAAATAATTAATGATCTGAAGACTCCTATAAGAATTATAGATCTTCAATGTTTTACTAGGGAATGAAACCAAAGATGTCACTAATTGTCATAAGAAATTGCAGGTCCTTTGTCTTCTAGGTGTCTAATGTAAAATGTCATGTTCTGTGCAAAATTACTGCACAATTACTACTGAAATCGGACTCACTAGGAACTGATACTTAAACAAATGAATGCTACAGTATTGACTACTTTGAACAGACCCAGTCTTTTTCAAACTAAGTATTCAAACAGTTAGCAAAAGCATTTTACTTTGTCCCTGCTTACTTTCCCCAATGGGGATAGTACCATGACTGCCATTTCACAAAGTGTTGTAAGAATGAATTAATGTTTTTAGAGTACTCTAATACTAATACAGTGATGAGTGCCACAGGACAGTCCATGAGGAAATTAATCATTCTGTCTTCAGATCAGAATTTGAATAGTGCACAATAAATAAAGCCTAAGGCCAACACTTAACAATGAGGGTAATTCAAAATATCAAACATCCGGTCATGCAGTTAGCAGTATCCATCCATTCTGTGCACTAAATGAGGCAGTAGCCCTGTGGCAGGAGACAGCATGCAGTTAGATCCTGACATCTAGATGCCGAGATGTCATAAAAACATGCAGACAACTTCATTTTCTAACTTCTGAACATTCTGCTCTGCAATTTATTTATTTTTTTTTTTTACTTAACAGATCATGAGTATCCTAGGAAAGAAATGCTGCAAACAAAAACAATGAGCACCAAGAATGAGTTTCTTAAATTCCTCAAAACCACTTTTCTGGTATAGATGAAAGAGGCAAAAAATATACGCTCTTTTCCATTATAAACTCCATTCATAAATCAGGCACAATTTTCATCTGGGAGTGGTATCTACAATGCAACCCAAAAATCACTGCAGCTTAGGAAAAATAACATTTCTCAGCTGGTTTCAGCTGTCTTTCCCTTGCTCATCTTTTAAGTTGTCTCCACTCAACTTCAGGAAAAGCAGCAAAACAGAAAACACCACACCCAATCACTGAACCGCAGAGATTCTTTAGATCTTTAACCATGGCATGGAAATCTTTTTTCCTGTAAAAAGCCTACCCACAGTCTGTACGGTATTAAACAGCTCTTCTAAGAGACCAAGTGATGAAGTGTGCCTCTGTTCAGGGACAGAGTTTTACTCTAACAGAACAGCTGACACACACTGGTACACAAGTTTCAATTCCAATCAATCCTGCCTGCTGAGGTCAGGTCAAACTGAAGTTCAAGCAGAACCCATCAAAGCACCTGTAGCCTCCATGGCTACCACAAAGCTTTGCAAAGTTTTATTAACTGCACTGAAATTTTTTTGATATGCTGGATATAAGGTGACAGGCCTCACTGAGTTCTTTGCCTGTGTGTCACATAATCCATGGTGACCCACATTAATAGAGCTTTACAATATCCCTAATGCTATTATTTAACAGCTCTACAAAATGTATCGTGGAATTTAGGCCATAATATCTATTGATTTACATGACCGAAAAATTATTTCTATAGCTAACAGTTGTCAGAGACCTAACAGAAAAGAATACTGCAGAGAATTTTGTGGGTAATTTAATATGCAACCATTCATGCTTTTAAAGTATCAGTGTCTTGCACTGAGGTACAAACCTCAAAAAGTATATTAGCTTCATAGCCAAATTTTGATGAATATTTTACTTACCTGAGCTTTGATAAACTTCCTGATATTCCTATGAGTTCGGCAGCATTCAGTTAACAAACTGAGAACTGGAGTCAGACTTTCTCTATAGCTACTTCCCTAAAATAAAACCAAATACAAATAAAACATTTTAAAGAGCAAATTTTCCTTTTCAAATCCTATGAACCCTTCAATGCAGTCCTATGTGACAGCCAAAACACGAACTTTACATAGATATAAACAAAGAGCCAAATGTTCCTCCTCAAAAACACGCATAAGCCAGTACGCTTCAGATATCCACAGGAATTTGTTCTCAATTTTGAGGTGTTTCACAATCTAGAAGCAAGGACACCCATATTTGCGCTAAACACTGTCTGAAAGGTTTCTAAGAAGCTTTATATATGTGCAATTTTGTTTTAATGAAAGAGGCCCTTTCTGTGAAGAATCTTTGCAGCCCATACCTTGTCTATTCTCTTCTCCATGAAATCCAGTAAAATCTGAATTGCTCCCATATTCATACCATTGTATTTTATATCTGTTTCCTCTTGGGATGATGGACTAATAAGAACATCCAAGCAAGAAACGGGAACATTGCTTAAGAGGTTGATTGCATTGCTGAAACAGATTTTAGAAATTCGTTATTCATTTGGAAGAAAGAATTAAAAACAGAGTACAACTCACCATAAACTGTTTGTACAACTGCAACCAAAAAGAGGCCTTGCAACTCAAACAATGCTTTATTTTCTGCTCTCTGGATTTTAAAGAAGGTGGCATGCATTATCGCCTGAGTGCTGGCTCTTGGAACAAACAAGAAAAAAGAAAGACAAAAGCTCCAAAAGCTACGCTGCAGCACTGCACTATTACTTCCAGCCCCCACAGTATCCTTTCCCATAGATAAGGCACAGCTTCCAGCAGTATGTTACAGCAGCAGATCTTGCAGGACAGCAGGGGGAACTCTCACATTGATTTGCAGCCGTCAGAATTTCTTCCACCTTGAAACTTGTAACATTTTACAGTGCACCCATATTACCATCATTAATGTGACAAACTACACCATTTCCTCCTCCTATAACAGTGGGGCGTGGTGGCAAGTTCTCAGGTACCTTGTAATATTTTCACCTTTACTTAACTTGTAGTGCACAGGAAATACAGAAGGCTTTTAACACATTAGAAAAAAAGATTCAAGTTTATTTACCAAGGCCCACCTTTCAGTAACTGGCAGTCTTTGCATTCTACAAAGCACAGAGAGGAGCACTTCCCAAATATCCATTAGGTGATTTAAATTAGACCACAGGGTCCCTCCCTCCTCTTTGATGGAGTAAGATGGAACTTTGCAAGGGTCCCTTGCATGGTACACATCCCTTGAGTTTGCTATCTATCCTGTTCTCATTACACAGACTTGCATTCGTACTCTTCCTGAATATGGGGCTAAATTACACAGATACTGCAAAAATCAGAATTCTGTCATTATTTACCAGCTGATGCTCAACTAAACTTATAAATAGATATATTCAGGAATACTACAGATCTATTTAGACTTACATATGCAGACCTCAAAGCTATCAACGAAACTATAAGCACCGATGTTTCAAGGATTGACAAAGTGTTTCAAGAATAGAGAAGGCTTTTCAAACAACTTAATTTAACACTTTTAATAATATCTACGTAGAAGTTGCCCTCAGTTTTTATGTTGTTAATGCAATTTTAACAAAGAATTAGTAGAAGAGAAAGCAAATCATGGCAATCAAACATAACAGGATTTCTAACAAATCTGCTGGTTTTGGTCTGATCGGACTGGGTGGCTGTTCCACACTGTGCCATCTCCCTTCTGCTCTTTTAGCAACTGAAATTCAGACAACTTCTACTTTTTGGAAAGCTTGTTCTCTTTGTTTTGTTTCTAATTCCTGTTTAAGATACATCTTTTATATCATGGAAGTTATTCCCCTCCAATAATTCAGGAATAGTCAGAAACAAAACAGACTGAAATTCAACAAATATTTGGTGGCTTCAGGGCTTTCATCAAAAGTTCTCTTTTTACCAGTTTCTTATTAAACAACCAAGTTCCCAAACACCTACAAAATTAATTTTCTGGATCACTGTGTCTGAGCTATTCTTTTCAATAAATGAAGCCCGGCTTTCTGATCTTTGTCACTCCACTGACAGTTTTATTTGTGGTAGAGGAGTGTATGAAATTCTCCAGCTACCAGGAAGTCAGTGACTATGCACAGATCTGCACAATAGTGTTTGCATTCCTACTCCAGGGGGTAGAAATACTGCGTATATTACTCTCCCCTTTTCGGCTTCCTAGAGATCATTAATCACTGGGACATGACATCCACCCACTCATGCTCCCAGCCCCCTCCTGATATGCAAATTCAGAAGCAAAGGCCTATTTAGAGCTGCTGAATGCCTTGATTAAAACCTTGTTAGTGGGCAAAAATGGCACTCACTCTAATATGTGGTGCTTTAAACTGTTCATATTCAAACGTTAAGTAATGACATGACAGAACCACAATAATGACAACAATACCAGGTACTAAATTAGTTAAGATATTTTTATAGGTAACTTCTGCTTATTTATTAGAAATAGAGTCACACTGACAATCAGTACATCACAGCTCAGGGCATGTATCCAACACCTGATGCTCACATAAAATAAATCCTCAGCTTACACATTCAGAGCACAAGTATTCATACGACGTGCTCTAACTGGCTGCCTGAACCCTTCATTTAAGCATCTTACATTCTGCAGATTAACAAACTTAGAGAAGTGCAAGTGATCACCAATTCTAAGAAATATACCTCCCTGATGCTTCATAAAGTTTATTCTGCATTCAACACTGCTTACATTTTATTCAATTTTTAACATTATTTTTGCAGTTGCCTTACTGATAGGCTCCAGGTGGAAAGCAGAGGGAGAAGTTGCACTCTGCTCTCTGACTCACACCTCATCTCTAGCAATAACGACTGCACGGTCAGAGTCCAGCATACAGAACAGCCCCAACGACGACACAGCCTCATTTTTTCAGCTATGCTGTGTTAGCTGTAGACTGCTAACACAAGTATACTCATTCATTATTGAAGCTCCTATCAGGAATGAAAGTTTTGCTTGACCAAATACATCCGGGGACTGAAGTGGGGCCCTCTGATCCAGGCCCCTGATCCCTCTGAGGATTTGCAGGGGTATTACTTCTGAGTATACCTTTTCTATTCCAGAGCTGCCTTATGAATAGTCTTAGTAGAAAAGCGTATTAAATTATTCCGCTCTTATTGCACCCTGTAGCATTCAAAGACAAAACTCAGGTTCTGCAAATGGGCTGAAATATTTGAATCACAGAAGTCAAAACCTGTGCAGTGCTCTTCTAGCACGGTAAAAAACCCCACGTGTGACATATATCAATGTCAAATACTACATGCAGCAACACTATCCTTGCATTCTTTCTTGTATCAATTTGAGCTAAACAAACTGGCTACTGTTAGCTAACATAGGGAGAAAGTTGTTTTCCCAGCATAACAGAAAGACTGATGCAGTGCTATACTGTCTGATGGAGAACGGGAAACAACTGAAGTGACACAAGGCAGTGATAACCACTCTCATTTCTTCCCTGCTTCCCCCTCTCAGAACTATGGAGAAACCTCGCCTTGACTTGGTGTCACTGTAAGGTCCACGTGGGCAGCATCTCTACACAAAATATCCCTTCTGACTGAAAAAAGCAAGGACAGAAATCACACTAATACTACATATTCTTCAGAGCTGCCTACTTCTATATGTAAAGTCCTTTCTGGATCTCATCTGCAAAAGCTAAAACCAAAAGGACCTGCATAACATGCATCCTTTTGCAATAGCACAAGATAATTAAATTTTACAGGGTGATTAGACTAGTCAGATTCCTGGAGAAGCACACACCACATATTTTCATGGGAAAAGTATCAGCTGTATAATAATTCAGCAGAATATCAGGCAGTCTTGCTGACTATGTACAAGCTTAAATGCTAAAGGTCTATCTCTGTCTTCTTGTGGTTGAATTTATCCAAACCTGTTCAATTTTCCCAGCAGTGGTGAATTCATTCCCACCAGTCCCTCCCTTTAAAGGAGGATGAGAGTGCAAAACAACCACCATAAGCAGCAGCAAAGAGAAAACACTGAGTGCCTTTTAGGACACACTCAGCACTAACTTTAGTCATGGCAACTACTGCAGTGGTATCCTAAATTATTCCAAACTAGTCTGCACCAACTGAGAAGGGCTCTGATGTAGGATTTTAGTGTTCACCTACTAAGACTGTTGATCTCTAAGAGCTTTCCAAGATTTTAATCAAGTTCATTTAACACTTTCAAGATTGCTGGGTGTGAAAAGCTATATCCTTCTTCCTGGAGCCTGCTGGTTCAGAAGAAGATCTTCAAAAGATCCTACAGTTAGATATAGGGACATCGCTGAAGAAGAAAACAGCAACACTAACTTTGATTGCTGAGAGATAACATGGGATAGTGTTTGAAGCTACCGTACTGTCAGGCCCTGAGAAGAGCTGACCTACTTGGATAAAAATAAGGGTGTCACAGAAAAAAACAGTAACACTGAACAGAGAACTACCACCTTGCTAAAAATACTCTAAATTTGGATTGAATTGTTGGCTGCAAATACATAAACAGTTGGGTGCAGGACTGAGGAAAAAAAACCAATGCACCTAAAGCTGCAAGATGATTCACTCATCTTTGGAAAAAAAAAAAATATTACCAGGGAACTGATATTTGTGCTTTTAATAAAGCAGCCTAGAGCTACTGGAGATAAAATATCAACTTGTTACTTCCATCCCAATCCATCAGAATTGCAAAAGTTACATACAAAAATCTCAAACGCATTTTTTCCATCAGCTTCTGTGCAAAACAACAGAAGTTGCATTTCATTTCAATTTGCACTACCCATAAAACTTCCATATGTATTTTCATCCTCAGTTATACACACACACAAAAGATTTCAAAAAGGTCAGCTTCATTATTATTCATCAAAAATAACATTATTGCCAGCCACTTTCTCTCTGGAATGGTAGACATGCTTAAAAAATATTTCAGGCAAACAGTTTTCATCAAAAGGATTAATAATATTTTACTCAAAATTACTAGTTTCCATTGTTTCTCAGATTTCCAGTTTAGATTTCAGGTTTTTTTTTTTCCTATTTTTTAAAAAAAATAAATAACCTTTTAAAATAGATTGGTTCTGCAATTCTACCAACCTGTGCAACTCTTCAGTTTTGTCTTCAGTAGGGCCCGTGGTTAATAAGCAGTGTCGAAGGATGGCAGCCATGTAACGAAATTGATGAGATTCATTCTATATAAATATAAATTATGAAGACATTTTTTCATTTTGAAGATTGCAAGTGGGGTTTCAGGTCACTAGAATAATAAAAATTAAAGATGGAAAATACCTATTAGATCATAACATCCATCCCTATCAATAAAAGGACTGTACCTTAGAGTTCACTGAATGCTTAATGCAATGTAACTGTCATATGCTGGCCTTTTAACTAGGCCTTGTAAAAGTCGCTGGGGACTTTTTTCCAGTTAAATGAACCTTCACTACCAAAAAATCCCATTACAAGCATTTCCTCAATTCCATACTACTACTCCTAATACACCACTACTATCTTCCTTGCTGTATTTACACCCGGCCGCCTCTTCATCCATTTAGATTACATATGTTCTTCATTTAATTTGCCTCCTGCTCATTTAGGCCTTTTGCTGCCAACAGTTTCATTCCCCCACCCAGTCTGTTTCTTTTCCTAATTCACTTGCTTCTATTCCCTTGATACCTTTTCTCCATTTCGTTAATAACTTCTCTACTCTCAGCAACCTTATTTGCCCTACTTTTGCTCTCTCCAAGCAATTCCCCCTTCCAGTCTCCCACCAGACAGCTGCCACACAAAAGTACACCAGTATCTGCAATCATTTAACTGTGTGTATCATTGTCCTCGTCCTTTTTCATTAGCTCTTCTTGGCATCCATCATATGTTCTGGTGTGTTTGACCTAGCACAAAGCCCCCCAATGCATCTTTTGTAACATCAGCATCCAAATCTGCCAACTGTACCACCTGCGGCTCTTGTCTGGCTTTGCTACTTTGAAACCATTTTGTCATTAAATACGGGTGTTTCGAATGGTTCTCTCCCCCTTAGGATGGATCTCATTTAGTTTTCTACCCACATGCCTAACCTCTCTGCTCTCCTTTTATTTTCCATCCCATCTACTGTTTGTAATCTCTTCAAATTCTGCATCTTCAGCCCACTTAATTAACATAGTGTTTACTCTTCCTACAGATCATTAATATTTCCACAGGGATACTTGCTAAGCAGAATGTCACCTAACATATCTGGCTGGTTACAACTACTAAAGAGCTCTTTAAAGTTCCCTTGCTTTTAGGAAATTTTTGTGGAGAGTTATTACAAAAACTTTATCTCAAAACACAAAATAAGATTCTCCCACCCCAGAATGTCTTAACCTCTCATCCAAATTTAAAAAAGAAAAGAAGTTACTAACACCAGAATTTCCTCCAATTTGAAGGAAATTTTCCTGACAAGCTGCATGCTTGGACTCTTTTGGGACGAAAAGTTTTGTGGGACAAAACCTCCCTCATTCCACAGAGAGCGGCCATAGGAAACTTCATCAGGTAACACCACGACTGTGTGCCACCTCCTGCCCGCCCTTCTGCACTAAACCAGGCTTTTCATCTCACAAGATTCCCAGTATTTTGCAAGAGTACTCCAACTTCAAGATCCAGATTTCAAGAGCTTACTTTCTCAAGAGGTGAACATGTAATACAGCTTCATTTTCCAACTTAACACCTGACGTATCCTCCACACAGAAGAACTTAATGAGATGATACTTCTCAAACTCTGAACTAGCAAATATTCATATAGCCTTGTTACATGATTGACTTTGGGTAATTTTTTTTCCTCTCAAGCTTTTATCTCCAAAACAATCCCTTGCCTATACAAAGAACTTTCTCTGACAAAGTTATTTTCAATAAAGGTCTAAGTCAGGAATGTAAACAAGAGAAAAGTCCCTCACTTTCTTTATATTTCCTTGAAATTTGAAGTATTAGCCTCCCTGATTTTCCCTCCTGTCTTAAATTTCAGGATTTCTTATTCAGCGTATTCTTGAGACAGCAAAGAATAAGCTTCAGACTTTTCTCAAGTTTTACAATCCTTAATGTTACGGTTAAAGTCTTATTTGATGTTTAGTCCAATGCACTAAAGGGAACAATTATTTGTCAATTTTAATTACTGTAAACTTCTGCTTAGCTTTATAATATGCTGCATATTTACAATGCCCAGCGAAAAGTTAACAACACTGGTTTAGAGACAATATGATGTGGACTAAAAAGAAATTATATAATAAGAAGAAACTATATAATTCTATTACTGTAGCACAGACTTGGGGTATTCAACAAAAAAAGTTATTCTTATCATTTCTGTTTATAAATTTAGGGATGCACACATAGGAAGCATATTTGTCCAAGAAAAGAAAAAATCTGATGTCATAATGAAAAAAAAAGATAAATCTTATTCATAAGATGTAACAATGTAAATGCATTTGGTTCTCATACTTGACCTCATCTTAAAAGATCACGTTTAAGTCCAAACCTGGTGTTGGAGGGATGGGAGATAAAGATATTAAAAACAGTACCACTCTTTCTTCAGAGTTATTTGTTAAAAATTAAAGAGTTGATGTGGTTATCATGCCGAGGAAAACAGAAGACAACCAGGGAGACTTCTCAGCTCTAATTATTACCCTGTTGTTATAGTCCACAATCTCCAGAGATGTAGCCATCTGACAGATTTACATTTAAAAATTTTTCCTAGCCAGCTAATTATTAATGAACAGCATTTATTTTCTTTTGGAATTCTAAGACTCTTATGAAGTAGTCGTCTTTGCATTTTTTATTTGAAAACATACACTTGTGACTTGCGTTATATAACCCAAGCTATTCTCCCACTACACAGAAAATGTATCGATTAGATTTTTTGCCTAAGTAGTAACAAGAACAAAGAAGTTATTTTGTTATTCAAAGCAATGAGCATTAAAGACTCAACACCTTTTGAAAGCCCAAGATCATCAATACACGACACAATCGGAACTCAGACAAGTTTTCTCAGATTGATTTTGCATATAGAGAAATTATGATGTAAAATTTCAAGACTACCTGAGATGCTATTTTGAAAAATGCAATCATATTCCATCAAAATTACAGTATCAAACGTTAAGTATTCTTGCCCAGGGGCTCGGACAACTGCCTCTTGTGTATCTACCTGCTGGTTCTGGCTCTTGCAGGCTAAACAAAACCAATTTAAAAAACACTTCAGCTAAGCCTTACCTCGCTGTGGACATTCCAACTGTCAAGTGTTACATTAAAAAGAGCCTTTAGGGCCTCAATGGCACAATCTGTCTCTTGCAAAGACAGAGGAGGCCTGTCACGATCTTCCGCTGTTTTATATTCTTCCACCCATCTTACACTCAGGGAACTTTCCAAAGCCTGAGTCAAAACTTGCACCCCTTGTAGTTCCTGGCGTAACTGCGATCTAATATCTGTGTGTAGAAGTGACAAGAGGAAGAGCAGCCGCAAATCAAAGCATTTAATGTCATCAACAAACTGTTGGTCCTTGCATTTTTCAAGGAGATTGCAGAGCATAGCTGCAAGATTCAGTTCCAGACTGAGCTTCTGTGCAACAGCACTATTAAAAATTATGTTACAGAGGCATTTTAAAGCTTCTACTATAACGGGAAATTCAGACATTCTCTCCAAAGGATCTTCCACAGTGTCCAGCTTTGCTAGCCTCATAAGTATCTGCATGTTCCTCTTTGTGGTTACAGGCACTAAAACCTTCTTGTCCCTGGAGAGAATACGGAGGGCCTCCAGACAGGCAACTTGACATGAAGTTTTTGTGTCTTTCTCAAGGATGTTTAGAATTCCCTCACACAGTTTCTGTGCAAACACAAACAAAAAAAAAAAGGAACAGTTTTAGCATCAAAATATTGGTGGCAATAGGAAACTTTTGCTAAGCTTCCCTACAACTTTTGAGTTTTCAGCTGACTTGAAAAAACTAGGTATTCTGCTTTAGCTCTTCAAAATATAAACTATTACAAAAGACTTTTCCACAGATCATCAAAAGCAGTTTTCCTCATGGATACAATCGAAATACATCAACATTGGCAAAAGCATTAAGCCAACATGGCAGATGCTATCCATCACTGCCAGTTACTAAGTTTTCATAGTATCAGGACTAAAAACTTGAGTAGCCAGAGTAACAAAGCTAGAGAGAAGTGAAAGGTTTTAAAAATACATCAAAGTAGAACAGTCATATCTACAGTGCCTGCAAAATTATAAATTGAGGTTGTTTCAGTCAGAAGGCTGGGAGAACAAAAACCAAACCAAAATAACTGCTGCTGAACATACAGGTATTAGTACTCCATGTTTGGTAACAGCTATAATTTGTGTTGCCATTTCAACCTAATCTACAGACTTCTCCCATCTTAAGTAAGATTCTTAGAAATGTTAGCTCTGACATAGAAACATAACGCAGTTTTATTGGAAGACTTGGGCTGTAGCAGTTTTACCAAACCAGCAAAACTGCTGCTTTGTCACACAGATTCTTCTTGAAGTCAAAATATTTCACTGATACTTTATACCAACATGACTGCAGGGGTAAACATTAATCTTATAAATGCAGCACAAGAAAATATAACACTCCAAGAATCTGCAGGTCAGAACAGTAACATGTGAATTACAGAAGAATTACCTTTTAGAAGATAGAAACAGACAATCAGATGATCAATCAAAAGAGAGAAAAGACAGGACAAGAGGTTACTTGATGGCAGATGACTCTTTAGGTTTTTATACCTTAAACTCAGGACAGCACTACTACTCATGAGTACCAGAGCCAGAAGTATAGTTCCCAGGTAAGTGGCAATACAAACTGTGTTGTACCTCACAGGACACAGTTCCTCCCTCCTTCTCACCGCCCAAGCTTTGTGTCTTGACCATTGATACGAATAAATTACCAAAGAAGCCAGAGTCGCAACTGAGTTGAATAGCCCTAGTGCAGAAGTCTGCTTAGGACCTGAAATTCGTATCACGGTTTCAGACATTATATGTCAGTAAGTGATAAAAAAATAGCACATAGGAATACTAGTAAAGTAAAAAGTAGTTCTTGGGGAACGGTCTCGGGAATTGCACTTTTCACCACCACCACAACAAAAAAAGCAGGAAGCACAGCAGCGCATCACCCTGACTCAAAGTTCAAAACAAAAGTTCCACTTGGGACATCCAAGCAAGTTTTGTTCACTTACAATTAAAGAAAAAAAAAAGGTTAAATCTAAAACAAATCTAGAACAGACACTCCAGAAGAATAAGGGAGAAAACAACCCAATATTCAACAATGTTAAAAGACAATCTGTAAACAAAATCAGACAGTAGGAACTCACAATACGATTTCTAGTATATTTGTCCTGGGGTGAAGCCCACCCAAAAGCACCACCCAGACAATCAAGATCTTGACTACATCTCCACAGCTCTGACTAGATTAATCTAGTAAAAGTTTGAAAACAAAGAGTGAGCTCCACCTCTTACTATCACACAGGCAACATGAGAAATCTTCATCGGAATATTACTGACACTGTAACAGTATAAAACTCACATCTGACCACCTGTACAGGCATACAGGTACTTACTGTGGGAATTTCACAGACAGGTACCTGGAAATAGATACCCAAGTACAGAGTTTTCAGAGTTCTTCAACATTAACCTAACACTGCTCCCACAGACCTGTACAAGCCCCTGACTTGAGCATACTATGCTAGACCTGCACTAAAGGTTTCTGAAGGTGGCACCTTTGAAGAATTTTTTAAAAAATGCCCAGGAAACAAAAAATGACTAGTCTAGATCCACAGTCAAATTTACCTGGTCACAGCTCAACTTCTTACAAGAATTTTGTTTCTGTTGTTAAGAGTTTTCCATACAATTAACTTTGCTTTGCAAGCTGAAGCAACAGTTGTGAAGCCTGTTTGGTTTTGAGGAGTAACACAGAACTGAATGAACAGTTCAGAGAATTCCAGGAAAAGGCCATTTTACTCTCTTCCATTTAAGTACATTTCTATTAGACTTAGCAGTTATAGTCTTCCTTGTTGACACCAGCTGTTATGAGGTGGTCTGTAATAATTTACCCAAATTCAACAGCTGGTTCACCAGCTGGACTCTCCCTCTCTTCAGGAACTGTGTAGCAGTACCACATTAACCACACAAGAAGCCAAGTTACCAGCCTTTCCCAAACCAAGATGCTGAATGAACACTTCAAAGACATACTGGGCCAGACAGACTGCCTTATCAGTAAATAAATACAGCACAAAAATATATCTGATATTTCATTAATGGTGCTGAAGGTTACTTCTAGGACTTTAAATACCAAGGATCACTTCATAAATTATCTGATCCAATCAATATCCACTGAAATTAAGGGGAGTTTCCACTCATTTTTGTTAGCAGCAGAGCCTATACACATCTTGCATCTGGCGCTCTGGTCTTTAATCTCAGTCCAACAAAACCTGAACACTCATTTGACTACAAAGAGACCAATCCTTCCAAATTCAGACAGATTTTTTTTTTTTTTCCCCATAAGTTGCACCCACCTGGCTGCTATGGAAGTGTCACTGCAAAATGTCAAAAGCACTGCAGGGGAGATCCCAAAGGGCACCACTGACTTGCCATGGGAGGTGGAAGCCTAACCCTCACTCCATACATTTGAAGACTATCCTTGCAATTTAATTAAAGATTATAAAAACCATCATCTCATAGCTTCAAGTTTTAGTGAAATGCAGCAACAGAAGATTCTTAACTCTGAACAGCTGTACTAAAGACAGATACTAAATAGAACACACATTTTTTTGAGATTTAGCAACCTACTTACAACAAAAAAACCATAGGTGTGCTTGTAAAGTGCTTCATTTCCTATATGCTCCTGAGGCCTGGGCTGTATAAAAATTTCACAATATAAGCAAGGCCAGAGTTTATGTTTAAAAGCATTAATTATACAGTCTTATGCATACCATATTAACAACTAAGCCATCACACACTTAAGAACAGGTTACTAAGCTTCGTAGCCATTGCAGCAAAATACAATTTTTTTAAGATGCAAGACTCACATAAGTGAAAAACACATAGAAACTGCTGACAAAGTTCTCTGGAGTTAGACCCTGGTGAGCCATCAAGAGTGATTTTAAAGGAACCTGCATTGTTACAATACTACCGCTTGCAATACTGCCAAAATCTGAACCACTGCTGGCTGATCTTGAGTGCCAACAGGAGCTTAGGAAAAACCAGAGCATCTGATTATAGTTGAGGAGTTATCCATGGAAAGTTTTGAAGCAAGGAAACAAAACTCATCCTGTTAGGAAACTGCCTTGGAGACAACTAAAACCAAATGCCATACAGCACATTTTCTGCTTTCTCCTTGACAGTGTGAGAGGAGTGATGCACAGGGAGAAGAGAAACAGGGAAGGATGTGACCACATAAAGCATTATTACCCTTTTCATTTTCTTTAGGTGGTGCTTTTTCTACTGCCCTGTAGGCCATTAGCATGGCATAAACTAATGGGCACAGATGTTATTTATTTGGTTGGAAATGAAAGCAAGTGAAAGAATTCAGACAGCAAGGTACCCCCCTC
This sequence comes from Strix aluco, assembly GCF_031877795.1. Lineage (NCBI taxonomy): Eukaryota > Metazoa > Chordata > Aves > Strigiformes > Strigidae > Strix > Strix aluco. The sequence continues at coordinate 9,493,774 of NC_133935.1, forward strand.
CCCTTTCACAAAATATATGATGATTGTCCTAGTTTCATGGATTTATTGCTATCCCCTAAATTACTGTACAAATTTAATTGTTTTTTGAGTCCTATCCTTTCAACATGCAGAAGGGGGTTTGACTTTCATCAGGCATGCTACAGCAAAAAGCATTTTTCATGTACTTTTCCACAGAATCAAGGCTGTTTCTAGTCTTTTTAAACTTTTTCTTAATTGTAAAATACATTCACATCTCCAAAATTCAAGAATTCTCTGCTTTCATGCTAATAGTGAGGTAAGGACAGAGCAACACACACCATTGCTTTTGTTCACTCTGCAGTGTGAGTAATAGTAAAATATTTTAAAATTTTATTGCATGTTAAAACAGGAAGCCCAGAAACACTGACTTGTCATCTTGTCTTGACGAGTAAAATATGAATCCAGTTTGGTCCTTTATCCTAATAGCATAAACGCTTGATGCTAAGAAGCAACACAGTCCTATGGAAAAAGCAATATCCTGAGATACAAGAGACCTGCATTTTCTTCCCTGCTCAGCCACAGACCTATTGTATGGCTCTGGCAAAAGGGCATCACCTCTTAACTTCCATTTTCTTTTGTCATCTTTTTTTACAGTCTGATTAGATGGGGGGGGGGGGGAGGGCAGGACAGCACTCTAAGTGCTTATTAGCAGATGCTTATATTTTCAGGACTCAACCTCAGCTGGGGAAACTAGGTGCTTGTGAAAAACAGGGTACTTCCTTGAGCTTGCTCTTTGGTCCTGGGGCACCTGCATGTGAGGTCCTTTTCCATCTCCTCCCTTTGTGCTTGAAGATTGTTAGAAAGCACACCTGACCTAGAGTCACTTTTTTCAATTCACAGACCACTAAACTTTAGCTACATTATGTCAGCCGAATTTACTATAGCTTCTCAACACCAGAGTAATAAATGTCTTGGTGAGAAAAGGAGACAATTCCCCTTTATTTGCTTCTTCCTCTTTGGCAAATCATTCTCTTTACTTATACAGGCCTTCAGACTAGAGCAGGAACAAGAGAATATAGTCCCCATTCTGCAAGTATTCTAATCCAAGCAAACACCACTGCTTTACTGAATATAGCATTTAATTTAGACACATATTCTTCAGTGCTTGAAAAGCTATAATTCAAAGGTAAACAACAAGGGTCCTGCTAAACACTACAGAAATAGAGTGCATACTTTTATCTATTTTCTGTGCCTTTATTTTTGAATTATGCCATAGATGCTGTAAGTACCAGGAGAGGTATGCTTCTTAGCAATCAACTTTACATTAAAACAAGGGGAAAAAACCCAACTTCTTGTCAGGAAATACATGCTGCTCCCATTTTCCACCTTCCTCAGTGATGGAGCACGTTAGTAACAAAATTGCCAGAAAAGTCCATCAAGAGCAGAAATTCTAGAACAGCAGAACATATGAGGTGTGCTTGGTTTTGTAGCACCTTCACTTATTTCTCATGATCAATGTTCATAAGACTTCTTTGTATATTTCAAGGCATAAATACATCTTGATGGAACAGCAAGTGATAGTAGCACATGGGGAGCAATATGAGTATGTCAGACTTATGGAATTCTTACTACACTTCTTAGGCTTAAAAAAAATCAAGCTTTTTAAAGAACTGTCCACAAAAATCAAATGAGTCCTCCTCATTGTTCTTTAATAGCTGGGAAGAAAAGTCACAGAGCTAACAGTGAGTGATTGCTCGCTCTTTTAGCATGGGTGAACCAGAAGCCCCTGTGTCTTTGGCCTATCAAGTATTATGTGCCAGAACACACCATCTAGTTGGGAGAATGGGAACATCGCAAGTGGTACCAGGTCATACTTTCCTTCTCCTGCACTGGCTTAAGTCCCTCTAGTTCACTTTGTCTTCTGACCCATGTTTTTCATAATTTTCAAATTTCAATTTTAATTAAATTGTCTCTAGGGGTTCAAGAGAAGTACATTCTTAATTTAATTCAACCTAGTTCTGCAGCTGTTCAGTGGTGAGAATGGTTAAAGCAACCGTAGTGCCAAACACAAAGTTCACAAGGAACTGTATTTACCCAAAAGGTCATATAGGTCTACTGTTGCTTACTCCATCCGTACTGCTACCTATTCCTCAAACTTACCTTCTACTTCACTACAAACTTTAAGATTCATAGCAGACTCTATCCCATTTTCAGGTAGATGAAAGGAACGTTAGTAGTAACCACAGTAAACTGCACATGAAGTTTTACAACTACAACAACTCTTACGTTTCTGTGGCTCTCAAAGTTATTCAGAAGCTTTTCTTAAAACACAAGTCTCTCTCCATCTCATAAGGCAAAAATCAAGCATTTTGTATGTTTCTTATATTTTCAGTAGACTGTGCAAATCAGCGTTTCAGAAAACAAAAGAGAAACTATGTTTCTGGCAAGTTAGAGATAAGATTCTATGAGCAAAGAGGCATAACTTGGAATTGCTGAATAAGAACACTGGCTGATCATTTCTGCTATAGGAATGGCATTAGAAGAATAGAATAATTGTTTTGTTCTGCTATTAGGTTTCAAAGTTAAGCATCCAAGGCAGTAAGAAAGTAAGCCCAACATTAATATTTTCTCTGGAAGTCAAGACAACATTTATAATCAACTGTGCTGAATAATGGGACAATTAGACAACCTCCACTGAAAAGGCCATGCTCAGTTTTTGCCTAGTCTTTGTTGTCAGATGTGGGAGGGGAGGGAAAGTGTACACTTTGATTCTTTGAGGATTCAGTCCGCTTCACTTCAAAACTTCATTGTTCAGCCTTATCAACAGCAGGAGGTTGGCCTGTTTGGCAGGAGCCTGCCAGCGCTGACACGGCTGAGGTCCAAGTCACAGGTTTGAACATGTGACAGCTTAGGTTAGATAGCACTCCGCGGGTAAGGTGAGGAGCACCCACAATAATCCGTGTTGTCACAACTGGTGGAAGAAACACCTGGTTCAGAGTCACAGGTGAAATGTGAAAGGTGAAATTCTGCAGAGCTGCACTCTCCTTGCCCTCCCCACTGAACAGGGAGAGGGGGGGGAACCCTTTATAACCTCTGTAACCCAGTGGTGAAAGAAGGGTTTCAAAAGGAGAGATGGGTTTCACTGGCTTGACATAAACCTTAAGAAATGTAAAAACTGAAAAAAACTGGATGGGAGTGGCCAGGACCAGAGGGAATTAGAACAAATGCTTAGTACTAATGAAGGATACTTAGTAACTTCTCTTACAGACTGGTACTCCCTTAAGGGGTTTCAGTAAAGTCAGAACAATAACAACAACAATTATACTAAGATACCACACAGTGTGCCCACAGGAGCACTTAAGCTTAATATTTTTATAGGACACTCACTAACAGTCTTTAAAAGCTTGCAATGAAGTTACTGGGAGAAAATTTCTGTGCCTTTGTGGCTGCAGGAACCTTCAGACCTCCCAGAAGTGTCACAGTGTCAACAGCACTATCTAATAATGAGGTTCTCCTGAGATTTAGAGCGTGACAGCATCTTGTTCCATCAACATACCTTACTCCTTCCATCCTTCCAAAGTTCAAATATGGTACAGGCCACAGCCTTAAGGAATCTCTCCACATCATTAATTTAATTAGGAGATAAAGTCCCACAATACATTTGATATGATTTACCATCATCTATTTCAACACCTTTAAAACATTCAGCAATGCAGAGGAAAAGACTGGTTTGGAGATTTTCTTCCCACTAAAGGAGGCCTTGAATTTTAGATTCATTATGTTCAAATTGAATCTGAACAATAAATTAAGAAAACTAATCTCAGACTTTAAAGACTTATATTACAGGGCTGATGCAACACAGTAAGCCAGAGACAGTAGAGTAGAAACCAGATGTTATAAGCACTACAAGAGGTGAAGCAGACAAAACAAGGAGTTGAAGAGGAAATACGCCAATCATGAAGACCTTATTATTTCAGGTAAGAATATGGCTTATGAGTAATATTCTTACATTTGGCTGCTGCTTACTTTTTTTCCTCCCCTTCCTCCCCCAAACTCAGCATCTTCCTCCAACTTTAGCAGTCAGTCTTGCTTGCTATCTTGGACAGATTTACTTTTTCTGTTATATCATCTAGGCAAATGGTGCTGTAGCTCCTTCCAGCTGTGGAATGCAGAGCTAACTCGGGAATCAGTACTGACAGACATTTCCAGGACACAAACAGTGCTGTGATTTTCTTACCATTTTAAGACTGTAAACAGCACAAATGTGTTGCTACTTCAGAAGCAGGATTTGGACCTGTCAAGGTATAAATAATGGAGAACAAAGCTATTAAATGATGAGAAAGTGGTTGTAAAAAAAAACCTTTCCTTTTTGTATTAGGGCATGTGAAGCTTAAGATGAAGTGCCTACTATACCACATTGAGAGGGATTCACTACGCCCGCTGACGCTACTCTCCGAGGTGACTGACCAGTCAAGTTGCCAGATATTCATTTTCTGGAGTTCATTCCAGCACAGACCTAAAGAACCAACTGTTTGTGTCAACCATGCCATGCTGCTATGAAGTGCTGCAGTTCTGAAGACTCAACCTTTTCCAGCAAAACACTGTCAAGAACTTCTTGGCTGGTTGAAACAAATAAATATTTTAGATTTCTAAGAGCTGGTTAAGCTCCTCTGAAGCAACCACACTGCCTTGATTTCAGTTGCTATTCCAGAACACATTTACCTCTGGTTGGCAACTTCTATACTGTTTACACAAACCAAAACCGGGCTTTCAGAAATTCCTATTTTTTATTATTATATGACATGTTAAGAAGGAATGGCACCAACCTGATCCACCTGGTATCTGAGTAGATCTTAGAGTATAACACAGGTTGCCAACTGATTTATATCCAGAGCACCCATCGTATAGGCCAATGCAGATACATATATCATTAAGCAAAACAACCAGGACAAGTAACATCTCACATTACAGTCTTGTGGTTTTTATCATCCTGTGGCTATGTCCAGATAGACAAGCTTGATAGCATTACCTCTCTTCCTGCCTTCTAGAGGACACAACCTACCCTCCTCCTGGCATTCAGTATTACAAACTCACTGCTGATTTAGTTAGTTTACAGCCTAAAGCATGATGATTTGAGTGTGGTGAGGCAGAGAAAAAAGTTTCATTGCTATTGTTGATCTTGCACTCTTGCATGGGCATGAATGACTTACTGGAGTAAGTAACTGAAAGCAAATTTACTCCTAGGCATGAACAAACCCCATATGCAGCAAGAGACTGGTAAGAAGTATGTATTACATCCATCAGGTTGTACAGCAAGTTACCAATAGCACCAGAAACCAAACACAAAATCTTTAAGTCTCTCTGTATTTGCCCACATACCTGAACTTCAAGTGTACTACATGACTTCATTATGGACTGTGACCCTTTGTCTAAACTCTTTTGCAATGCAACCACTCTAAGCTAATAGCATTTGCAGTTCTGCTGCTACCAACTCAAGTGTATTTCGGTATTCCTAAACAAAAAATGGACCTCGTTTCTGAACTAGCATGAGGCTACATCATGCAGTCTTTGAGCAACCCCCATTAATTTTGGTGACAGCTTCAGTAGTTTGCTCTTAGCAAGAACATGAACTATTTTACCCTGCAATTTAAAACATTTTTATTTTTTACCTTAACTGAAGGATGAAAGGAGCATGCTCAATGTTTTACAGATACCAAGGATATCGAACATGTGCAGCTGATCAGCTGTTAAAAAAAACCACCCAAAACCAACTATACACAGAGAAAATCCTACACTCTCCCATCCCCCCAACTCTTATTGTCTTTATTTAGCTTTTGCCAATTTGGCTTCTGATCTTTTCCTATGTTCTCTACTTAGCATTCAGTTTTCCAGACTAGACACTTTTTCTTTCTCGATGTAAAAAGAGGTGGAAGGAATGGGGAGGAAAGAGGGAAGAACACAAACACAGTAAGAAAACCAAATCAAGGTCTCATCTGAATTCTTCCATAGATCAAAAAGGACACATAGTCCATCACCACACTACTGAACATCAGCTTTGAGTAAAGCCATAGGTAAAGCCAAGGTAAGAGGTCTTCGAGTCATCTGTGTAATAAAGAATTGTAACTTAAGATTACAGTACACATAACTGATGGTTTTGTAAATGCAAAGGACAGAGACTTACCATCCCACCCATTTCTACCAGAAAAATACCTGAATTTCTACCAGAAAATACCTGAAAATATTTAGATTTTGCACAAAATCATGGAATGAATCAGTGCATGTCCAGTTTGAGACAGACTATTCCTGCAGAAACCTTGCAATTCTGATTTCAAGCTTTATTTCAGAAATGGCGGAAACATACAGCCTCATTCATTAATGAACATTTTCTGAATAAATATGCAAATCAGCTCAAAAACTAATTACAGAAAAGAAAGGAAGGGTCTTGTCATTACATATTACACCATAAAAATAACAACAGGAAAAAAAAGAAAAAAAATCATCAACGTCCAAGCCTTAAATGTGAGGCTGTGGATGGATCTCAAGGGACCTGTTAAGCCCTGACACACCTGTACAGCTCCATGCTGTGACACACAAACATTTCTCATCTCTGGAACCTGACATGCACAGTACACATTCTGCTGATTACAGCTACCTTTGGATTAACAGGCTCCTGTTGCTCTGTCTCCCTTACAGCTCCACAGCTTCCTTCTGTACTTATCCCTTCATCTTAATCGCTAATATTCTTTAAGTGTCTAATATAGACAAGAAATACATCTGTGATATTCCTACCTGCTGAGAAGAGAGAAAATGGAAACGTGCATTGCAAAATTTTTCTTTCAGTAGGTAAAAAAGAGTATCTTTACTCTATTCCCCCACACCATCCCAAACCTGTACCCAACAAGATTATTTATGGGCTTTCCTGTTACTACTTTTATTCAAGATGGGCTTTGCTAGGGGAATTTGCTCTTCTCTTTCAAAAAAAAAAAAAGGGGAATGGGTAGTTATTATGTCTTTTGCACTGAAGAAACAAAAATTAGAACTTTATAATCACTACTTGCACCATTTCACAATGGCAGCTAAGTTAAGAGACTGCTTTTACTTTTTTATACTTCTAACCAGAGCAGGTACGGAGCTCGATAGCCCATTTTACGTACCTTTCTTTTGTCTTCATCTGCTGGATCAAATATGAAAATAGTCCGATTCTGTAAAAAAGAGAAGAGTTTGCATTTGTTACATGAACATCAGCTGCTAAGTAATACCTGCAAAACTATTATACTTTAGAAGTCTGGTTAAAACCAGCCTCAGATAATGAGGCCATAACCATGTCAACTCATGTCCTTTCCTGATCCCACCCAACACCAAGAGCTTCAGTAAGTGGCTCCAACTAACAATTTCACAATTACTACTGGTGCAGAGCAAGCCTTTATCTGTGGGCTGTGCTTCTGATGCAAGTTAACAACCTCACACATGGCACTTTACAAAGCGAAAAACATCAGCTATAGCCTTGTGTTTTACAAATACGTTATTACTCAGACTCTTCCCTGAGCAGTTCTTGTTTACAAGCTTTTGACTACACCAGAACAACCATAGGACAATCTTGCCCAGAAAACAACCAGTACAAATCATAAGCCTCACTATAAAAACTATCAGTTTTGGTACTGTGGCAATTTCCAAAACACATTAGCAAGGTATTTGTTTGTCTGGTACAGTTAAACACAAGATAGACATGGTCTAACAATGAGTACTTATTTCCTGTTCAACATTTCAAACAGAACTAGACTCAATTACTATGTTAGTATCCTGAAGTATGTTATTACTGAAATATTACTCATATGACACAAAGTTTATTCTGTCAGTCAAGGAAAACAGCAGTAATACCAGTTATTTTAATGTCTTTTTAAAACTTCCAAGCTAAATGATCAAGCACGATGAACAGCTTCTCAAAAAATTAAAATCTCAATTTCTATTATTTCTAATACACAACTTGCTACATCATGCAAGTGACCAAAAACCAAAAAAGTGATCTTCCATAGCACATTAGTGGGTCTCTTACCTTTCATGACACAAGCCCACAATTACACAGAAAGGCCCTGGACATCTACCCTACCATCAAGGGTTACCAATATCAGTCAGATCCTTGAGGATGGTAGGAAAATAATTCCTTTCCTTTCTCTTTCAGGGCTCCCAATAAAACTATTGCACCCCAGAAGTTCAGCAAAATGCCAGCCAAAACCAGGTGAATGTTAAATGATGAGCAATTAACCAAGAGAAGGCAACCTTTGCATTTGCACATGAACACTTTTGGAAATTTATAAAAGAAACGTAGTGACAGTAAGAAGTCCAAGTGCTGGAGGAACAGAGATTTGGAATAATCATTGCAACAGCAGAGCATAGAACAACAAGGACAGACCTATTAATTTCTCTCGTTACAGTTATTCTATAGCCACCTGCACCTTAGAACTACACTTAATCCATCCTTTCTCTTCAATTAACGCATATTTAATTTGTTATTTGGAAAAAACTTAAGGAAACCTAAAGCCCATTCTGGCCACAGGTAAAGATCTGGAACCTGGAGCACTCTGCCCAGTCTTTGCTGGCCCACAGGCAGTATATCTGAGTCAGTAACACACTGCACAGAGAGATGCAAGAAACATTAAGGCAAACTTCTTAACAAGAAACACAGTAAGAGAAATGTCATATTGAGACAGTATTAAAAGACTCCCATCCCACTTCAAAAGAAGTATTTAGCTACACACCTAACTCCACGACTTCATTCAAAGACTTGAAACACTAGAATAGAAACCACACCAGCTCTCACTCTGTCCTTGAGAATTCAACTTAGGCTTAAGTAATTTATCTGGGAAAGCTGCTGAGAAGGCATAAAATCCAGTACAGCAAAATAAAGAAGTGATGTTTGTGTGCACTTCTTGACTGAACACATTTAATGAAGGGTCATTTTCAAGAGTAAAGACAGGAGATAAAAGTTTCCCTCAATCAGAATCCTTCCTCTGTACCTTAGTCGGCAGCGAGTTAAAACAGCTAGATGTGTCTAATGAACTCCAGATCTACCAATCCTTCAGAGAAAGTGCCCTGCAGCTGCATGAATCTCTGCATTTGAATTTCATGTGCACAAAGGCAGCCTATGTCAAGACTGATGCTCAAGCTTCTGCTAGAAGCTCAAGTTGGAGTGAAGTTACTGCCATTGTTAAGACTTAAAACATACTGCGTGTAAGACAGCAAACTTCAAGCCATCTCTTGGAGGCTGAAAAATAACCATATACCAGACCACATTCGTTTGGCTTTTTGTCTAACCACAGAGCTAGGAATCTTTAACTAAAAACCTGAATGTTTGTTCCTGTAACAGATTTCTACATTTCACCAGATAGTTCAACACAGCTGCATTTAAATTGCATCCAAAGCCAAACTCCAAGTCAGTACCAGCTTTAGAGGCTGGTGTACTAGTCACAGAAGTGTCTACACAAAGGAGAGACACCTGATGCGTTGAGATGTGATCTTTAGAGATGGACTATACTGCTCTACTAAAATCTAGGTGTCAAAATGTCCCTACCGGATGAGGGGGAGAAAAAATAATCCACCTAACATCTAGCTTCACTCCAGTTTCTACTTCCCAACATTACCACAAAAATCCCTTCACTTCTCCCTATTACACAGACAGTAGACTCAGCATACACCTATCACACTGGCAGTAATGGCAGTAGACACTAGGTAGTCTTTTAATACTTATCAGCTTAACCTGTTGTAACCCTGCTTTTAGCTGCCTCCCCTCTTCCCTTTGCTTGGCCAGAAACTCAGAAAATCAAGTGAGGATTGGCAGGCCATTTCACACACACCCCCCTCCCACTGCAGAGCTGCTCCTCTGCACGGTGACAGGGCCACTGCCGAAGCAGTGCCAAGGCCTCTCTCCCACAGGCCAGCTAGACCAGGGGACACAGGACCGCCCACACAGGGCAGCGCCTCGGGGAGGTGAGCAGGTACACAACGTTGCTATCCACGAAACTTCTGTGTTGTTCAGTCCAGCTTCTTCCAAGAGGTACAGGCAAGTTGAGACTTCTGAGGCAAACCTGGGCTGTGGAACAGTTCTTTTTACAGCCTGATCACCAGCAACCCACTACGCTACACATCAGGCACGTAAAGTAGAGAGGCCAGACAAAAGGCGCGGGGGGCCAAGCCTGACAACGGGCTCGATCCACCCGCGATACCGCTGGCTTTGTGCTCCCGTGCAAGTCTGCTTTCCTCTAGGCACTGCCCTCGCTCGGCACGCCGATGCTGCCGCGGTGCCCTGCAGAGCCCGCGGGGAAGACCAGAGCGGGACGCGCAGGGGACGCGGGCGGGCCGACGCGGGCGGGCCGCCCCGGCACCCAGCCGGCGCCGTTAGCGGGGGGCGCGGCAGCAGCAGCGGAGCCCAGCCCGGGGGGCAGCGGCAGGAGTCCCTCCAGGCCGGCCTGGGGAGCGGGGCCGGGACCGCCGCGGCCCGGTGCCGGCGGTGCTGCCGAGGGCGGGGCGGGGCGGCGACACCACCGGGGGAGCGGGGGCGGAGGGGCCGGCTGGCGCCGCGGAGGGAGAAGGAGCACGCCCGCCCCCCCAAAACGGCCCGTTACCTCCTCGTTGTACCGCGCCAGGACCTGCTCCACCGCCTCGGCGCCACCGCGCCCCTCCACGGCCTCCAGCACCGCGCCCAGCTCCATGCCCGCCGGCCGCCGCCCGCTCTCCGCTCCGCCAGCAGCGGCCACCGCCCCGCCGCGCCCTGACCTCCTACCCCGCGCCCCACTGACGTGACGCGACGTGACGCAACGCTCCCCTTGGAAACCGCCCCCGACTGGCAGGCAGCACTCGCGCGCTATTGGCTGGAGGGGGCGGCCGCGTGCGCCCCCGAGCCCTCCTATTGGCTGCCCTCCCGCCCAGTCCCGCCTGCGGGAGCTAGCGGGGATACGACTACGCCTCCCGGCATGCCAAGCGCGGCCGCACCGCGGCGCGCGGCGGGGCCTGCGGGGCTGTGGTGCCGCGGGGCGCGGTGGGTGCTGTAGTCGGCGCCGGGCGGGAAGGGCGGTGGGGTGGGATGAGGGACCCGCGTTCGAGTCCCGAGCGGGCACCGCTGGCCGGGAGAGCGCCCTCGGGTTTGCTCGGTGGCACAAACCGCAGCCCGACGTGTGCCCTCCTCCTTAGGCTTGTCCGTTTGTGTGCTCTCTGCGACTTGCCATGCTCTTTTACCGTGCCCATCGCAAGGCGAATGGCCTGGCAAAATGCGGTCTGACGGCTTTTCCTCAAGTTTTTAGGCAAAATGGTCACACCGCAGCATTTTGTGGTGCCTTCACCGCACCTGCCTCCAAGCCCAGGGCAGACACACCAGCGCGTGATGGCTGTGGGGCTGCCTCCCACCCCTGCCCTCACCCACCGGCCCTGCACAAAATGGCACCCGCTGGCAGCCTGAGCCCGTGGGCAGCGCAGGGTGGGAGCGGGGCCCCAGCATTGTTGGGCCTCCACTGCAGGCGATATCTGTGTCCATTGCCTGAAGTGGGGCACCGCCATAACGTCTGGCAGCAAAAGAAACCCCTTTTTCTGAAGTCCAACCCACCAGAGCAGTGGTAGTACACAAAAATTCTCCATTTGGAGACAAAACCCTCTCTCTGAGGGACAGCATGGCTGCCTTCCCAAAACTGCCCACATATCCTTTTGCAGAGGGGTCAATATATGTTTTGGAGGGTGTTGATGTGGGTGTGAGCAACCAGTGTGTTGCGTAGGAGAGATGCCAGTGCCACACTGCTGCCGTGCTTTGTTCGGGAGGTGGCAGGAGGGAAGGGTGGGCTGCACCAGTGGAGCCTGTGGTGGCAGGACAAAGGTGAGCTATGTCTCTAAAGTGCTTTGCAAGACCGTAGATTTAAACTACATTGAGAAGATATGTAGTATTTCCATACTCAGGGTACTCTATTAGAAAAATTCACTGTCCAGATAGCAGAAAGATATATTGAAGCTAACAAAACCCCACAATAATAAAGCTTTGGAGCAAGCTGCGGTCAGTCTCTCCTTGAAGTATTTATTCGCTCAGCAGCAATTCAGCAGGTACTCTGTGGTCATGAAGAGAAAACTTTCATTTTTCAGGTGCTAGGATGTGTCATCATATGCCAGTGTGTTTAAGATGCAGACCCAAACCAGGATCTGAATTTTCTGATTAGAGGTTTCTTGCCACAATGGGTTGAACTGAGATACAAAACCAGAACAACACTGTTGTTGGACTGCAAGGAGTAACAAAATCCAGCCTGAAGTGCGTAGCCATTTCTTCTGAGTCAGATCCATGTGTATACTAATGCAGCTTTTGAGAGAAACCGAGTAAAAATAATCCTTTGCTTGTTTGATTTACAACTCTATAATAAGGCATAAGCCTGCTTAGATTTACTTCACCGCACAGAAAACCACTCATTTTACTTGTACATAGCCAATTAAAATTTTTTTAATTAAAAAACCTAGAAAATAAAGACTAGGAAACTGTTACTGCCCTTTGAAGGCACATTGTTATTCATTATCAGTGCGTTTTAGTTTCCACTTTAGGTAGCATATGAAGGATTAGGATTTCAATGAAAGAGGGGGACAGAATAAATTGCGTCCTCTACCAAAGAACTGCCAGACCTTTTCAGATGGGTGCATACCATGAGCCCTTCCCATGTTAGTCAGCTTTATCTAAACCTTCCAAAGCAATGTCTGCCCCTGAATTTCATGGGTTTCAGGGTCAGTCACAACAGAATTGTGGGGCTGGGGAGGTCAGAGGCCATTTTTGTCAAAGGGTAGTGACCTTAGCAGCAAGAGGTAGCCTGACAAAAACAGGATTCATGCTAGTGAATGGAGTTCTCACTGCTCTTCCCCCGCTGAGTCTTTTTTCTACCTGGTAATGAAAAATCTTGAAGAATTGTAATAGATTTTTATATGCATACATACATGTTTGTGTGTGTGTGTGTATACATCTATTTAAAAATACTATATATGTTATGTTAGTTATGCTGTAATTATCTATTACAACATACAATGGATAATAGTGGCACATATTAGATACAATATTGTATCTATTACATCCATCTACTTTCTGTTATATGTTTTAGCCCATGAAAAAAATCACACTTTTAATAAAGTGTATATTTGTTGTGAGAAGATGGACAGAAAGTGAACAACTAAAAAAATAAGAAAAGAAGAAAGGAGAGAATGTGAAAATCAGATTGAATATTTTGGCATGTGGTATAAAAGCTTCAGAAAGATTTGTGTAGTCACATTTTTACTTTGTATATACATAAATATGTGGCTAGGCAAGAAACAGCAGTTTCAGTTACCATGGTCAAGGGAAAGGCTTAATTAACAGGCTGCAGGCTCTGACTCAGGTTTGGCAATTTGTACTAGGATGATTTAAGAGATTCCTGCCCCTAACCAGCCGTTCTACTCAGAGGTTATCATCCTCCCATGAGCTGCTGCACTTCACAGCCTGGTATATACCCCTGTGACCTGAAAGCTGTGGCGGTTTATATTAATATGGTGGGTTCTGACCTGCAGTGGTTGAGGAAGGGGCCTGCTTTCCCTTGCAGTGCTCCTGACGCAGATGGGTGACGGTGACCTCTGCGGAGCTGTGTTCAGTAATCTATACATTGCTCCCCATGAATGTCCAGTTTAAATTTCAAAGCCCTCATCAGGAAGCAGTTCAAAGGTAGTTGGAAGTGCACATTCAGACTCCTGTGGCATCAACACAAGTTTCTAAATGAATTAAAAAAAAGAAAGACTGTGGAGGTTCTTTTACAAAAGACTTTCAAAGCCCTTTCTGGCTGATGATGTTCTGTGGCTCTTTGTTATGAGCAGCTTTGTGGTGCTGCTGTTGGTCAATATTCCCTCTCCCAGGACTTTGCACAAGGTGTTGCAGTTCTCCACTCAGAAAGTCTGTATTATTTCTGGGGCTGACACTGTGTCCAATATCCATCCTCCTTCCTGAATAGTCTCCCTGGGCTCTTCAAGTCCAGGTAACTGAGTTGTCCCCAAACGTGTTGAAGGACATGGCATGTTTGTATACTAAAAGAGTCTCATTTTCTCCTCTCTTTCAGTCAATGAGGATTAGACTTTATTCGGTTTAACAAGTTATTGTAAAAAATGTAGGAAGTGCTTCTGGCTTCCCTTGAGTGGTGCTGGGGTTCACCTCCTTCCTGATCCTTCCAAAGACCCAGCTTTGAGTTACTGGTCAGTTCTGCCCACAAACATCTCACCAAGGCATCTGGTCCTTGGAGGGACCTTGGCAGGTCATGGTCATAAGTCCGTCAGGTGACTGGAGACTGATCAATGTTTCAGCAAGAAAGAATGAGTGAATGGGGTCACAGTGGGCTCTGGTCAGGTGCAATGCCATGCAGAGATTTGGAATTCGTTGGAGAAGAGAAAGTGGATTTTTCCATTCTAGTGACACTGCCTTTCTCATACTAATTTCTCAGAGTCTTGATGAGGCAGATATTTCTATACTTGTTAATAATTAATAGGCCAGAATCAATGCTTTGATTTAACCATCTTCAATAACAAAATGGAAAGTAGGACTTTGGTCACAAACACATCAAAACTCCAGCTGCTAAAGACTGGCCAGTAAAAAAACTTCCTTACATGATTTACTTTCTTCATGTGCAGACAATTTTGCCTGAAGATAACTTGAATAAAATAGATGAGTTAGCCTAAGCCTGATCTCCACTGTCCTTAATAAAAGTGAAGAGTGAAAGTATATTGGGTAATAACACCAGCTGAGGGGTAAAATTTCAGAAAGTCTGTGACACTAGCCCAGGAAACAAGATTTCCATCAGGTACCTAAAGGTGGAAATAGGCTCTTGATGTTTTTGTAAATCCACCAGGACCTTAGCTGAATATTTAAGAGCCTGGACACTTGCCAAACTTGTCCTGGAACATCCTTCCTCCCTCAGCCCTTGCAGATTTCCAGCACCTTCCTCTAGCTACTTTAGACCCCAAACACTCACCAGTTTACCCACTAGTTAAATATACAAGGTCTGAGAACTTTGCCACTTTATTTACTTAGCTAAGGAAAAATGACTTTTCTATTTCCAGTATTCCAGTGGCAACACGTTTGTTACCAGGTAAAGAAGATAGCAGATCTTACCTGCCGCAGTGAGTACCCTGGCTGGGGTGAGCCACAGCAGCACGGCTTCAACCAAGCAATGCCAAGTCATCTGTCCAGTCACAGCCTCGAGCAGTTTGTAGCTGCGAGCACAGGTGTAGGGCTACGCATTTGCTGTGGGTCATACGTGTTCTCAAGTCCTTCGTTGGATAAAAACATACACGGTCACATTTAGAGTTTTTTTAAGGTTTGCGGCTTGTAGATTTTTCTGTATTTTAAGTAAATTTAAATGGCATCTATTTAATTTCAAGAACTTTATTTGAGTGTGAAAATCCCTCATTTATCTTGCACAACTGTACAAATAACACTTATGTCCATTTTAGGCATAAACATGGTTATCATCACACTGGGTGCTATCAAAGATTTTATTTACAAAACAATTACTAAAATGCCTGATGTCATATTTCCATTTATTTATTTCTTACCCATAGGGTAATAGGTCCACCATAATTGCTTGGTGCATTTTATAATACAGAAGAAAAAGCTATGTTAATAAAATCTAACAAAAACTCACAAATAGCTACAAATTTGACAGAAAATGTCTAAGAAAAATTCTCCCCAAAATACAATACATTCTTCCACACATACACAGTACAGAATAAGTTCAAAGGCACAGCTTTGAATTTTGCTTTTGTAGAAGTATATAGAATTATCACCACGTGAAGGAATTGAGAGAACTGTTTCATACCTGTCTATAGGTAATTAAATGAATAATCATGTTTGCATTGTCATTTTCTTTACATAATTGCTTCATATCATCATATTTAACATATGTGGCTCTGAATCCAAAATCTTCCCAGTCCCCAAGTCCCTTCTTAACCTTGTCATTACTGACCAGAGAAGTTAGATTTTTCCAGATTGTGCAAACTTAACACAAATACATATATAATAAGAACAATAGTCAACTTAAGGCAGTGTATAATTCAATGCTACATGTCTCTTCTCTTTTGTAAAGATCAAACTTACTGGATCAACAGAAAGGTGCATCAAGATACAAAGTTAGGTGTAAACGGAAACCTACAACACCGCATGTCTTTTAAGGAGCCAGATAGAGGAATTGATATGAGTAAGTGATGCCTTGGCAGAATGGTTTTTAAGGAATGCAATAAGAGCTTAAAAGAAGAACAGATGACAGAGTTTTGCTGAGGGTGAATTTCCTGTCTTTAACTCAAATTATAAATAGATCCTGTTCCAGTACTTTTATTTTGTAAGACTCATTACCATTTGTCAATAAAAGAGGGGGGCAAGAATGGCTCACTCAAACTGACGTCACACAGGGTTGGCCCACATGCCAGAATTAAAAAAGGCACAGATTGGCCCAAAAAGTGGTCTAGAATAGCACAAAAATCTTTGTTGGCTACAGGAACATTCAGTCATACTCGTCTGCAATCTGCCCATATTATGAACTACGTTTATCTGCCCAGGATCTTTTCCATCCTTTTCCTCCCTTGAAGAATGTCCATGAAAGTCCCACATAACATGAAGTTTTTATAACTCTTTTAATTATATGGGCTTAGCTCATACCAGTCATTTTCATTTAGCCCAACCTGTGGTGGCTTCCCCATTGATGTAGGCAAAGCCAGGAAAGTGTTGCATGTGCTCATATTCAGAATTTCTGCGCGTAGTCAAGGGGGTGTACATATCACTAGAATTTCCATATCTTGTGGAGTGCATGGATGGGCTTGTGTAGCAGGAGTTTGCAGCCGGGACCTCTGGCCAGCGAGGAGTCACTGGTGTGGGATGCAGCCTTGGAGTACTGCTCATCAGACAGGGCTCCATTCTTGATGTTGGGCTGTTGAAAGGGTACTACAATAAAAATAAAAACAAATTAAGGAATTATCTACCACATACTTAATTTTAATGTAAGGGCTGGTGGTATCACAATTCTGTGTTTACAACCCAAAATCATATGAATTAGCAGACCTCCAACAACTAGGTAACATACTGAAGGTGGGGTATCAGATAACTAGTGCCTGCAGTCAAGCCAAAGTGTCGGGGAAAGTCTTGCAAAGCAGTCACTGCATTTAAATATCGAATTAACTTATTGAAGAGCTAGGTACTGGCTGGTATATCTGTGAGCAGAAAAATAAACAAAATTAGTCTAATCTTTTTCTCACAGCTTTTACTTGGAAACATGCTATTCAGTAAAAAACAGAGTATAAAATGTCCCAAACCCTGCTCAATCAACTGAGTTTTAAGGGAAGAGAGCAAAAGGATCTTTATTACTGGAAAGGTGCCTTCCTTTTAAATGTTCACAAGCCACCCTGCCAGTTTCTGCAGAAAAAATAGTATGGTCTGGCCTCAGAGCCAGCAGCTAATTGAAGAACTTACAAAAAGAGTCAGGCAGAAGAAGAATCTCTCTATTCCCCAGCTGTTTGCAGTGACAGTTGGAAACTAGAAATCAAAGAAGTTCCAACAAATGCCTCCCACTAAGGAGAAGATGTGCTGAGGATAGCATAGGATAGGCAGGAAAACAGAGAACAGCTTTTGCCCTCTATAGCCACAGGCTTCCCAGCAACAGAAAGTAGACTGTGCTTATGAGTGCTTGCTTAACATAAATTTATCTTATTGCCTGTCTTACAGGAGCAGATCATCTGTGTGCTGTGCCTAAGAAATGGCTCTTCCTGTTTTGCCCTCCTATGATCCATCTGCATCACAGAGATGATTAGGGTCCCTGTTCCCCTTGACCAGCCATGTATTTTCAGAGCTTCTACATTTTACACCTTTATAACTTTTCTACAAGAAGTGTCATAATTTAAAATTTCATTATCTTGAGTTGTTTGACACTGTGGTATTTCCTTAACTAGAAAGCTGTCACCAAAGTAGAACTATCATCTCTTCTGATGCTTACAAACCTTGCAAGCCAAAACTTTATATGGCTGAAGACTGTAAGACCCCTTCCCCATGTCTTGGAGGGTGTAGTGGTTTGATCCCGGAGGGCAACTGAGCGCCATGCAGCCGTTCACTCACCCCTTCCCTCCCAGCACTGGGAAGGAGAAAAATGAATCAAAAGGCTCATAAATGGAGATAAGGATAGGGAGGGGGTCGCTCACCCATTATGGTCACAGGCAAAAGACAGGCTTGTTAGGGGAAGAAAAAAGGACCTCACTTTAATTCAAAACACTAATGATGACACTTAACAGACAGAATGGGACAGTGAGAAGTGTTACTGTATCTTAAAAACATCTCTCTCCACCCCTCCTTTCTTCCCGGCTTAGCTTTGTTCCCGATATTTCTACCTCCTCCCCAGTGATGCAGGGGCAGGGCATGGGAGTGCAGTCAGTCGGATGCTTCTTCCTGCAAAGGTGGGGGAATCACTCTTCTGCATTCTTCCCCTGCTCCACGTGGAGTCCCTCTCACGGCAGACAGTCCTCCACAAACTTTCTCTGCCGTGAGTCCTCCCCACAGGATGCATTCTTCTGGAGATGCTCTGGCGTGGGTCACCTCCACGTGCTGCAAGTCCTCCCAGCACCGAACTACAACAGCGGGGGCTGCTTCTTCCCATGGAGTCCTGGGGGTTCTCCACAGGCCACAGGCGAATCTCGGCTCCTCCAGTGACCTCCATGGGTGGCAGGGGGGTGGCCCTGACATCTCACCATGGGATACAGGGGGGCTCTCTGCTCCAGCACACCTCCCACCCTTCCTCCTCCTTCCTTTCACTGACCTCGGTGTTCGCAGAGGTGTCCTTCTTATAACTCATCCTCAAAGTCGCCACCCCCTCTCAAGTTTCCCTTCTTAAACATGTTATTGCAGAGGAGCAGCCACCATCGCTAACTGGCTCGGCCTTGGCCAGAGGTGGGTCTGATTTGGAGCCAGGGGAGTTTTTGAGAAGCTTCTCACAGGGGTCACTGCTGTAGCCCCCTCCCCTGCTACCAAAACCCCCTCCATACACACAAACCCAGCACAGAGAGTCATGGGGAGAATAGCTGCTGTGGTTGTTCATAGGAGGGAAATGGCAGTAATTCCCAAAAGGTCTCATGACATTACTCCACTGCCGGATGGGGCTGGGGTTAATCAGTTGTGTAAGCGGGTCCCCAAGGCAATTACAGCAATGCCTCCATGAGGAGTTTCTGCTGACTCCCTTCAGACTGCAGCCAGGAAAGCAGCTCTGCCTTGGCAAATGTATTCAAACAGTTCACAAGCCTCAGGCAGCTCCAAAGCCACATACTGGCCACCTCTAATTAGAGAGGAGAAAGAGAAGACTATTTTTGACCATCATGCTGTAGTTAGTGATTTAGCATATTCCACCATGTCCTGGGGAGACAGGCCAGTTAGCAGATGAGAGGGAATACATCAAAGCTGTATGATGCGTTATTTAGCACACACTTCTCATTGTCACAGAGACTGGATTTACCCACGCAATCAGCTGCTGAAACAGGCTAGTGAATGGCAGCACCATACTGGACCATCAACACTTCAACTGGCACTGCTAATACATCTGTCAGAATAAGCTGTATTGGCAACACTGGCAACAAGTCTATACAAGATCATCTAAATTTCCATCTTCACCCCAGAGAAAGGCTTTTCAGTAGGAAAATTCAGCAGAGCTTAGGCACTGGCTGCAGAAAGTCTTATATTTCTTTGCAGAAGAATCAAGTTTTCAGACTTCTTGGCTTTCCAGAAGTTTCTGCTGAAGATAAGAGCTGTCAGTGCCCAGCAACAATGAAACTCAAGCTTTCAAGTTTTAAATTAGGTGATTTGAATTTAGGATCATGGTTCTCTCCTTTAACTCATTAATTAAGGACAGGGCACTGTCAAAAGACAACCAATCTGCAAGTATTCTAAGTAAACACAAGAGGTTCCAGAAAAAGTTGAACAATTTTCATATTTTTAACATTTGGAGACTAGCTGATAGATTTAGGATGCTGCTTTCCTGGTCTGCACTGGCAATACATGAACATCATTTTCATGCTAGTGCCTGATGACTGCCTTCGCCTGAACATCTTCATGAACAAAGCTCTTGTCGTAATGAATACAGAGGAAACAAGTTGTCTTGTGATTCACTATAGCTTCAGAGCTGAATACATCTCACCTAACTTTAGTTATCCAAAAGTTAGGCATCTAATAAAAGTGAGTCATCTGAGCCTTCTCTACAGCCACTGGAAGAATTTATCAAACCTCAAGATAAATATTTAAGATGGAAGATGAGCAGTCCTCAGAAGATAGCTCTTTTCTTCCTCCTGCTCCATGATGTAATCCATTAGTTAGGTTGGCTCGAGTTAAATAAAAGTCCTTCTTCCATAGTTGTCAGATCCATAAGTTGTTTTTCCTGTCTGATCTCAAATGTCCCACTAATGACTGTGTAGCAGATGTTTTGAGATGGTAGGAGTCAGGACCAGCATGGGTCATTGGGAAAAAAACACATCACAGAAATAATACATTTTAAACTTTCTGTTTTCTGTATGTCACCTGTGGAGCTGCAAGATGTGGGACAAACTAGAAACATTCTTCTTTGTCTTCAGTAGTGTTTCACTTCATACCAATTATCATGGTCTTTGCCTTTATTACCCATCAATCTATACCTGAAGTCACTGTAGATTCCTGTATTAAAGAATATACTTACAACAAGATTAATCTAGACTTTTGCCCTAATACACCAGTGATTACCTCTTGTCTTCTTCTCAATGCAATAATTGATCTACTCTGTTGTTAACCATAACAGAAACCTTTGCCATCCTGACTCAGTGCAATTTTCCTTTGAGGTTGTGAAACTGAGGTTGTGACTTGTAACATGAGAATTACCTGCTTTCATATCCCTTTCAAATGTCAAGAGAAAGCCATGGCTTCACCTGGGATAATTTGCTACTTGACAACTTGTAGACTGCAAAAATTTCATCTATGAGCAAGAGAAACAAAACAAACTCTGGGAGTATCCTGGCGGGTCTCCTGATTGTACATGGCATTATGTGGGGAAGCCACGTAACATCTTTTGGGTAGTTTGGACACAGAAAACCTGTGCTGTTGGGGAAATGAAACCTTGGCTCCCAGAATGACCTTCAGGATGCACTGAAAAGGAAAGATAATCCTCCTCCTATCTGCAGTCAAGAGGCCATGCTAAGGCTTACTAAGAAGGCAGGGCTAATGGCTGTGCATGAGGGGACAGGATACAGTGTGCTGCTTTTCCTTTTCATCGAGTGCACCCGATGCAGCTGTGTTTATGAATGTGTCATGAATGTAAGAAGAATAATTGCTTGAAAATAACATGGACTCTAAATATCTAGTATTTTACAATAAATTCTGTTATGACTGAATGCAAGATGGAAAGTTTTGTAATGGTAGGTCAGCTAATCGCAAATGAGTCAGTGACTTCTTTTTCCCTACAGTGAAGAGACTATTGAAAGACAATATTTTTAAAGTACTCATTGGCCCCTGCCTGACTATTAACTCACCCAATGAAGCATCTATTCAGCCTTGTTGGAGTGTCCAAAGCATAGCCATCTGGGCGGATGCCTGCCCATGCTGCCTGAATCACCTTTCACACTCTACATCCGGTTTAATGAAGAGTGCTTAAGCATGCTGAACTCAAAACACTGGGGCCTAGTGATCTTTGCCAGATATAAAAGCGACATTTGTTGGAGGGCTCTTGACAGGAAATTACCATTTTCTGGGTTAACTCACACTTGCTGCTACTGCTGCCATTAGACCTAGACAAGAAGCCCTTTAAGTCTGGGAGACTTTGAGCAGATTATTGTTAAGGGCTTGCTCAAAAATGTAAAATTAATTCAATTTCTTTTAGTATTATTTTAGAAAATACAACGTTAAATATGTCCTCCCATGAAGTGAAGACTGAGTTCCTGCAGTGTGAGGATGGAGAATAATGTCTTTATTCTTATCCTCAACTCACTGACTGATTATGCATGGAGGTGAAAGGTGTCTCTGTCCAAACAGCAAAATATTTTTCTTATGAATGTGGCTCTGACTTTACATTGCATTAGCTCACACTTTTGCAGAATGCTTCAAGTTAATGCTGTATGTTAGCCACTACTTTAGGACTTTCAAATAACTCATACCAGAAAAACCGGCTATAATTTAACTTCATAAAAATATGCTTAAAATTTTAAAAAAATGACATAATCAAAACTATTGATTGACTGCATCTTTATAACCCTTAATTTGATCCATTTCTCCACAAATTGAAGCTCATTGAATATTAGTCTGTCAAATAGGTTGGGTGAAACTTTCAACTCATTCTAAGTGCTTTTGGTAGTTTTGGGAGTGGCATTTGGAGCCTTATGAAAATGCTATTTGTAATTATTTAAAAAGAAGTTACAACATCTGTTTCCTGTTACATTCAATACATAATTACTTCAATTACGTTCTAACAATCTCAAGTCCGTTATGAAGCCATACAGTTAGGAACAATGATTCTTGTTGCATGGGTGGGATCTGGATAGCATTTTTTCCTTCTGTCATTACTAGCTGTTTGATGACAGAGTGGTTATTGGGAAGGGTATATTATTCTTACTGCGCTGATATAAGCTTATACTGTGTATGTGCTGGGGAGACAAGAACTTTTTCCCTTCTTTTTTATTGTGATGTAGGTGGGCCAGAACAGCATAAATGGACACTAAACACGAGCTTTGTCTGGAAAAGGAGTTCTTTGGCTTCCCCACTGTAACAAAACCCAGTTACTACTTTCTTCCAGTACCGCCCCTATGAAATCCTGCTGTGGAGGCATATGAAGGGAAGTGAAGATGTGGTTGGGTAGAATTGTTGCAAGCAACATTGCGCAGAGAAACTAAGTGGTGCTGCAACACATAGGGAATTTCTGTGAAGTTATGTGAGACCACTGCAGTCCTCAGAGCAGTTTAGGACAGTCAAACACTGCCTTAAAGCTCCTTTAACTGTGGCCCCAATACTGTGTTCTGAGAGGTGCAGACCCAACCTACTGCTTAAGAGCAGATTGTACTACCGCAGTGTTTTCCAGGCTGGTTTGTTCTGTCCAGACCATGGAAGTCAACTACACTCTTCATAAACCAAATTGACAACAACAAAACAGCAGCGCAAGCACTTGCTGATACAAATGTGCACCTCCCACTCCCAGAAGTTGATTAGTGCCTCTTAAGGACAGAGCACTGGTTCAGGAATAGCTGACCCTGGCTATGTTCTTGAGTGCAACAGGAGATAGCTTGAAAGCAGCAAACATTGCTTGTCTTTAAGGTGGGAACTGCATCTTGAGGAACAAAAAGGGAGACACTATCTTGCCACTTCTGTGGCGTTCTGTTAAGTACCTCCACCTGAGATATGCCATTTGGAGGTGGTTACTCCATCTTGGAAGTGAAAAGGAAGAAAAAGTAAAATAAGGCTGTATACAACATGGGATCTAGGAGTGCTTCCCAGATCTAAGTGGCTGATCTGGCAGCTTCTTGACGGAATTCCTCCTACCTACTCTGAGATCAGGTTTGCACAGAAAGGCTGGAGTGGAGTTGCAGCTCCAGCAAATTCCCTGTTCCTGAGGGAACAGGATGTCTGTGTGCACACCAGACTGCCCTGCAGTGCACCTACAGTTCTTACATAACTTCTGTGTGTAGAGCATCCATCACAGGAGAAACTAAACAGACTCTTAGGTCTGGAAAAGAGATGACAGGAAGGAGGTGGGACGAATGATGCCGAGCTATGTCTCAAATGGTGAGAGCAGATAAATAGGGAATGAATATTCCCTATTCCTCATCACCCAAAAAATAGGGCACCCAATGCAATTACACAATAACAGGCTTAAAATTAACAAGAGCAAGTATGTTTCATACAACCTATCCTTAAGAAGTCTGTAGGTACAACAAAGCTCAAAGAACAAAAAAACTCAAAGACAGGGGAATGGACAGTGGTTTGCTACAAAATACAGAAGTCCAGCTGCTGCTCCCTACTCAGGATGTCCCTAGTCCTGCTCTTGCCAAACACAGCGTGGCTATGCTGGTGAAAGGACCACTCTCTACCTACGCTATTTCTAAGACTTTTCTTCCACACATTCGTTTCTGGCCATTGTTGGAGATAGGACCTGGATAAAGGGACCTGCAACATGATTCACTACAGCCATGCATTAGAGTACTTACACATATATTGTATGTTTGCTGGGTTTCGTACTGCATATACAGTGATGCACATTCATATGATGTGCATCTTTATATGTTACCAGATATATTAAAATATAAAAATATACATTAATGCAGATTTCTCTAATTACTCTTTCTACTAAAGGTGTTATCCTTGTGATTTACAAAGAAAAATTGCTGCAGCATGAATTACTTTAAGGAAGAGGTGGAATGATGTGAATGGAAATATTTATGGATAGCCTGAAAGAGGATCAAGACCTGTCCAGCTGGGCTGAAACTTGCAGCCAAAAGCTGTGATCAAAAGCCAGTCAAGCGTATATTGTGGAGGTGGATGAGGTGGTGACATTGTGAAGGGGTTACCTTTGAAGGGGGTACCTCTCTGGTAACCTTGACATAGGTTCACAGGAACGCTCAGAGGCTTTTAGACAGAGTTTTTGTCTATTTTCTACCCTGGCATCTGGTACCTAAAACTGCATAGGCAGACAACTGATGAAACATAAAGTCAGTATACATGTGTTTATGTACACACATTACACAGTCCCCTTCTGAATGATGACAGAGCAGCATCATAAGATTGTATGCACTTACACACTATGGCTTAGAGAATTAGGTGGTAACAAATCAATCTGTACATCATTTATTTTTCTTTTGTGTGCCAGGCTCCTGGCCAGTAAGCCAAGTCAAGAAATGAGCAATTGGGCCTGGAGTTACAAGGAAGCAACTGTTCTGAGAACTATTCACAGATGCTGATGAAAGAAAAAAAATAATTCGGATTAATACCAAGGTTTGAACAGACTGTGCCTGTCAGCAAAAAGACTCTTAGCCATCAGTGGGGATTACTCAGCCTACACTGCCAGAAGGAGCCAGTTTTAGGCTTATGCTAGGTTAATAGCTGCAGATACTACTTCAGCAGAACATTTACTCCCCTATAAGGTTTTTTACAAGCCATCTCCTCCATTTTTTTTTGCCTTCTTGTCCATCTGAGAGTCACTGATCTTTCTGAAACTATGAGCTACTTATCAACATTTCTATTTAGCCCAAAGTCACAAGACACCACATTCCTCTGTGAGCCAAGGTAAGCTCCAAGACTGCCTCAGAGATGGGAGATAACAATAATCTCAGGGGCTCTCACCAGTCTGTTACAGGATGGGGTGTGAGTGAGCATGGAGCTGTGACATCGTGCTTCAGTGATATCAGCCTTAGCAACTACTTCTGTCTCATTTCCTCTAATGCTGGGGGGTTCAAATTATCCAGAAGTTAACATGGACTCTCACTAACATGGACTTGCCGCTGATCAAGTGAGATAGGCTTGGCTTGAGACCCCCACCTGCATTTGTCAAGAACTGTACATAGTACAAGGTCTACAGTTGTGTTACTTCTACCCCAGCACAGCCCCACCGTAAGGATTCCAATGACGAAACCACAGCAGACATCCTAAAATTAATCAACCATCATTGTATTGTCAGGTTGGGATCAACATGGTGTTACATGTTGGCAAATACAATTTAAAGGGTCACTCATTCCCTCCCCCCCTTCCCAGCTGTTCAGTTCCCCACTTTGACTAAATAGAAGTTATTTGCTCCATCTCCTTTGCTCCAATTCCACTTTTTTATTGATGACCTGTAAATTGTATCTGTGAAATGATCCATCTTAAAGTTCTGCTAAACAAAAAATCAAGCACAACTCTCTCTTCTTCTTTAGGTACATTGCTCTGGGATGGAAAATAGCCTCAAAATAACAAACCTGATAAAACCTGGGGTATGTTGCTCTCTTCCACATGAAAAGGGTGGACATGGTGTTCTTTGAGACCAAAAAAGTAATTTATAGCTGCAGCCTGAAACCCACCTTTATTATATGTCTCCTGTTTTGGCTCAGACCTCTGTCTGGGGCAAGGGCTCTCTCTGATTACATGCTTGTAGAGGAGAACTTACCCCACACAGATTTTTTTCTTAGCAGTTAATCTCTAGACATGATCCTGAAGAGCATGATAGAATATTAGCTAAAGCTGAGCCAGAGTTCTATATTTGGACTGAATGTAGATTACAACAAAGAGTTCTTTTGAAGAGTTATGGTCAATGCCTCCTCTTCTTAACTGATTACCACAGCCATACACATGGCATCTCCTCTGATTTCAGTATAGTGGCAGCTGTTTATATATTCATTGTAAATTTGGCCTCCTATATTTTGATTTTACAATGTCATGAGTCCTACTGCAATTCCTTGCACCATGTTCCCCTTAGAAAGTCTGCTAGAAAAAGAGTAGTTCCCTGACATCTTATTAGGTTTTACAGGCAACAATATATTATGAACTTTTGTTGGTTAAAAGTAGCTAAGAAAGGAATTATCAGGGCAGGCATTATACAGAAGCTCATTTATACCTAAAAGGAATGTCAGCAAATTCCATATTAAAATCATTCAAGAATTTTAGATTATTTTTGAAAGTAGGGTTTCAGTTTGTAGCTCCTTTCAATACAGAATGAGCACATTGATAGGATTTTGTTAGCTGCGTCCTGCTGTGAGATTCCATCTCAGTTTACAAGCAGCATAAGAAAGAACATGCTAAATACAGGTTGAAATCATTTTGCTCTGAAGTGCTATCATTACAGCATAGCTGTTCTTCCAGTGTGTCCAGGACAGTTCAAGGGCTAGCAAGAGAAGAAGAAATCTGGCATCTGCACTTGTAGAGACAGCCTCCTACAGTATAAAAAATACTTGCATGATTTTAATGTATGTTACTATTTCCATATAACATGTTAACCAGGACATGAACAAACTACAAATGCATTGATCTTGCTTTGTTTTATTTATTCCTTGCTTAACTTATGCTGTCTATATCAGTGTGACAAAGACAGTTGTCAGAGGGTAGAAAGAAACTCCTTGTGCAGGTGATAGCATTTCTAAACAGTAAAAGCCTAATTCTCTGTTTTACATACAGATTCATGACCGTTTCAGAACCAGCACTCATGTGGGTTTTCTGTAGTAAAGGACAAGAGAGATTAAAGAAAATTGGTGAGTCAATTTAAAGTCAGAAAGTGATGAATTCTGGAAAAAAGTCTTGAGATAACAGGGTAAGGCTTGTATTGAAAAACCAATGTATACAAACCCAAGAGGACACTGTACTTAAATGTTCACTCACTGTTCCTAATGAAGATACAGAAGCTGCAACAACCCTCAAACAAATCGTCACACCTCATGTAGTCTGTCTGATGGACCAGGTGCTACACAAATAGGTGAGAAGTTGTAGACTTTTTCTTTTCATAAGCTAGGGAGCCATTGCTGAGCTGGTCCAAAGGAGCATATTGAAGTTGTATAAGACAATCTGCCCAGTAGATTTCAAAAAACTTTAAGGAGATCAATTCCTTTATTCTTACCTTACAGCTAGGGAAAATGAGGGGTAAAAAAGAGAAATTACTACTCTGAGATCAGCTGGCAGACTGATGCCAAAGACCAGAATGAGATGAAGGTTTTGTGTGTTCTAGTCCAAAGCACTATCAAATTCACATCTTTGCATCTGGTATGAAACTGTTCTAGTGCAGTGATGGGAGTTAAGCGTGGTGGTCCCTAATATACTTGTATAAATTTCCAGTAGATAAACCGTAAGAGATGCCATGTGGGTGGACTATCCCTATGCCATCACCTCCTGCCTGTACCCACCTTTTGCAAATCTTACAGCAGAGAGCAGCTTCCTACACTGCGGAAGCACCAGTTGCATGATGTACTAAAGCCCTCCTACAGTTGTATTACTTTTGAACTGTTGCCAAATATCATCTTTCCACTTAATCTCCCTTGGTTTCTACTGGCTCACCTTTTGAACTGCAATAGTGTCCTGAAATAGTTACTGACATAATTTCTCAGCATTATAGTAGGGAACTATGGCATACAGATTAAACAGAACCTCTTTGCAATGGTGTCCTGAAGCTATTCAAACTGTCTTCAGAACTCACATTTTTGGCAAATTCCTAAACGTATGTATTCTCAAAAGCAGAGGCCACAGAACAATTCACTATGGTCTCTGCATCTTCTTACAACTGTATGAAAACACTTTTATTTCTTGTTAGGAATCTCTTCCTGTTCCCAACACATAAGAAACATACAACTAATCATATTAATTTTTGTTTCAGCTACTCCTTAACACAGAAACACTTTCTATGATTCAGACTGCTAGATGTTAGAGTTTAGTACAACCTACAGCTACTTCTGATAAAAGAATATCCACCAGAATGAAAAGATATCTAGGTAATATTAGAAAAGAAAAAAATTAGGGACCATCAATGACTACACTAATGACAGCTTATTGATTCAGACAGCTAATATGCTGATAAGAAAATTACAAGCACAACTTTAGTTAAAATGTTATAGCAAGCATTGTCAAATAATAAATCCAACTTACCTGTGAAGAGCTTCTGTGGTAAGCTGAGTAGTGAAGTGGTCCAGAAATAGCAGTATCATGTGGTAAGGACGGATACTGACTCTGCATTGGATGGGGATGCTGGTTGCTATAGCTACCATAGTTGTAACTTCCTGTGTATCTATAAAATCCATTTAAAAACATTATT
Organism: Strix aluco; assembly: GCF_031877795.1. Taxonomy (NCBI): domain Eukaryota; kingdom Metazoa; phylum Chordata; class Aves; order Strigiformes; family Strigidae; genus Strix; species Strix aluco. Next base: position 9,522,492 of record NC_133935.1, read on the forward strand.
TAGCATGCATAATTGTTGTATTGCCACTAATAGTTCTATAACTTTTGAGACATAGTTGCACTTTTTTGCATAGGAGAATGACATTTTAAATAATCTTTTTTAAAAAGATATTTCCCAGCTCAGCTGGGAAGCAGATGCCAGTTAGAGAAATGATGTGTTAGCACAACAAATAGACTCAGCATGTTTCTCTGACTAGTTTTAAATTGCAGACTCATTTGTGCATTTTCTAAGGAGAAAGTGTCTTTCCTTTTTATTATTATTTTATTGCCATGTTCCTAATAAATTGATATGCAGGCTGAGGAAGTATGGTAAGATTTGATTTAAAGAACTACACTGTGGAGTTCAGCTATCTCCTTGCCCTGGGGTCAGATGTTCCTTTTCTGGGAGGAAGAGAGATGTATTAATTTGCATCTGAAGCACACAACATACAGCTTTAGCACAGCTGACTAAGGAATAGAGTGGGATTTGAGGCTGAAGAACATGCCTACTTTCTTCTTTCATCCCAATCCCTTGTCTAGGGACAGCCAGGAATAAAGGAGGGAGCAGTTTCCTTAGCTATAAGAAACTGCAGGGTCAGTGTTTGCTGGCCACCATTATTTGGGTCATTCACTCGCAGGAGATGCATGGACACTTTCTGCAACCTCCCCATCTTTGTGGAGCCATGTGAACATTTGGTGCTAATTCAGCACAGAAGTTTAAAGACTTTTAAAAGATATGCTATTGAAATGAAACACAAACCATGATAAATAAACAAACAGGGTAACCAATTCATTGTGAGAAAGGGAAGAGTTACTTGTACAGACTTTTTCTGGAAGGTTCAATGTCATTTTTACACTGGGTAGAGTTTAAACTTCTACTATTCTTTTGATTTTATGATGGTATTCTAGAGACACCATGTCATGTCTTACACCAGCCAAACCAGCAGCTTCAAAACGAGAGCAGAGAACCCCCTCTGAAAACATTTTCATGACATAAGGCCGTATGTCTATCTTCATTGTTCAACACTGAGCTCTCATTCTTATATTCACTTGTGCATAGCTGTACATGAGTGGTTTCCATAATCTACCTCAGACAAGCTGGTGTTCACATGATACAATTTTGATAGTCTCTCTGTGGAGAGTAGGGGAGGGAGGAATGGCTGTGTCATAGAGCTGTTTCACACTGTGGTAGGCAGACATCTTGTGTTTTAATTCCTTCAACACGATAGACTGGTAAGCAAAATCTGCAAGATCTGCATAAGCCCGGCATTTCGCAGTGCAGCCGTCCCTGCTTGAAGAAGATGCTTGCCTATCTAGTCCCTCCTGTAGTCCAGACTCACAAACAAAGCCAAGTCCTGTAAGACAGTGTTTTCCCTTCATGCTTTCTCGAGTCACTAAGGATGCTATGTCCTAGTCTGGAAGCTATCGATCTTGTCTCCTCCATTCAAACACTCATCACTTTTGGCTTCAATTCTCTTGAGCATGGAGTTATAAAGTTTCTTATCCTAATCTCTATTGTGTACTTCTGGTCCAGGAAGCTTCCTCTGTCTCTCAGGAGAGAGAGCACTGAGGACGTGAGAAGGAGATGACCAGGCTCCTCAAGGCTAGTATTTTCCTGCCTATCTGAAAGTGCTTGGCTGAGGAACCCTACATCTCTCTAAGAAAATGTACCTGAAAAATCCAGTAAAAATGTTTCCTGCCAAGTACCATGTCTTACAGTGACTACTGAACCACATCTATAGTCATTGAGTAGTGAGGACAATACACAGATGGCATGTAGGGAAGTCCAGCTGGGAACTGGCAGTTACTCTGGAGTCTAGCAGCTATGATTCAGAAAGAATGGTCAGTTGATAGTACAGAGAATAATGCAAAGTCCTGCATCTGCAACATCATAACTCCTGCAGTGGTACAGGGGCCATCTGGAGAGAAAGCAGCTTTGCTGAAAACTGCCTGAAAGTTCTGGTGGACAAAAAGTTGAACATGAGTCACCAGCAGGCACTTGCAATAAAGACCACCAGCTACATACTGGGCTGTAGTAGCAGGAGTGTGGACAGCAGGCCTAAAGAACCGATTATTCTTCTCTATTTGGCACTTGGGAGACCACATCTGGAGTACTGTGCCATGTTTTTGGCTCTCCGCTATAAAAAGGACATTGACATACTGGAGTGAGTCTAGTGGAGAGCCATTAAGACAGATAGGGGGCTGAAGCACAACTTACAGGAAGAGAACTGGGTTTGTCCAGCCTTAAAAAGAGAGACAAAGGGATGACCTACAACTATCTAACAGGACGGTATAGACCAGCTAGAGGCAAACTCTTCTGAGAAGTTGACAGTGGCAGGGTGAGAGGCAACAGACACAAGTTGGAACAAGGAAAATTCCAATTATTTATATTTTCTTCTATTAATACCACAAATTTACAGCCCTGAGACCCCACACGTGTGGAGACTACCATTGTGGATTTAGAAGAAGATTTACTGGAGTGAGCTCGAGTAGATTATGGACCTTGTGCTATTCTCAAGTTTCACAAATCTACACTAGTATTGCTTGCTGTAAGACTTGTTTTAATAATGGGGAACGGATCATGTAGCCCTTTCCTCATTTCTGGTAACATGCATTTGGCCTTAATCAATTTTTATTTTACAGGGAGCAGTTTTTATCATTGAACTTACACTTTATTTTCTATAACTGGTCAGAAGCAAGTAAAGGGTATGTACAAATGAATCCAACAGTCTATATTTCACTCTATGACAGTCTATATCCAGTTCTCTCTTGGGAACTACTAGGGCTTTACATTGTTCCAAGGCTTCAGTTCTTAAATGTCTTTACATTGTGGAATATAATGGTATAGAGCACTCTGATCTTTTAGGTATTCTCTTTCTATCTCAAGACAGTTTGGAGCCTTTATATTTCACAGAGGATCATGTTTAGTGTGCAAGACTGGTAGGAGCCCCAGCAGAACTACTGTTAGGAAACTTTCAGGTATGCTGGGTGGCTAAGAGTCTGCGTTTGGTGGGAAATGCAGCAGGGGAATGGCTCATGGCCTCCATACTGTTTATGCTCCCTGCTGGGCCCTCTGTACGGGAGTGAGGCGCAGTCTCAATGGCTACAGCAGCTGCTCACTCCACTTCTTGCTTCTCCAGAAACATGGAAATCTTAGTGCAGACTTTGATCTCTCTTTCTTTCTTTCTTTCCAGGGCAACCATCTGTTTGAATCTTGCATACAAGATGTCTTATTTTTTCTTTTCCTCTCTGAAGATATAGTTCTTTAATGCTTTTAAACAAGCTCTGTCTTGAATCTGTGACTGTAACTTCCGTAAGAATTATATAATGACTCTTGTGCTTCAAAACATCATGGGTGAGGTCACCGGATTTCCCCACAGACATTTCTTCAGGAACATGTCTCTATAGCCTGCCACATTAGACTCAAATCATATAAAAACTGAAATACCAATATGTTGATTTTGCTGTAGATCCAAAATAAGTACAAATTGTAATGAATCAAAAAAATTTTAATAGTACTATATAGAGGGCAAATGAGATCAGGAAATCTTTGTGACAGAAGCCATGTAAATGCAGATTAACAGAGGCCCTATCCCTATGAGTTTACAAAGTCATTTTCAGACAAGAAGGCAGATGTCACTGAAATGCTTAGAAGCATCACCAAAATGTTTATATCCACGTGTCACATGTAAAATCAAATGGCAAAAGAAGTCAGATTATAGAATTCTTTGTTGCTTTTCAGAAAAATTGATTCACCTAGATTAAAAAGTTTCCTCAAATCACCACCCAGAGGCAAGAGATTCCTTTAGGAACAATGAATTCTCACATATATACACATATATATATTATATATACACTGCCTTACTGTGGGCTGTTTTAATTCTTGCATCCTGTTAGCTCCCTGCTGCCCTATTTCTGCCTCCACCAAGCAATCATACTGCTGGATAGGAGAGATGTTCCATATCTCCATATCCAGATTGTTCCAGTAAGGGCATAGCAGTGACATTCAAACAGAAATCCAAACCTAACCACATCCAAGAGAGAAGGAGATGCAGGGTTCAAATTAATCTGCTGTTACCCTTTCAAACAGTATACAGTCTTCCACACTGGGAAAGCACTTGTGCAAGGTTAATGAGTATGCAGTGAGACTGAGGAACTTGGTAAAGTCTCTTGAACCTCTTGCATCAGGTCAGCATCTGAGTATTAACTAATCTTGCTATGTGCCTGGCCCTTCTCCATCAATTATTTTGTGATTGTTTCTTTCTAGTCATGGATTAAATGAGATTATAAAATTGAGACATAATATAATCATACAACAATAACAACAGCCAAAGAATAATGATACCAGCATCTTTGCAATACAGACTTACTACATCAAGAAACAGATTTCACTTTGTTTCAAAAAAAACCCTTAACCATAAGTTAATACTAAAATCATAAAACCCCTCCAAGACACTGAGAAGTGACTTACCCATGTTCTTCTCTGTGGGGATAAACAGGTATCCGGTGTGTGACAGATGATGATGGTACATGCGGACTTCTCATGCAGGGCAGCTGTTGGGAATTTTCAGCAGGGGACCCAGCAGCTGTTGTCACAGTGTAGGTGAGTGACCACGTGTAAGATTGCATAGCTCCTGCAGACAAACAGTATTAAAGGAATACAGCTAACATGGGCTGTCACTCACAGAGGTCTTATGCTTTGAGATGCTTACAGGAAAGCAACATAATAGACACAGATAATGGAAACAGCACCAACCAAAGTGAACAAGACTATTACGTTGCAGGCATAAATAAAAATACAAATAGATCAGCTGGAGTGTGCGAAGATCCAGAGGTAAAAGACATATCTGGAATAGCTCAGACTGTGAACTTTCAGTGTGGTATTGTAATTTGAGGCTATCATTTTTCAGAAAAACTGGGATAGGACTTAGAAATGGAGGAACACCAGTACTAATATTTCTCAGGCATGATGCACCAAACCCTGAGGTCTCCCTCACATGAAGTGGGCTGCTGGTTTGTTTAGCTCCAAAGCTGATCAGGCCTGGAGTGAAGCAGGAAGTATAATCAGAACAATGAAGGATTCAAAAAATATGGGTGTTATGCAAATACATTTCTTGAATCCTTTTGCAGTTTGTATCTGTTTCACCCAACTAGGTACCAGCCTTTGTAGGGGCAAGACAGTGGTAGATCTCCAAATTGTAACAAATTTATCGACAGAAATAGCCTAGCCATTTTATTCCTGCAAATAATGTTTCTTTCTTCTTTCGAGGTGGCAGGGACTGGACTTAATTTATTTGTTCATGTAGAACATTTGTGGGTAGAGCAAAGCTAAGAAGTGGGTTTTCCATTTTGCTTGGAAGGTGCTGAGTTTTTTAATCATCCTGATCCCTTCCAGGCAGGAACTCCAGATTCATGAGCCAGCTGCTGAGAAACCTTTGTCCTTTGCACACACCCCTTTCACTCAGGAGGCTGACAGATCCATTGTTCCAGTATAACATAGCTCTTGCTGGAGGTCATGACCATACTGGCTGAGATTACCCTGCAAATGAGGACCAGAACACTGAATTTAACCCAATGCGAACACTAGTTTGGGGGTCTCTGGGCACTCTTGACTCTTTTTCAGTAGCTAAAAGGAATTGCAGGAGGTGACTCGTTTTTTTCAGTGTGGATTCTAGGACTTCCTGTAATATGAAAGGGTCTAATTCAGAGGGGGAAGTGATTGTATTACCAGGTCTGTGTCCACTCCATGGCTTTGGGGAATGAAAAGCCTATCTCAGATGTGCATAATTTTCTACAGGTGTGTGCGATTTTATTTGGCAAAATCAGACAAATAATTTTTTGAAATGGAAAATGCTTAATTCTGGGTGTAAACGAAGGCATTCTGAACTTCACAAGGTAAGTCCAGCTTGAAATATTCCAGCAGGGTGCGATTTGGTGCTCTTACAGTAGAGACATCTTTGGATGTGTTATGAACAAGGATATTTGTGCTAGGCCTATTTTCACATGCCTGCATTTTCTGTCACAGACTCTTGAATTTTCAGTCTTTTATGTCCTCCCATTGAAGAGGACCACTGAGATCTCTGAGACTAAAAAGGAGACATACACATTTGAGCTAGCACATCAGTGCTGCTGTGGCTATGAGCAGTCATGGTTCCTTGAGTTGAGGAAGAGTGTTTAAGGAAGCCTACCTTCACTAGAAAATACAGTTTCTGTGGAAGGGGCCAAAACTACTTATGCAGTCACCAAATATCTTCATCTGACAACAAGAGAAAAACTGTTTTGAAAATATCAACAACTTTTCTGAAGAATATTTTGGTGAAACTTTCCAATTTCAAAAGGTCAACATATTTTCCTAGTGTTATTTTCCAAAAGAAAATTTGAAACTTTTTTCAAAACAGGCCTAAATTCAAAAGGCAAAAACAAAGAGAAAAGAAAGAAAAGAAGGACAACGAAGATGGTGAAAAAAGCCAAATACAAATTTTAAGGTAATATTACTGGTTTTTTTCACTTTTTAAATTCACTATAAAACAAAAGTTTTACTTTGACCTGATTTTATTTTTTCCAAGAAAAAATTTGGCCATTGAGCCAAAAATCTCATGACCTTCCTAGCTCTAACAAGAAGTGGTAATAACAGGGCCAAAAGATCCTTTGCATTTTACCAAATATGGTTAATTTGACTGTCCCCAGCCATTGTGACAGCCTCCTTTTCTTTTTTTGAATAATACTAGGGATCTTATCTCAGTCTGAGGAAAATGAGTTGGTCCAGCACAGCAAGTTGTTTCATGTGCTCCCTGTGGGAAGTCAGACTCCTTGGATGAGAGGACTTGGCCACTCCTGGCATTCAAATCTAACTGGCAGCTACCTCAGTTCAATTTTAAAATAAATGTTTAGAGTGTAACATGCTTTGTGCCTGTCCAGACAACACAGAAACAAATACAGAGAATAGGTCTTGCACTGGAAGAGCTGTGAATATCTTTGTTTAATTTTTCTAACCAAGAATTGTCCTCAGTACTACAGGATAGTACTTCACACAGCTGCTCTAGGAAATAGCCACCTTCTTCTGGAGGTTATGGTTTAGAAGTAAATGTATGTTGGGTTTTACTCTGGATTTACAGAGTGACAGAAAGCTGTTCAAATATTTTTTTCAGGATGTTCTTGGGAATCTACAGCTGCCTCACTTCTCTTTGCCTTTTTGAAAGGGATGCCATTATTTTCATCGACCTAGTCACAAAGACAGAGGAAGGATAGAAGAAGACAACAGATATATATTGGGTCAGCCAGGATACTGCCAACATGGTGGTGGGTGAAAAGAAGGAATTAGGTAAGTCTGAAAGTTTTTCATAGTTAGCTTTTAAATACCCGCCTATGTCCCAGCCCTATATGATTAATTTCCTCAGCTGGATGCAGAATTGAACTGCAGGAGTTGAAGTTTCTTTTAGATATGACTGAACCCAACTGAACTGCTTTCTGAAATAAGCAAAAACAATAGTGATTGAGCAACATTTTGCTTTGCTTTGTGTTCTGAACACGCCGGATTTGATTAAAATAGGGAAGTTCATTTATTATCACTTCTTTTTCTTTTCTCTTTTAATGAAAAAATTGATTTTAAGGATACTAACCAAGAGACCAGCTGACCTGTAGTAGAGCCAAAGATATATGGAACTGCTATCAGTCCAGCGACGGCCCTGTTGTCATTGGTGCCATCATGTACACCAGTGCAGAAAGAAATAAAAGTTGCTTCATGATGCTGCATTTTATATTTGCTTTCTGCTGGACTAAATGACCACCCAGGTACAAGCAAGACACTTACAGCCCTGTGTATTATGTCTGACAGTAAGCAGTGCAGTCAACCTCAAGCAATCAGAAATCTGGAGTCAGACCCCCATTCTGCCCCCACACAACAAAGAGATGATCTTAACTATCAGCTTTAGAAAAAATACAAACCCTTCCATCTGGAAGGGGAGAATTGCCTTTTGAAACTGGAACCTATGACTTTTACACTCTGCAGCCATGAGAATTAAACTCTGCTTGTTGAACAAGAGCTAATGTTCTCATATATTCATATGAGTCCAGGAGCTGCAGCTTTAGGAAAAAAACCAGAAATTTGTTGTACTCACACATGTAAATTTGAGAGGTGGTAGCTCTGTGCAAGTATTTCCTATGCCAGATTCCCAGAACTTTAATACCTAGCCTAGACTTGGAAGAACAGTGAGCTTAAATGACCATTGCTGGCCTGAAGAATTATTTCACACATACATTTCTTGAAACTAAACAGTAAACTGCATAGATTAGTTTACTAACATATCAGGAATTACTTACAATTCAGAGTTCATTTCAGGTTGTCTAAAAACCATGGAATTGGCAAATGAGTAATCACAGCTTTAAGAGGGGCTTTAAGAGAGAATAGCATAGTCAGCCATATAGCTATCACTTTTATTACAATATTGTTGCAGTTTGAACAATCATTAATCTGGCCTTTGTGATTTAGAAAGGATGGAGACTAATTATCCTTTTAAATGTCTAGTAACTGAACAAAAAGTTTTAAATAGTTAGCTGAGCCATGCCAGATGTTCTGCCACAGAATGCTATATATAGGATTTACCTTTCTTTTGCTCAGTATCATGTAATTGCAACAGTTTAATTTGCTGGTTTTGTGCTGACCACTGACTGAAGGCAAAAAGGTTAAAATGCAAGTTTAATAGTTAACTTTTATTGCTAATGCCACAAGCAAGAAAGAGTTAATGATGCCTTAAACTGGGGACTGAGAGCTAGTAGTAACCAATGGAACTAGTTCTCAAGATTTGCAAAGCATTTGCAGAATTTTACATTGACCTCATAAAAGACACACAAGAAAATCAATAAAGTGTACTTTAAATACATCTCTCCAGAACAGAGGTTCCTGTTCTGAAATATTCTATATATTAATGCCACAAATCTGTATATGGAATAGTTTGATTATATGTAATACATCTTCAGCACTCCTATTTTAAAGTATAGCAATTTCCTATAGCTGGAACATGGTTGTTATTTTGTATTACTTTATGTGAACGAATCCTGCACTCCATGGTGTAATGGTTAGCAAACTAAAAAGGTGATCAGTTCATCTACATGATGAACATGAGAAATGGAGGTATTACTAATTGCCCAAATTAAGACTATTGACAAATTTGGCTTGTGCTAGGCAAAAATTATTTTCACACTTGCAAAAGTGGGACTGCACCAGACCATAAGAATAAAATCCAGTTCAACCAAACAAAAGTTGTTAGAACAACCTAAAAATGAAAAGTGGGAAAAAACAGAGAGCTAAAATAATCAGAAATAGCTTTCTTGCCTAAGAAGTTCTGCTATGGGAACAACTACATCAGGTTCTACTGCCTGTGCTGTGGGAGTAGGTCCTTCAATCATTGTTCCCAAATGATCCTGTTTCTGGCTTCAGACTTCAAACTAGTTGACCTTGGCCTTACCAGGACATAAAAAATTAGAGTGAGAGAATAAACCAGACTATAAGAAAATAATAAACAACATGAAATCAAAAAGGAATTGTATTTGTAATGTGAGTCCATTCCCTTGCATTACTGGTGGGATTCAGGAGAGAATATGTAAGATCCGTGCAGTTCACAGGCCTGCCCAGATCTGCGCCTAAGTCAAGTACCTAAGACAAGTAAGCTGAAGGTGAAAGCACAGATAGCTGACAAATAAGTTACTATATAAATATGGAATAAGCTTTGGGTTAATAGTTATGATAGTCACATAGAGTTACAGTCTCTGCAGCCTGAACACAAGTCCCTCAAATCTCCATTCCTGTCAATGCCACTGGAGAGCACACAGTTCCCTACTTCTCAGTCCGTTACTTCTGGGTACAGTTCTCGTCATACGAAGTTCTGGTTATAATGACACAGTGATCCCATTGGGCCACAATGTCTAAAGAGCAAGTTACCCACCAAATCAACGTTTCCAGCACTGCCTGATCCAAAGCCATGTGATCACCTGTCATGTCTATGAATCATGTGTCTCTTGTCTAACTGTTCTGGGGGTAATACCATCCTATTTCCCTCTTAAATATGGTATAGTCTCCAACAGTGAGAAAACCTTGTGTTTCAATGTAGGTACAAATGTTCTTAAATCTCTTTCCACCACAACTAGGCACTGTGCTTCCCTGTGGAGCCTTTGAAAACATGAAAACCATTTGTCAGAAAGATTTATTAGTCCTTTAGCCACTGCCAAATTCTCCAGTGTGGTAAATCATCACTTTCTGACATTCTTTCAAGAAGGTTTTGTAACTTTTCTAGTACGTCACAAAAGTGATAGTTTCCACATTCTGATTATATACCCATTTCACTAAGCAGCAGCAAAGCTGGAATTTCACTGCCTGGAATGCCTTCTGAAAGTCATTCACATTTCTGTCTTTCTTTCCCATGAGTTAAGAAAACACTGTCTTTTGATCATAGAGACAGACTGTCCTGCCCACATACAGAAGGTAATGACTGAGTTTTACGTTAGGGTACAGAGGATGGTTGCCCATTATACAGAACACACAAGAAGACAGTTTTGTGCTTATTGTTTTCTGACAATCCTGCCCACAAGTTGAATACCTTTAAGCACAGATTTTTTAATCTGTGGGCCAACCAGAATACAACTACCTCATGACTTGCCATAATAAAGTATGCAACTGAAAATAGGCTTCAGGCATGTAATTCCTAGTCTCTAACATTGAAAGCTGGAAGTTATCAACGATGTGTAAAACATGTCCAAGAGAAACTTGTGCAGGTATTTAAACATATTTGTGTCTCAAATATGTTGAAAGATATCAAATTCCCATTTTACCGACTAGGAATTCTTGAACCACTAATGGTTAGGATTTTGAAAACCTCACTAAACCTTAAAATATCTGGCACGTTTCCTTGAAGTAGATAAAATTTTTCAGAGAGACTGACTGCCCTTAAAGTCATCAAAGATGCTCAGAAGTGCTATATTCATAAATAATTCTTTTGGGGCATTGCTAAAAATTTGAAAAACCAGACTGATTTTTGAAACCATTTAGAAATAAAGTGAAAGGTGTGCTCTTCTGAAGGCCTCAGCTACCGAACAGATTCTGATATGCTTGAGGTCTGGGATCTCCTGTTAGGCCTTTGGACTCCAAACATCAGATCTTTTTCCTGTTAGATTACACATCATGTTTGGATACAGTGAGAAGGCATAACTGATACTTTAAACAGATTTCTGTCTGGAAAGGCTTCTCATCTCTTGAAAGCCGGCATATCTTGTTCTCAGGCTCAATTTCAGGTGACCAAGGGCAAAAGCCATTTTCAAGCAGATCCAGCTGCCATAAGCCTACCTACCTGTTGTAGCTGCTATGACACCGTACTCTGGGGACTGATTGCTGACAGGCGAGGGGGCAGAGGGCACTTCCACTGAGGTGGCAGATTTAGCTGGGGAGAACGGCACTGGGGAGGGAGTTGGAGGAGCTGGTTCACTCAGAATAATTTCTTCTCGTAGTTCTGCTGCAGGATGAGAGAAAAATCATGAAACATAGTTAAAGGTAGAGTCAAGAAACACTGAGGAACTAAAAAAATGAATGCAAGTAGTTAAGTTCTGTAGGCTGTATTTCAAGAAAAGCATATTAGGAATCACAAATCTTTGAAAGAGTACCTCTGTAATATTCAGCATTACAACCTTCAGTGTGCCTTCATAAGACCTCTTAAAGGAAAGTGCTATTTTTCCTGTTGTATAGATAGGAAACTCATTCACACACAGCTTAAGGTTTATATTCCTGTAATATACTATTAGATACCTAAAATTAGGAGTCCAATTTGAGTGAGGCTCTCCTATTCCTTCTAGAGATATTGGAAAGAAACAGAAATCTCCAGGGGATTCCAGTGACTTTTGGCCATGACCTTCTCTCTTCATTGACTAAAGAGGGTAACATCTGGATAGTTCTAGCTGCTAAAGCTATGTGAAAAGTACACAGGGATAAGCAACTTGTTTGTCACAAAAACAAGAGGCTATGGTAGGGCAATAAATTAAATCCAGGTCTTTCAACACATAGAAGATATTAGCCTAATTATTGAAATGTTCTTCTTCCCATAAATCTATAGGGTGACAAATTAAGCCACAGCTAAAATGAAGAGTGGAATGTTCCAAAGGTGACAGAGGGGTTTAACTTAATGGGAGATGCAATGAAGGTAGATCGCTGAGGATCCCTTATTACACGGGGCTGCCCTGAGCAGAGACACTAAAGACAATCTGTGTTCACTTCTGTTCTGGCGAGTCAGTGCAGAGTGAGCGGAGCAGGACTTGGAATCTGCCTCTGTACAGGCACTTAGAACATAAGTGCATCAGAAACAACAGCCTTGCTTTTTTGTCTTTTCTCACTTCTCCCATCTCTCCCTCTTATTTGGACTGATTCATATCAGTGAATTTATTTAGTGCTAAACCACTGATTCATACCAGTGAATTTATTTAGTGCTAAACCAGGGTGAGAGCGAGAATCAAGTCTGGGTTCACTGAAATATAATGGTGGCTTAGACAGACTGAGGTAAAAGGCTCAGTACAAAAATTTCTTACTGAAACACCAAGTGTGTGCTTAGGAATGGGGTTCAGACACCCACAGTCACATCATGAACCAGGCAGGCCTCTTTCAGAATGTATTAACCAGGGATGCCCCCCTCACAGATGACTTCAAATCATGATGGAACTGAAAAACACTTTGCTCCTAGGTAAGCCTCACTGGATTACGTGAGGATAAAGAAATGCTCTAACGTAGAAAATAGTGAATCCAGTGGAACAAACCAACAAAAGATCAATAAAAGAACAAACTCACCTGTGCTTCCTTCTCCTTTCATTGCCCTCATTAGCTCATTAGCTCTCTCCTGACAATGGAGTGATTCTAGCAGGTACAATACGTAGTCATCAAACATCAAGTGAATAAGGTGAAAAGACCCTGGTAATAAAGTGAACAAACAAAAAAGCCATTGACTGTCTCAATACACTCATTAAACCAATGATTAGGGTATTCAACACAAACAGTACTGAGTGAGTAGGACTGCCTCCATATACTACTGTCACTGAAGTATCTCTCTTACTCAAGGTAAGAGAGGTCAAGGTAGAACGGGACTAGCAAACACTGTTCACTCCTGGATTTATACAGGCTTATACAACCATTTATTTTGGTTTAGGGTGCAAGGAGGCTGCCTAGGTGAGAGTTGGGACTTGATGGAGTTTTCTTCTCCTGTATTAGCACTGAACCATTTAGACAATTACACTACAGTGGAATTATTTCCTTTTATGTAAAGGACCAGATAAAAGTTTCTGTCAGAAATAGAATCCTGAATTGGCTGCCTTAATGACACATCCTGGTATGAATTTTCTGAACTACCTGTGACGCTGGACAAAGAAATGAGAGACTAATCAACAGGAAGGTAGAAACAATCTTCCAGATCTCCTGATGGTATATCTCCAGTGCATTGCCTGGACTGGATGAGGCACCCATTAGCTGCCAAATAGAGGCAATAGCAGCAATTATGGATGTCTTAGATGGAAAGACATGCCAAAGCTTTGCTCTGTCATACTTCTCCTCCTATATTATATTTTCCTAATTATCAGTTTGAACCATATCAGCAGCATAATATTTGGCCTGTTTCTGTGCTTACCTCGGAAGATGCCAAGGGTACTATCTCTTAGCTGCCATGACAGGAATGTGACAAACTTAAGGGCTAAAGGACTGAAGAACTTAAGGGAAGAGTATGAACAAAAGAAAATGCAGGGAATGGAGTCAAAAACCACTTTGAAAATTAACAGTAAAAGGAGATTATATGGATAGCTATCTGCCACAAATCCTCAAGCAAGATTTGAGTACAGATGGAGAACCTGTTAATGTTGTTAGGAGGAAGGACTGGGTGATGCTGTGGGCTAGAGTAATGGAAATGAAATTTAATAGCACACTGTAAGAAGTTCTGCCCTTAGAGATTTATATCATCCTCTGATTTATATACTTCCCCTGTAGAAACAGAAATATTAATACTATTGCACAAGGCACTGGTGAAACCTCACTTAGAATATTGCATATAACTCTAGTCACCCACGGTCAAGAAAAATTAGTACAAGTTGAAACTGGTATGGAGGATGCGGGGAATGGATAATAGACTTTAAATGACTAAAAATGCACGGCTGGCTTCATTTTGCAGAAAGGAAGTGAGTTGCTTCCCATAATTTATAAAGGATACATGTCAGGGATGGTGAAGAAATGTTTGCCCTAGAGCACACAGAGACACAAAAATAGATGTGTAAGAAGAGACCATAGATGCATTTCAGGGGAAAAATAGAGGAGCAAAGTATCAGAGCCAAGACATTGTGTAGTGTCCTCCTGAAAGGAATAACATTCATCTGCAGGAGAAGACTGACAAGGATCAAGATAGAGTTTGGTCAGTTTATGCAATGACTCCATGACACAGAGTACCTGTAATAGCTCCAGACAAGATTTGAGCATACAATGTTGTTTTTTTAAAAATCTCCTACGTTTATTTAAACTTGCACGGAATATTTAAAATACATTCATATAAGTCATTATATAACTCTGGCAACTGCAAATGCGGTCAGGTTAAAATAATAGCCAGTCCAGCAGCTGGCTTAAACCAGAGAAAGATCAGCAGCTGAGAGGGAAACAGAGACCAACTACTGCCAGACAAAAACAATGCCTCATCTAGATGTGTTCTTTCTGAAATTCCATTACTACATTTTGAGGAAAAACACTTCCATAGGAAAAAGAGGCAACAAATTTCAAATTCAGTCAGATTTCATAATGATTGGTTTCTTCACAGGAAAGTTAGGTTTATCTTGGAATACTAGATTTTACCACAACAAAGCACAACTACCCCTACTCTGACATCTCTACTCAAACATACTGTTGAGGGGCAGAAGAAGTGGTTTGAAAGACCCTACGTCCTCATACAATTCTAGCTGGCAATTCAGCTTTCAAAGCGACTCTGAGCACATTCTTTTTCTTTGTGACCTGGATGGTCTTTGTGTTTCATTCTCTCACTCCACGCCTGCATGGCTTCTGTCGTCACTGATACGAGCTGAGCACACACACTGGGAGGTGAACACGCACCTTTGTGTTCTTGGGCAAGGCAGCACAGCAAGAGGACATACATGATTGCAACACCTTTGCTATGGGGAGGAGATCTTTGGCTGTTGGTGAACCTGAAGCATTCTGTTTTTCATTTGTTTCACGTATCTATGCAAATCAAAATGGTAACAAGTTTGCCCAGCCTTGCAAGGGTAAATAGTAGACATCTTCACTTAACTACTGTGGAGAATTTGGTTTTAGAAATCTTTTGGGTTCAAAGTCTTGGTAAATAAAATCCTATTCAATTTAGCAGTTCAATAAAAAGAGCAGACCTTGTTACTGATCTAGGATTTCCCCAGTAGAAATCTAGATTATCAAGAATCTCCATAAAATGCTCGCTCTTCTTCTGACTACAGTTTTTCAGTGGAAAGTTTCTATTGACTTTAGTGCATTTACTAGTAACAGGTATTTCCAAGTAAGAAAAACAGGTCTAAATGCTAGCAAACTTCATGTGATGGTATAAAGCTCAAGGTATTTAGTGTTTCCCATCAAACTCCTTGCTCAGCTTTTTAATTAAAAAAAAAATTAAGGAAAGTTGCTTGTAGTTTCATAAAAATGTTTGGAAGTATAAACCCTAAACACTAAAATGCTAGCAAGCAAATGACAAAACCCCAAGATTTGCTATTTTTAAAAAATGTCTTTGTCTTTGGGGGGTCTAATGCTTTATTTTGAAGACTTGGGGTTGGCAATACTGAATGCAGCATTTAAAAACACTCTAGTGCTCTTGTCACTCTTTTGAATTTCTCTCTTCCTCTCCTATTATTTCTCCCACTGTGTATTTTTAAACTCTGTATAGAGTTTTTTGAGCCCAGAATTTGCGTGAAAGACACTAGACAAACAAGTTGTTGGTACTGAATGAATGCAATATTTTTACATTTTTAAATGAGTCAAATGAAATGTAAGCTATAGAGTGAAACCAATATCAGGGCACACATTTCAGCTACACAGTGAATAGCTTTTCAGCACAATGTACAATAATCTATTCTGTGTTTGCAAGCTACTGTTTTTCACATGAAACTATTTGGTTCTTCCAAGTATATCTTTAAGTACTGAAACACATCCAGTTGTGGCTGGAAAACCATACGCTTCTTTAGGAAGAGGTAAGAAGTTATTCAAAAGACTGTAGTTACAATAATAAATAGCATTTGGCTCTAATTTTCAGGAGTTAACAGAAATCATGACAATTATTACCCAGTTAATGTACAGTAAGTATCAGCAGCTATTAACAGATAGAGCAATTATGTGTAAGTAGCAAAACAACAGTGAGATTTCCAGATCTGGAGAAAATCATGGAGCTTCTATTACTAATTAGTTACTTTATACACTGGATGCATTACCCAAACACTGCCACCAACTGTGCCTTTGATATGCATAGACAGGAAGGAGGGAGGGAGGGAGGCAGGCAGAGAGAAAAAGGGAGAGGGAGCAAGAAAGAGAGGAGCTTTTTTCTGCCAAGGATTGTTTCAACCTGCCCGTGCTACCATGCTCAAAAGCTCTGCAGAATCAAATCTCTGTGCTAGCCAGTCCAGTGACAGGTATTCCAACTTCCTCCAATCAGATTTCTGTATCATATATTTCAAAGAAAAAAATATACCTTCTTGTATATAGTAAAGATCCCATCATTTAACACATTATTTTACTTTTAAAAAAAAATTACACTGTGACCATCTGAATCTATATATTGCTTGAAGCAGGAAAAAATAATTAAAAATCAGTCCACTGAATCAGTTTCCAATGCAGTAAAAATGCAAAACTTTTTATTTAAGTTAAGAACAAAGGTATATAGATGTAAATATTTAGAACAGTAAATTAGTCTTTGTTTCTCTCCATAGAACTCACTTAAATGCATGTATTATTCTGAAAAGCTAGAAGGAACTGTGTTAAATAAAGCACAGAAGAGTTTCTGCCATCTAGCTCTGAGCTGTTTACATTCAGGGGTTATTCTTTTGGAACTTCCTCAACTCTAATTCATGAACAATGTCTCAAATGGCCTTGCAGTGAAAGAGTAGCATCATTAATACAAATTATTATAAATTTGTGTCCATGGCTAAATAACATTTGGGACATTTTGAGGGAAACAAGGTAGGGATAGCCCAGGCTTCTGCCTGATAGGATGAGGATATGGTTTCGGTGTCATTCTCCCCTTTGAAAACCTGAAGGCTCAGATCTCCTCCTGCCTCCACTGGAGTTGCACCTGAGCAGGGAAAACTCCACCATGTATAAATAAGGGTTAGAATAGGGACTGACCAACTCTTGTCACATCACCTCCCAGGAAAGAACCCACCTAACAGGCTGCACACCTCTGCAGCTCCACAAATGGTTATGTGGTTTATACAAAGTGAAATAATTTCAACATAAAAGATGAGAAAACCCTCCCACAGGACAAATCCTCTAGCCCTTTGGTTAGACGTCTTGTTCCGGCAGTGATTAACACTGCTTCAAGACTGCTGAGGCAGGCAACTGTGGTCTAAGCACCAAATGTAGCAGATGCAAAAGAATTCTCTTTGAGTTTACTTTTTTAAAATAAAGACTTCTGAATTTGATAAAAAACCCAGACTACCTCAGCTTCACACTGAGCACAATGATTTTTTTTTTTTTTAAACTCTTGCTTTGGCTACCAAATTGAAAAGCAGTTATTGATCCAGTTCTAATTATAACACCACATACACATGAAAAATGCATCAGCTATGACAAGTACATTCTTTCCCTGACAGTAGTTACATATAAGCATATCAAATTCATGTTCAGAGGTGTGTGTCCATATAAGAAAGAGAATCATGCATTTGTACACACATTTATACTCAGTGAACTAAAAAGACAAAAAACCTCCAAAATTCTACAAACTTAGCTGAGCAGTTAAAGTTCTCAAAAATGAGAAATTCAAGAGCCAAATTTATAACAAAGACAACAGGTAAGTTATTTTGGTAGATCTGAAATCTTATATTGCAGTGGGTCCCAAACTCGAACCAATTAATAACTCTCAATCTTCTCATTTACTCGCTACATGCCAAGTTCATAAATGTTTCCATTATATATAATAACTAAGAAATCACAGCTGTACAGACCATTCAGACAACTGGTGGTCTAATAACTATTTGTGGAATCCCCGTTTGATAAAGATGTTTCAGTGACTGATGCTCTGAAAGGGAGAATGCTTGATTAGGTTACAAACATATCCTGAATAGGAATAAAAATACTGGGGTAATGTGCAATTCAGTACCAATAATGTATCCTTTGGGGAAGTTTAATGTCAGCATTTCATGACTTGTAACAGTGTAACCTCAACATTGCACTAAGACAGGATGTTTTTTCATTTGTTGGGTACCCGCCTGTTTCACAGGTTGAGATTAATGTCTGCAGAGAGAAGTGCACCAACCCAAAGTGCTAGAAAACAAAATTCAGCATTTATTCAACACTCATGCAAAGGGATTTCTGAACACTGGGGGAAAGTATACTGTTAAGCAGTATCAGCTACTTTTATGCCCACAACAAAAGAAAAGCTGCAGTGACTCAAAGAGAAAATGAGTCCTAGAGGAGGTGGAAAATAGATGTGACCAGGTCACTGGTGCTGAAAACACAAGTTAGCAGATGGAAATTGTGATCATCCTGGGGATGCTCTCTATCCTGATGGCTACTGGTGACTCACTAATACCTGTTTGGAAAATTCTTTACAATGGGAAACCAATGAAAGTAGTTTCAGATTAAAATATAAATACAGATCATATTGTGCTTATCTCTGATGGTATCTGAATTTATGCTATTAAATTTATGCTGTTAGATGGTTCTAATAGCATAAAGGCCATCAAAGCTCAGCTGGCAGAAAACCTTGCAGTTGTTTAATGCAGTGCCTTCATAAATTCATTCATTATTAATCTTCTACTAACATGTTCAGACAAATGTGCATTTATAAAAACCATCCTTCATGCAAAATCTGGTTCCAAGTGACTGTGAATGTTCATACTCATGACACAGCTGTCAATTTTCAATCATTCCTGCTTTTAACTGATTTTAATCCTAACTGTTTGTACCCCAGGATTCAAGACAAAGCCCCTTTTGAAACTGTGTAGAAAAGCAATATGTGTTTTCATTTAAAAAGTAAAAGTCTATTTTTCCACCCTGACTGAATTCTAAGAGAATGGAAGAGAATCTGTCCAGGGTATAGAAACACACTCATTTTGCAAAGACTAGTTTAAAATGCTATGTATTTTAAAAGCAGAACTGGTAAAGAGGTTACCTGGAGAGCTTTTCATCCACTTCAGTGCAAAGCCATCACACGTGGTCAGAGTGGTTTGGGTAACCGGGATCACTTTGCACTGAAGTGCATTAGGGAATGCTCCGGTAATCAACTCCTCCAGCTGACCTGCGACTGATAACTCCAGCTACTGGGTAACAACAAACAGAAGGAAGTAGTAATGTTTTCAGCTCCCCTGGCTAAATCTTGAAGGCAGACATCTGTCTGAGCATTATTTCCAAATGTCAGTAGCCCCAACCCTTTTGTTAGTAGAGCCCTGGAAATGTGAAAACTGGTTATGTTTTCATTTAAACTGCACATCACAAGCCAGGATACAGAATTTTTTGATTGTGGCATGCAATTATGACAACAAAATGAAAGTACCAAAGCTGGGTGCACTGTGCAAAGTCATGTCCCGAATCACTCGAGTGCCAAAACAGGACCACATCAGGAGGAACTGCTGAGCTACTTTCTTCAAAGAGCCTTGTCTCTTGGCAGCTACCTGCAAGAAGACAGATATATCTGACACGGAGAAACTTATTTCTACCACCTCATACAGCTGAATGATGCACATAACTGTCTTCTTTTTTTTTGTACTGAAAAACTACTTACCTTTATCTTCACATTAAAATACACACTAAAAATTAAAAAAACCCCAAACCCCAAACCAAACAAAAACTTACAGAAAGCCACCTCCAGAACCTTCAGAAAGAGGAAATCATAGAGTATTATTCAACACCAAGATTGAATTTCCTATATAAAGGACTGTCAAAAAATTGTTCTGATCTTCATCTTAACCTAATTACTACATGTTCATTCTTGCTTCCTAGTCAAGGAAGCAATTTATAATCCAGAATGCTTGCTCTATACTGAAAATTTATATTAATATTTCAAGTAAAGTTTACTATTGAATATAAAATTTTTTGTTCCTTCATGGTTTTATTTTTATGAATTCACATAGTCATTTTACTAGCAAAAATACTTTCCAAAAAGCACACTCTACACATTAGTTCTTAAAAAAATTATTTACTATAGCCATATGTGAGTTAAAGAATCAGGTTCATCCAATTAGCTAATAAAATTCATATTAAGTTCTTTATAAATATTAACAGTTGTGGTCTGAATTTCAAATTGCATTCCACTGACTAAAGGAAAAGTTCCACAAAACTATCAAAATATTTCAAGTAATCTAGGGAAATATCTGTTGTTTTCTGTATGGATCTTTTGCAGCAGAGAGAGGCAGCATTTTTTTTCTGCTTCTTAGCTCTAACAACTGGAATGAAGAGTTGAAATTCTAATCAAAAATGCTAATACAAAGCATAGTTAGTGACAGAAGTTAAAATGATCAGTCATATAGCTTCATACTCTATGTAAAATGATGGTGATGCCTGATCACTTCTGAAAATATTTTTGAAGATTTGTTAGTAGCTTTCTGCATGCACTTAAAATAAAATACAAGTCCTTAGTATCCCAAATCAGTTCAAAAGGCAACATAAATGTGTCCTTCACTGAATGGTAATGTAGACTTTCTTCCTTACGTTTGAATGCATAGAAATGAATTAGCTAGCCTAAATACCCTTTTCATTAAAATATTAAAAGGCCAGACTAATCATGCTTTTTATTTGCACTGTGTAGTTAGGATTACTCTGAACTCATCTCTCCATACCCCTGAAATACTGATTTGGTTGGAAACCTCAACCCTGTTCTATTCTTGAATATCATGTTTTGGGATAGAATAGGTAAGAGCAGAGAAAAGCAGAATCCTCAATGTGAGCTGTTCTCACACTGAGCATGAAAACTGACGAGATTTTGTCCACTGATGCTTTACTCCTGCTTACTACCAATGACTGACTGGGGTTTTTTTTCCCCTTTTTTCTATTTTTGCTAAAAATCTCGGACCTGAATAGAGCTTTTAATGCACATCAGTGACTCAGGTCCTTACTCCTGCTTACCAACCTTTACAACACATCTGTCCACCATGGAATCCAGCCACTCGATGTACGACTCAATGGGGGACTGCTCCTCCAGAAGGTGATCAAACTCCTGATACACTGGCAGACAGAGAAAAAATAGCCTACCTCAGTACTTGGATTCCATTTTGAACAAAAGAGAAACAAATCACAAAAAGCTGCCAATAACATCACAAGTTTGCTGCGGTTTTTATAATAGATTGCTTAGCTATAACAAATATATCTTTCTTGGTGCTGACCCAATAAGTTGGCTTGGTCTCTTATCTTGTTTCTACTGAAAGTGATGGAGTCATTGGAAGTGGTATTTTAATGTGAGCAAATCAGGACCTATTGTTTAAAAATAATCTTCTGATTTAAGCTTCAGCTGTCTGATGTGTCCGGAAGTGAAACGTTTATGGTGTTCTCTACGAAGAGTGCGAAGCTAGGCCTTGACCCTGGTGATGAAAAAAGGTCATGCATGAAATTGATTTAGAAATGCATAAAGAATCTTCTAAGCACCAAGTGGATGAGTATTGTTGATAGGGCTCTCATCTATATAATGCTTCAGTTGCAAAAACATGATTTAACTGCTGCAAATCATCTATTTGCCATGCCAGACACACACACACACAAAGATTTTCCATCAACTTCTACTTCTTCAAAACAAATTGCTACCAATGCACAAATGCTATACTTAATTTATCGGGAAGAGTTTCAAAAAGCAACCTGTATACTCTTTAACCTCTCCCGAGTACACATATTCATATTTTAATACAGAAAGCAAAACCAATCAAGTCGTTCAACTGCAGCTCTTAAAACTGCAAGTCTCGATTTATGAGAATCAATGGCTGGAAGACAAAGAAACATGCGCTTTGACACCTTAAGAAACTATTCTTCAACTTAGCTAAAATAAAAAGCCCAGTAAGTCAGGAAGAAAGATACTTTCTACCTGCTGTGTTACAGGATGATCTCGGTGTGCCATGCATTTCCATTTATGCTTAATTATGAATAACAGAAGAAAGGAATTTCCCACCATAGGAAAGATAGGGAGGGAGGTGGCGGAGGCAAAGCTTAGAGATGATAGCTAGGGAAGTGAACCAGAGGCGCTATCCAACAATAATGCAAAGAACAAGCTCCCTGGTCTCTAAGTTGGATCAGCAAGATGAGCAGGAATGCATTTGCTTCACACCTGACTGTAACTTTGTTTAACTTAGGCTTTCAAAGGCTGCATGGTGAGAAACATTAGTTGGGGAAGAAGGGAAACAATGACGTTTGGGCCCCCCTTATCTTGTTTCATTGTTCTGTTGAATGGGCAACCTCCCTTTATTCAGAACAGGATCACAGAGAAATCTAAATGTTGTCTCCTTACCTGAGTGTTTGGCTGGACAAAAACTGACTGATACAACAGATGAAGTAATTCATATGCTGTGCAAAGAGGGGAGCAAGAGTGGAAAAACAAACCAGCTGCCTGCTTTGCTGCTGGAGCAATGCAACTGTGTACAACAACCTATTTGAGAAAAGTAATGGTTTAGCCTTTAATGACTGTTAAAAATACCTCAACAGGATCTGAGAAAGAGGGAATAAAGAAGAAACCATGTCAGACAAAGATACCATAGCAGAGCAGGAAAGAGATTCTCTTATACCCATTGATATTTCTGTTTCTCTCTAAGCTTGCATATAGGCTTATAAACATATTTTTTTCCAGTTACAGTAGCTGGAAATCATACTTTCTTGATTATTAATACCAAGAATGTGAAAGTAGGCCTTTACTCTATGCCATATGAGTCATACAGAGCATGATCTTTGACAAGATCTTTGGCCAATAAAATAAACATCAAAGATAGGGTAAAAAAAATTAAGGTCTAGAATAATCTCTATACATATCTGCATATCTCAGTGGAATCCCATCTCACTGATGAACATTCACACTAGGTTACCATTTCTCAGTAATCACTTATTGGACTATATGGGCCTAAAATATGAGAAAATGTGCTCAAATTCATTAGTATTCATGAAAATTCCATTTGATTTTATTACACTTAAGTTTGTATTTAAATAGCTAGCACATACACAAAAAACTTTCCTAAACAGTAAGGATTTTCTGAATGAGAGCCAAAACTGTCGCTGCTACTAGGAATTACAACTTTGAGAACTCTCTTTTTTGGCCAGTAGGAGGATGATGGGTAGATATTGAAGACATAACAAATGACAGAAGGATGCACCCAGCTTTTGGACTCCAGTCTCACTATATGCTACCACCCCTGCTGTCATGTCAAGTTTCTATCTCCTCATAAAGGGAAGAGGGCCATGTCAGGAAATGAATCAAGGGTTAAGGAAGAGAGGAAAGAATACCGAGCGCCTCTCACTCGAAAACAGAGCTAACAGAGAGTTCAAGGCCTGTCCCTAAACTGAGGAGAAGACTTCTGGTGTTAACATGGTGGGATGAGTGCCAAAGTCAACCTTGCAGGGTCCAGTGTACATGTGAAGGTGTCACCCCTCCTCTTCCCAGCCACTCACTGAAAGAGGTACCCCACTAGCAAACCTACCCTTGCAGGGCTCCCACGAGTGGTTGCCTGGGTTGCTCCCCATTAAGGCTGGTTCTGGATAAAAGATGGCTGGTCCTCCTCAGGAGAGAGATTGCAATACAACAGGTGGGTTCACAGGGAAGTGAGGTTATGAACGATGATAAAGACAAAGCTGGTCACCTCTGGTGCCTCAGAGGGACAAACTCAGCGTGCTTAGAGTTACACCTAAGCTTACAACCACGCACACTTGCTGGACAACGCAAGTTAAATTTTATATTTGAAAAAGATCTTTGACTCTAAAACCAATTTGCCAACATCTCCAAAGTCACTTTTCAGTTCACGCCCTTACTATACTAGGCAGAATCTAAATTAGCCAACGAGCTTGCTTGATATGGGACTTCTACTTACTCATAAAAGCTCAGGGTGAAAGCTTACCTCATCAAATGATCTTGTTTGTGAAAACAGTGTAAAAATGGAGCTTTTTATAAATAAATGTTTACAAGGGACTCAAATACACAGCCACTTTAGTGTCAAAGCCATTGAAAAGACAACTCTCCTGCAGTTCTACAGCAGGAGAGATTAGACTTTATCAGAATCAATGGTTAACTCGTGGATTTAGTTTGTTCAAGTTCATGGGAAAAAACCCTCCTGAATTTGGGTGCAAGTTTTGTGCCATTGGCTGTTCTGGATACTAGAAAGAAACTCATTAATGGAAGAGTGCCCAGATCTATGCCTCAAAACATAACACCTTGACAGGGCTTTGCCTTACATTTTGATAAATGTCTCTATATTTATCTTAAGCCTCCAAGCAAACCAATGGCTGCAAAAACAGTGTTACTTTCACTGAGCTTTGTTTCCAGCAGGAAACAAAGTTCATCTAGCTTTATTTGAGGGTTCTGCTCTTACATTGTATGATGAGCTTTCTGTGTTCCTCCCGTGAGTCCTCCATAGTATAGAGGGTTTGTTTGGTAATGCTATTCAGATCCACATTCCTCCAGTCCTCCAGCATTTGAAACGTGATGTCTGCACTGTGGATCACCGTTCTTGATGCCTGTAATCAAATCCAATCTATTCATTAGTTCATGGTTTATTAGGTTAAAAAATAGGCTTTATCCCCTTTTATGCTTCCTTAGCTAGGCTCACTAAGTGGATTCTCTTCATGGACCCCCACCCACCAGCTTGATGTCTTATGGACATTACAGGCCCTCTAACCACAGAGAACTCCCAAGTCATTTTGCCTACCTCAGTCAGCTGCAAGTATTTTGATTGCATCCATCACAAACCCTGACGAGCAACCCTAATCTGGTGGTGCTGTTGCTAGACGCCTCAATCTCTAACAGCTCTGTTGGTTTTCTTGACCAGCTTTGTTACTGTAAATGTTTTGGCTTATAGCTTCAGTTCAAAACCAAATAGCAACAAGAAAAACCAAGCCAAAACCAAACAATCCCCACTCAGGTTGGCACCCTCCCCTCTCCCAAACTATGAAGACTCTCATTCTTCCCTCAGCCACATGAAAAGGTTAAAGCTCCTTTGCCTCTGCATCAGATCTGCTTATTGGCTGGTTGAGACAGGGGTCTGCTGTTGATAATGGGGAGGATGGCCTGAGAGAAAAGGAAGTGACATAACATCATGGTCATATAATATACACCAGATCTCTGTAAATTAAGCAGAGATGATAACCCACACTAAGGTTATCGGCTTCCCCAAGGAAATGATGCATTTGAAGAGTCTTTCATGTAAGTAAATTGTTACATCCCAGGTATGATGCAGAAGGCTGTGGTCTCTGTATCTTGATTTCCTTTGAATCCCTATGGACGTCCAAAGTTCAGTGATGATCTGCTGTGTTTGCGGAAAGGTAGCACTGGTACCTCTGCCTCCACCACTAAAATAATGCAGGAAGAAATCTACAAAGAAGTCCTTGCAGGAGTGGGTTTTTTTTCCCCAGAGCTTCTTCCTGTGGGCTTCACCACTCACAGGGTTAACCTGGGGTGTGGGATGTACCTTCCAAAAGTGGAGCTTTCAGTGTGATGGGAAACACAAACTGCCTGCTCCAAAACATGGGTAAAAATCTAATTAATTCAATGCTTACTCCCCCTTTTTATACTACACAGAATTTGGCCTCATGACTTTTTGATTGGTAATTGTGATCTAAACTAACTGGTGAAAAACAAACACTTCAGAGTAGTTTTTATATTCACTTGCTATGGTTGCAAGAATATTTCTATTTAAAACCCC
The DNA here is from genome assembly GCF_031877795.1 of Strix aluco. Taxonomy (NCBI): domain Eukaryota; kingdom Metazoa; phylum Chordata; class Aves; order Strigiformes; family Strigidae; genus Strix; species Strix aluco. The sequence continues at coordinate 9,548,534 of NC_133935.1, forward strand.
AGCAGTTCAACTGTTTTGTTTTTTACTAATTTGCATTTGATTTATAATTGGAATTTACTGTCAGGCACATAGAAATTTTTCTTGCCTTGCAATAAGTCTAATCCAAACTGCTCTGAAATGAATGGAATGTCTCTCATTTATTTCCTGGAAATGAACCATCTCTTCAAATCAAATAATAATTTTGTTTCATAAAAATACCCTGCTGAATTTAATGATCAGAGATTGTCAGTCTAGAAAAGCATTTTTTGCTGATTAATTTTTGATTTTGTAAAGATGGTTACAATAAATATTGGAGCCAAACTGCTAAACATGATCTCTTCCTCTTTGAGTGAAGTCTAGCCTACCAATTCATAAAATTGTTTGAAAAGTCAGTAAAAATGGCATTCAGCAAACCTGGGTAACTGAAATATTTACCTGGCAGAGATGATTTAGTGATGTCTGTCGCCGGAGTATTTGTGAGAATCTTCTGGACACTGCAGGAAAGAAGAGATACATATTTACATACTGTGCTAAATAAAGAAAATTACTTCTGAAAATACTAAATTAAAACAAGAACCAAAAAAAATATATCCACTTTCCCATGTACAATTGTGGCTATATAGAGTTCATTCAAATAGCCCAGTTTTAACTTAGTTTAAAACTTGACCTAAAACCTTAAATCTGGATGCTCAATCAGTTTTACAGAGGCACATTACAAGCAATGATTTATAGATGCTGTGAATAATGAGATGACAAGAGAAATGTAGAGGACAATGGAAGAGCTTTCTTGTTGAGCATAGAAAATTTTCTCTTGGTACACAAAGGAACTGAAGACCAGAAAGAACTATTTAACAGAAAGAAAAATGTTGGTGCAAGAACAAGTGGGCATAAAATGATAGCTACATTATGTGTGGAAATTAGAAAAGGTTGATAAATCTTAATGCAAACTAGTTTTGGAGGAGTCTTTTGACTGGACTAGTAGAAGCTAAAATCTGATACAGTTTCAGGTAGAATTTGATCAAAGTTTCTGAAAGAGATTACATGATGTACTAATATACTATAGGGTAAGATGGCCCAGGAGGTACTTGCCAGGCCTCTGCTCCTATTTTAGCTCTTTCCAAGTGATATAGACCTTGTATTAAGATATTTCCTATACTTGGAAGATGAACTTTTAAAATGTTGTATTTTGCATCTGTCTGAAATCTGTGACTCGGGAATTGCAAACATGACCAAGGCTTCCAGTTATTCCTGTCAGTACCTCCACTGGCTGTGTACACTATCACAAGTTCTGATGAGGAGGAAACAATTGCAGAAGCAACAAAGGCTCATGTAAAAGGTAGGATGCTCTCAAGTTTTTCCTTATACTAAAATCACCAAAGACTTGCAGATCTATCCAAACAGGCCTTGGGCTTGGCCACACAGTAGGTTTTCCCTCTGTACCGTACACAGTGGCAGTTAAAGAGTACAGACTGAAAATTACTATAAAGTGCATTGTCCATCTCTTTCCATCCCCCTTATAAGACTGGAAGAGATCTTCCTGTAGCAGATTCTCGATATTTTTGAATTGACAAAGATGTGATAAAGCATATTCTCAGTTCTGACTCCGTGTAACTTTTAAAATAAATTAGTAAACACAAAAAAAACCCCTAAAACTAGCTGTTCCAACTTGTATCCTGAGTGTTCTCAGGAAAATATACACCTAATTTTCCATGCTGATCAAAATAGTTAATCCTCCTAAATTAGGTTTTTTTTTTTCCTTTAACTTTGTGGTGTGGAATTTAGTGCTCTTGAAAGGCAAAGAATTGAGAGCCGTGAAATAAAGCAGGCTTTATCAATAGGTGATGTGCACTGCAGGCATCTACAAAGCACGTCTGAAAAGGACTAGTGCCCTTTCCTGTGGTGACAGGGTAATTTGATCTCCTTCATTTTTAACTCTGGCACTTTTTTGAGTAAGGGCCTCAAGCTGTATTCAAATTGTGCTAGCCTAAAGGTTTGTTTAATAATTTCCTTTGCCTAATATCATCCTTAATGTTTGCTTACTATCAACAAAATTAATTTCTTATCAGAATCCACAAGAAAGGAAAAGCAATTCTTCTCATTTTGAGCAGTGCCTTGTTTCACTAAATGAAATTGGTTCTCATGAACAAGTGGAGACTGTAAGTGAATGCAAGATTTATAACGCTTACAGGTTTTAATTCCTAAAAGAACACTAGTCTCACTTCCAATTAATTTGTAATCGATAAACACTGTATGCATCCCAGCTTAATAGGAGAGAGATTGGGCAATACATACATTCAAATTTGATATTTCGTAGGTTTTCTGGTAAATCATGGAGAGCTACTTTCAGCCACTCATCCAGTTGCTTTGCAAACTTTCGGATTACCTGCGTCAAACTGAAAAGAGAAATTACTACATCAGAACATGTTTACTCTGTGCTTTATGTTACAAGATCTGTGAACACATGAAGACAATGAGTCTTCACGTTATTTACAACTCACTATTATGCAGAGTTGCTGATATATTTTGGTTTGTAGGCGTGAAGAAAAACTTCTGAAAACATTGGCGGGAAAAAGAAAACATATCACTGTGCTCAAAACCTCACAAAGAATTAAAGTCTCTGTACTGCACCGCTTTGATACTTACAGTGTTTTTAGCTTGAAATAAAATCATTCCCACTCTGTACAAACATAAAAACATAAGATCACAACTGTTTAAAGAAGAAAACAGATCAAGCTTTGGATTTCAGCTCATCTGTGCCCACATTTATACAAATGTACTCAGGGATGCGCAAGTGAAGCAACAACCAACTACGCTGCAGGCTGGAGCCAATGAGTGGGTGATGATGGTGGGGAGGAATTTCGAGGCCAAGCCCACACAGGTGGGGAAGTGGAGGGGAGCAGGGCCTGCCTGCTTAGCTGGGCACAGGACAGGAACTTTCCCAGAGAAGTGAGATTTCTCTCTCCTCCATTCCTACCTTTTCCTGATGGCTCCATCATTTCCTGCTAAAGTTGGTAGACAGCTCATTCTGCCCTTCTTCTTGGAATTGCTCAGTATAAAATGACAGGTTCCAGGAAAAGTTGCAGGGTGTTGTGCAAGGGACCCTAACAGTTGGTTCTGCCAGACTGAGCTGCACTGCCTGTAGCAATACTCGAGATACACAAATGAGAAAGAGAGGAAAGATGCAAGGAACCTTCCCTCTTTCAGCTTGGCAGCTTCTTCTGTTTGTACTCCTAACATGCTGCACTGAGAACAGAGCTGGTAAAATAAACATGGCCACAGGCCTGCTCTGCTCCACAAAGACACCTTAACAGGACAGGGGATGGATGACAACTGCTGCACCCACTAAAAAGTGGCTTTTCTGGACAGCCAATATTTGTTCCCAGGAAGTCCCTCAGAGGATTCTGGCTGAGTCAGCAAGATTTCCTTCAGGAGCTTCCATTGCAATGAGACCCTTCTTCACCCCCTCCAGTGCAGGCTATGGCTTAATAGCCACAATCTGGCCCTTTATATGCATTACAAAAGTCTATATTCACACTCAAGTCTCTCCTTATTTGCTATGAAAGAACTAAGCAGCTTGAGAAAAGGACTGCTGTTCTGTTTAATCCTTCCAATGAAATAGATTGGGGGGGGGGGGGGCTGTGAGGGACAAAGCCTGTAAAAATGTACATGTCTTATCAAGAAAAGTCCATTCTTATAACAGGTTTCTTGTGGAAAAAATACTTTGCCTGTACTTTATCAGTCATGCAGTGTGCATAGGACAGCAGAACATCTTGAAAACATTTGCCATGATTAGAGACACTTTAAAATCTTGAGGGCCAAATATATAGCACCAATAAGAAACTCATAGAGCAATATTCTTAACAAATGACTCAACCTCAGGAACACATGAGTCAAACAATACTAAAGGTGTACACATATATTTAGAAAAAGAGAATTTCCTGGAAAATCAAAGGGAGAAGCAGGTTGACTGCACTCGGTGATTACACTTTTTGCCGTGAACTGTTGATCTCTGTCCTGCTTTACCTATATAAACAAGACCTCTTGGACTCACATGAGCTCCAGGTAGGGAGAAAACTGCTGAGATCTACCACGCAGATTGGAAAAGTGAATTTACCTTTGAAACAAAAGAGGCAAATACTTCTTAATACTAATAAAGTGATCCTAACATAAACATGCATCTGTTCTTCATAGGATAGTATTTAAATTAAACCAGCTTGTCCAAGACTTCACAAGTATGATCTTCATGTTTTATACTCCTTGCAAGCAAAATAACAATTGGGTTCCAAGAGTGCATACAGAGACAAAAGCTTAGGTTGCAGTGCCTGAATATGTATGTGAGTATTTACAAATAGAGCAAGCAGGCCAGCTCCTCTTGTCACTGTAATTCAGAATACTGTTATGTTGTTATCCCAGACTAGCAGAGAAGTGTCTGAAATTTTCAGAAGACAGTGTGGCAGTCTGCAGCCTGCAGACTTCTGACATACCCTGAAAGTTGGGACACGACTATCAGCTTGATGTTAATAAACCAAGAAGAAGGTGGTATCCTTTATCACACAAAAAATAACAAGTTTTTCACAATACAAGTCTTGTTAAAATCTGAACATTTCTTCAGGAACGTGTCAGCTCTTCAACACCTTTGAATTGACACAGTGATTTAAACTCAGGAGATGGGTGGCAGCAAGCAGCTTTCTGAGAACTGGTGCCATTCTTGAAGAAAAGACATATAACAAAGACAGCTGAGCTAGAAGTGGTCAGTGCTGCTAGCTATACTGACCTGTCAGGTAATGCTTGTAGTACCGTTGGCATCAAAACTCCAGAAATTGCTTTGTACAGAATTGAGTCACAAACTCCCACTATATTCACTACAGTTGAAGAACCCAATACAGGCAGCATATGAGGAGGCATCCCTTGCCAAAAGTGCAGAAGAAAACTTTGAACCTGCAATCACGAGAAGAAGCAGGGATGTTCAAATTAAAATAATCAAAAGCCACAAATACCATTTTCTTTAAATGATCTGCTTATATAACATTTGTTTCAGCCCCAGAGCTGGACTGATGGTGTACAATGCAGGCAAGGTATATTCCTTAACTAGACAGGCTTATACTGTAATGCAGCGCACAGTGGGATAATCAACCAAAGGGTGAGCAGACACTCCAAGTTGGTGACAGGGTGTCTACATGAGAGAGACCCATGGGAACCACCGGATTTTTACCTTCCATCAGTGGCTGGTGAGTGTAACTCTTTGGCTTCCACATGTCAAGCCTTTTTCTCTCTTTGCTCTCTGTCCCTGTATACAAAGGAATGCAATCTAGGGCTTGGTGTAGGGAGGGAGAGAAGGATAACACATGGCTTACAGGGGTCAATATACCACTTTCTGTCTTCATTTTGGAAGAAACACTACACTTATGGATTTCTTCTTTCCTCCACTATGAAGGAAAGAGGAGAAAGAATGTAGAAAGACAAAAAAGAAAATGGGGAGATTTCAGACATAGCAAAATATACCTCTGAAAATTTTTGTTTGCGAAATAAAGGTGTTATTCAGCAGACAATATGATCAGTTCTACAGGGGGCAGAATATTGGTGTTCATAAGTGATAACCTTTTGCACACAATCTGTATTGAAATAAGTAACCACACCAGGTGCAGTAGACAATATTTGCCATTTATATATTGAGGCTGCTCAGCCCCCTCCCCACCACTGATTCAGACAGATTCCCTAACAAAATATAACACCCTGCTCTTAAGAAAGTATTTTGAGACCCATCCAGCAAAACGTCCTGAATATGTGTCACATACTTCTCTCATATGGAAACATCTAGACTGGATACAATGACTTAAAAGAGCCTCAGCTTCAAACCAGAAGAGCATGAGAATTAAACAGTGAGAGGAAGAAAAGCAGGGAATTTCTTGCCATTGTTCAGAAGGAAGAGTCAAAAGACCCATTTCCTTCGATTTTTTCCAGGACCTGGATGTCATATTTGAGTCAGGCCCTCAGCATCTCTATAGTCAGATTTGTTTTCCTGGACTAGAGGCCTTCTCCACATGTAAGATGAAACTGCTTGCATTCCAGTAATGTTTTGGTTTTCAGCTCTAACTATAGAGCTGTCTGTGCGCACTGCCAGAAAACCCTCAGATACAGTTAGATATGCAGCAGGTACAAACCTTACCCATCTCTAATGGATGGTATCAACTGCTGAGCAGTGTGTGTGTTCTTAGCTGCACTGCAGTACAACTGAACAATTGAAGACTTCAGCTACAGCTTTCTGGGATATCTGGGAGGCTGTGGGCCCCCCACTGCCCCGCACCATTGTTAGGAGACCAGCAGAGCCTGCCATTTTGGCTGTGGCACCTGCCCTGGGTTTGTGCTGAACACTCAGAGGAATTCCTTCAAACAGAGCTCAGTTCCAACTCAAAGCTTTGAAAAGTGGTGGTGGACAGACTTCTTGAATTGTAAGAACTGGATTGTCCAACATCTTGTAAGGGGATATTGCTACCTTAATCCTGCTGGAGAACGAAGAGACAAAAACATTCCCATTGCTTTCATTCCTCTAACTCACACAGTGTTATAAGTGAGATTTAATGCTATGAGTCACATATTATATACTCAAGTATAGGTATTGTTCATCACTCATGAAAAGGATCTGCCACCACAAAACCATAAGTTTATAATATCACATTCAAAATAAGCTGTCAGATCCATCAATACCTTATGTATCATTAAACTACAACTATAGTTTCTAACCATACCTCATCAAAGTTTGCTCTTATTACAGTGTCTAGTATCCTCTGACAGTGAGTTCTATACATCATAATAAAGGTAGAAACCTGAAAAAGAATGAGGGAGACACACAAAAGATCGTTCTACTTTAAGAAATCTGCTTTTAAAGTTATCAGAATATAGAGCACAAAAAAGTTTTTTCTTATTTTACCTATGCACAATCGCAAAAATAATGAAATCAGTTAGAGTCTAGTTAGATTAGTTAGATTAGCTTTAAGATGAGTTTTCTTCTTAAAAGTAAATTCTCCCTTTGAATTCATGGATTTTTCTATGTCAATGGGGATTCTTCAAATGTAAGAGGAGCAAAAAGCCTCAGTGAGATCAAAGACGAGAATGTGGCCCTAATTAGGACATAAAGAACTATAAAACCCTATTCTTTTGTCCACTTTACATTGATACTACACATGTGAATAGCATCAGAAAACTAGCAAGCTCAGCCAAGAGCAGCCAGAGCACTTTTGTCATATGTGCAGATAGGATTCTCTTAATTTCTAGTCTAGAAGGATAAGAAATATACTAAGTTCCTCTCTGCTCAAGAAAGCATCAAAACTGTTTCTCAGTTTGCCATCAGATGTGTTCACATATTAAAGAGCTATAACATATTTAAAAACAGTTATCCTCAAACCTCACCTGCTGTATGTAATGTAACTTTAAAAAAAGTGTGCATGGGCTTTAGAAATATTATACAGCTGATAGCGTCAGCTGCTTATTTTAAGGGAAGATATTTCTTCCTATTATATGAAGTAATTAAGTCCCCCATAAATAAAGTCAAAGCATTATTAAACTTACTCTAATTTAAAGTCTTTATATTTTAGATAAAGCTTTCATCCAGAGCAGGGAAAAAAACCTAAGACAAGCCGAGAAAAGATTTCCAAAGCGTTACCTTCTCCTCTGGCAGACTGGCTGGCAGATTTAGATCTTTGACATTTGGAAACTCTGGCAGTAATGTTCCCAGTTTGGATCGTGGTGAATATGCCACTGTCTGTTTGGTTACTTCTTTTTTTCCTGTTTCGTTGACCCAGGCTGCTCCTTTTTTAGAATACATCACATCATAATACTGGGAGTTTTCTTTCACTGCAATTCCATAATAATGGTACCTGATACATAGAGATGTGTATTTTATAAAGCAGATTGTTTGAAATTTTTTTAAAAAAAAGATATGGGGGTAGGTGAAACATAATGCTAATGATTTCTACAGCAAAACAGACTGTGCAATAGTTTATGTATTATTAACAAGCATTGATTCTGTAGCAGAACACTGTGGTAATATATTTGGCTTCCAATTTTCATTCCTTCCGGTAAAAGTAGCTCTCTTCAGAGTTAATAAAGCAGACTCTGTTGCAGGGCAGGAAAATAATGGACTTCCATTTTTTTCTTATTATTGAAAAAAAAGCATCCTAAAGCCACTTGTTGGCAGAGCTCTACTGTGCAGCTGCTCCTTTAGTTTAGCGATAAGCAGAGGTACAGACCCTCTGGACTGGTCCTTTTGTTGTTATTTCAGCTCTCTGATTCTCAGACTGTCGAGGGCTGGTTTGATCCCTGAAAAGCATGAGTCTTTATTGCAAATGAGTTGATCAGAAATGCTTCAAAAATTGAAAACACTTCAATGAAAAGAGGTGGGGGGAAAGGCTTGTGCTGGAAAGCAATAAATGATAGGAAATGTACAGTTCAAAATTATTTGTTTCATGACTTAGCATCAGCACTGGGCTTAGATCAGCAAGCGATACTACACAACACTGTAACTCTGTGCAGGCCACAGTGGGAATTACACAGTGTGACCGTGCTATAAAAATGGACTGGTGGCCTTATGGCACAAGTTTGAGCTACAATTTAGCTTTATTATAGGTGTTAATGAAAGCACTGATTATCCAATCCAACTCTTGCATCAAAGTAGCAAAGGTAATCTTATTCCTTCTATAATGTGCTAACTTTTATTTCAGTTTCTCAGCTGTAGGCACCACCAAACCATCAGCTAAATTTTTAATGATTACAAAAGGCATCATAAGATTGTATTGCTCACATACTTTTGATTCACCCTACTTTCCTAGATGGAATTTTCAATGATCTTCCAGTTCTCACCTTACACCTTATCAGACCATGATGAGACACAGTCTTCTGGATCCCACTACAGTGGCAGGAGATGTTACCATCTCTGGATGCTTGTTGTACTCCCCAGATAGTTACTGATCTCAGAGTGCTGCCAGCAAATCTGTTCACTTGAATGGACCCAAGCTTGCTTTAGGCAAAATCAGCTGGTTTTACAAAGGCCATCTTAGTGGAAGAGTAGCATTTAAGTGATGGTAGTTTAAATAAACTCAAGTGACTTTTTTCCTTTTTTCACCCATAGTCATTCACCCACAGATCAATGCATGTCATAATCTCCAGCAGAAAGTGGTGGCAAAGATCTGGAAGCTCTAATCTTGTCTACCAGCACAGATGGGCTGAGAGGAGGCCTGGGGAGTTGTACCAAAATTCTAGTACATGGCTCCCTTGACATGCCTACTGAGGACATTCCATATTGTCCACTAAAAATAAAAGCTATCTTGAACTCAATATTGAATAACCAAGTGAGATTTACTAAAACATTACACTTGATATGGTATGAATGAGATTTCCTAGCTTCAATACCTTAGAAAGACACACTATGGGCTCCAAATCTGCCCATCAGAGCTTAGGCCAAAACGTGTATTCCACACCAGAAACCAGGATCCAGATTGGTCCTAACCTGTTACAGATAGCTAACAGCAAGTCTGAGCTAACACTGGGGTTATAACACCAGCTGTAGAAGTCTGGCTTTTTAGCTTGAATGGTAACAACTACAACTTGCAGTTCAAGTCCCCAGTTTGGTCTCTAGCAGCTGTCATGTCTGCACTGCATGTAAGAGCCATAAAGCTCACATACATCCTGTGCAGTACGTCTGGGGTTGGGGAAACCAAAAGGAAATGCTACAGGGAGCTAGCACCACAAATTGCTAAGGGAAGGGGGGAAAAAAAGGGGAAAGGTCACAGTAAGCAGGACTGCAAAAGTTCTAGATGGACTGAAAGGTTTGTATAATTTAAACAGGGGTTGGTCTCATGTCAAGTTTACTCTTAAATCAGTTCAAGAAAAAAATGAATGAAAGCCTGGAAAATGTAGAATTTCACTGTGCGTTATTGAATTTCTGGTATATTGCACTTGGCAGTAAACTACATAAAAGAGTTTTCCATGTAGCTTCAAAATCATATAGACAGCAACAGCCAAATTAACTTCAAAATTCTTCCAGATAGCTTCCTCCTTCAGTAATTTTACCATCCCAAATGGCAAAAACTCACTGGTGCAGTTTACAGAGATTATTTTCCAAGCACTTTTCTGTATTTCTAATCAGAAAACCCCAACTTAATTCAATAAATAGGGCTTGAAAGTTTGATCTGTAGCAGAATAACATGCAGACAACAGTAAGTTTTGTGGTAAACAGTGGAATCCTCTTTACTCTCATGGATGCAGTATCTGCAGCACTCCTTCAAAGAAAGAAGCAAAATTCCCTTCACACCATGTAGTTTCCATTGGTTTAACTAACCTCTCGTGAACATAATTGAAGAGTTTCAAACTACAGCACAGAAAGAAATTGGCTTTTATGTTTAGCTGCCTTCTCATGGCTCACCTCTGGTGGAACTGTTTTGAAGCTCAGTGCGATAGAGAACAGCTGCATGCTTACAGCAATAAACCCAGCTGCAAAAAAGAAAGCCTCACAACTGATGACCAAGAGTATAGCACTATTGTAGCTCTGAACTTTGTAATGTTACAAGGCAGCCGTGCTATAAAAAGACTGAAGGAAGAACAGTGTGAAGTCAGATAATCTTAACCACTTCTATGGCCGAATTTCCTTTGGCAGTAGCGGGGAAGTGGAATGAAAATCATACTGGCAGCAATCGGTCAGCACAGTTGGCGATAAAGGGACTGAAGTGTTAATGCCTAAAGTAATTTCTTTACATAACGCTTAACAGGAATGCAGTCAGATGTTTCTGAAAACAAAACCAGAGCTCAGTTACAGCTGTGCTGGGTGTAGCAAGGAGTGTATTTATTGTAAAGAAGTACAGTGTGCATGTAGAGAGTGTGTGTGTGTTTATACCTCTCCTCATCAATGGACCAGATGAGAACGACTCCGCTGTATGCTATAATCTTTGGGGTGTCAACCACTGACAAAGCTGTAGGCATCCTCTTTTGGAGCAGAAGAACTCAATTTCATACCTATCAAGGCTGTGACATTTGAGTGACTATGATCTCCCTCTCAGGAGCCAAGGATTTTGTAGAGCACAGACAGCACGCTTTACAGAAACCCCTTCTTTGCTAGACAGTGAGCAGATCCATGGCAAAGGTGGCCTGAGAGGAGTATATGACCTGAAAGCCCCTCTGATAGGCATGCAGGTTAGAGGGGAAATATGCAAGAAATATTAAGTTTCATTGATTTTTAGCCTCATTGAGAGTAAGCAGACATAGCTTTTGGAGATGCAAGACACCTTCAGTCAGCAGATGAAGAGCATCTTGCCCCTCTGAGAGACTCCTGGAGCTGCGTAAGGAACAGTTTAGAAACACAGCAGTGCTCATTCCTTTCATTAAACAGGAAGACAAATAACAAAGTTGTAGCCAATCTCAGAGTGATTTGATAGCTGACAGCAGGTAGCCTCATATGAATGCTTCCATAAAGCAACCTGTGCGCTTTCACTCTGTCTTTATGAACTTCCACAGAACTTATATTCGGTGCTAAATCCTGATTCTGTGAGTCTGGACTTATCCTGCTTTCCTAACATGCTGTTGGACTAGCCCAGAATTTGCTCCTGAGAGATTTCTGGTAGCTTCGTCATGCATAATATTATGGTAGCTCTGAATTTGCATTTGGGAAGAGATTTCAAATCTTCAATTAGCTGATTAAATATGGCTGCTCTAGAAAAACAAAGCTTAGTTATAAAAATTAGGAGAATCTCAAGATGGGGGAAAGGACATTTGGTCCCATCAAAAAGATACTGCTTGGCATGGACCACTTGTTAGAAGAGAAGAGTAGAGTTAATTTTAATGGCATTTCTTTTAGCATCTTAATTTCTTCTTTTGTTTAAAGAGTGGGTCATTCTAGCTTTAGTATGTAAATTCCATTCTCATAGCATATTTATTTCTCAGCATTTAGCAATATTGTGTTTCTAGGCTTTGTTTTGAAAGAGAACCTTTATCAGCAAAATTCTGCAAATACACTGTCCCAGGTTTTCATCTTCCCTCCACAGCTTTCCACTTGCAATCTACAGAGACTACCCTTAGACTACCCTGTACAATTCTGTGAAAAGCATATATATCTCTCTATATATATAGATATTTTTTTAATAGGCTTATGTTTCCCATAAAAATATTCAAAGCTCCACTGGAAAAATTTCATGGAGTCCACAAGCAGAAAAAAGTATAAAAACATCACTGTATCCTCTTTATAAATTGGTAGAATCACATCTTGTCAACAACTGGAAAAAGTCAAATACCCCAGGAAGTGCATTCTTCTTTCTGAATCAATTTGTCATTCTGGCATTAGGATGAACTGTTTTCAGGAAGTACCATCTTTTGGGTAATGCAATGAACTACCTCGTTGATCACTTAAAGATATGCTGGATTTCATTACACAGGAAAAATGGTGGATAAATCCAGGTTTGTGAGCAATTTCAGTTTAGACCAATACCTGCCTAAATTCCAGGTAGCATTCTGCCACTTGTCCTCTAAACTGAAACATGATGTTAACCAGCTGTCATTCCCCACCCTCCAATGGTAGTTCCGTTACTCCTGGGATTGAATGTCCTTTACGTTGTGTAAAGTGAGTTGAGATGAAAAACATTACCGGAACAATATGGAAAATACTGCTGATGAAATCAGTAAAAGGCTTCCATTAGACTACCTTTGCAGGATCACCACTGAATCAATAAGACAATGTAAAGACTACACTGGAACCTCCATCAAAGTTGGGTTTTAAGTCTCCAACTGGACAAATTATTCCCTGACCTTATACTATTCTATTCAGTAAAGCCAGAGCCAGATGGGGCCCTGTGTGAGATGATAATAATACCATACACTGCTTACTTTGATTGGCCTCTGGTTCCAAGTCTTCTTGTTGTTAGCTGTGGAAACTGTTGCCTTATTATCTGCAAATAAATAGAACTGATATTAGAAAAAAATTGAAAAGCACATTTACCAATACTTAATTTAACATAGACTGTTAAGACAGAAAAGGAGAAAACCTGTACTGTAATGTCAGCAAAACACACAGCAGGAGAAATTAGAAATAAAGCTTTTGATTTTTTCCATTACTGAAAGAGAGGAAAGAGACTTTAAAATTCACTATACTTCCATTAACTACCATTAATTTAAATAAAGTCTTTCAGACGTTACTGGAGTACATTTCCTTAAAGATCTAAGATCAGTTCTGCGTCTAAACTAAGGAGGATTGTACTTAGAATTGGCCTACTATTTATTTGTGTCAGTTTGCAGGATCAACAAAATTGGTTTTGCTACAAACAGAGGAAACTCTCCCTTTGAGAGTTTTGGAGGCCACAATTCTTTAAAGACCTTCACAATCCTGCCATTAAACACTCCTTTTTCTAAACGATGAGTCCCTGAAAAGATTTTGGTATTTGACAGAGGCACCACTTCTACCAGGGAAGAATCACTGTTGCATTTGTAAAGATAGCTCGTAATCAATTTATCCTCTGGAAAACAAGTGCATCTCAGAAACAGCAGGGTATCATCAAGAATCTGGACTCTAGCCTGTCAGCAGAGATTAAAAGAACATTGCTACTGTAAAACAAAACTTCTTTAGTGCCAGATGCATTTAAGGAAATGGATTAATGAATTTAGATTGTGCCTTCAGTAATCAGAGCCTCTGCAACCAGGCTAGTCCTGATGAAAAAGTTCTGCTCTAGTCGCTGGAAAGGCAGCACTCAGAACCTCACAGGATTAAACCTGATTCTCAGTGTGGTCTGCAGTAGGAGGAAAATTCTTCCGGCAGAACAGTCATGCAAGAAAGACTGCAGTAAGCCTTGAAGATTCACTTGCAAAAGGAATGTCTTCCTTTTTTAATTTATAATTATTTTAATTGTGTTTTCATTATATAAATTGCTGTATGTTTTCTCTTCGGGGTGGACACTGACTGATATTAAAGGAAAACGGGCATACAAGATGGAATATAACTGCTCAACTAGAAGAACACGTCAATTAAAATTGATTAAATAATATAGATTTTTTTTTTCTCCATTAGCCATTTTGCCACCATGATAAATATTTAATCCTGATCGATGACTGAAAGCTCTGGAACACGTATTTGGATCAAAAGGTGCTATATAAATAAAGACATTACAATGTCACATATTTGACCATTTCTTCAGTAATTTTTCTTTTTTTTTTTTAACAAATGTACAATCATCTCCCCTTTGTATCACGTAAAAATTGACCTGTGTCGGTTTCCAAGAGCTTCGCACAACGTGGCTGATGTCAAAAACGCAGCATAGACTTAGAGTCGCTAGGTTGTTCAGCTTTAATTTCTGGAGCAAAACTTCAGCAAACAGTAAAACACTTTTGTGGAGCTGTGAAAGTTCAGCCTAGCTGTTTGATAAATGAGCAGACAGGCAAGCAGCCCTTCTTTCTTTTTTTGTATGGATTCAATGAAGCCTGCCTAAAGAACACCACATGCTGTTCCAGCTACTGATCTAACATTCCGCAACATCTCAGCCTTCCAAATTCCCTTTAATTACACATTAATCCCACCCCTCTCTCTTTCATTTTCTGCAGACAGGGTTGGGGGCTCCACAAGGCTGTGGGAAAAAAGGCAGTGTTGAAGAACTACTTTCTGAGGATGGTTTTTTGGGCTAGGGGACTTTTTAATTTTTTTTTTTTTTTGGTGGTGGCAGTTGTCATTCAGAAAATACCATTCCTCTCCAAAAATTGATTTTACAGCAGTAGGCTCAAAAGTAAATCTTAATATTAGAGATACCTTTACCCTATTTTCTCTTTTGGAACAACATGAACCCATATTACTTTCAAGTCTTTCTAGCAGTGATGAAGTGTTACAATGCACACTGTAAATGCTACTTTATGAACCATATGTCGTGGGAGTTCCTGGGATTTAAATAAATCAGCCAATTTCTACATACCAGGGCAGAGGTGATCAGGAAAAGAGAAGAGTAACAGAGCAGTTGATCAGATGATCCCTTTTTCTTTTCTTTGTTTGCTTCTTTTTAAAATCCAGCATATTTTAAACTATGAGATACACCTTTCAGAATACAGCTGAAAAGTATGCCTCACTTAAAATATTCTTTACCAATAATTTACAAAATCAAAAGAATAATCTAGCAAACCTTTGAAAAAAGATGTCAGGACTTTTTGATCTAATGCTGCATATGTAAAATATGTATAGTATGGCATACTCGTGCTTGGATGCTTGTACACAGGAGCATGGGTATTTATGTTTGTGTTTGAAATAAAACAAGTCAAGTACTAAATGAACTAGCTGTTCATATAAATGTTTATATTCAGCTACATTTATGCAAATCCCTGTGCAATGATATTGCCAAAGGCAGTGAGATTTCCCTGAAAGGAGAGAGGAAGCTAGATCAGGCAGGACAAAGTGGAGTTCACTGTGTGCTGAAATCAATGGAAAAAGCAAAGGGTCCAAAATGTTGATTTTTGAATCATACTTTCAGCCTGAAAAGTCACCTATAAAATACATCATCATTGTGTTTCATGATTATTAACTTTTAAAGACCTACAGAGAAAATGAGTTAATTTTACAGCTGGGTGGGAAGGGAAGGGATTTCCTAATTGTTGGACATGAAAATTCAGGTCCTGATCTGAAAACCAAGTTGGATCATTTTCCTTTCATTACTGCAGTGGAGTTGCGCAAGCAAACGAATCAAGACCAGACCACGCAGTTTGAGATGCTTTCTGAATGGAGCTCAGTCCCCGTTCTCACAGCAGCACTGGCTTCTCAACAGAAGCAGTGGTAAAAAGATCTCATGGGTGGTATCCAAGGGAATTTTGGAGTGAACAGGCCTTTTACCATTGCCCTTCAATGGAACTGAAACTTCACCTCATACTTCTCTAAAGTGACCACAAACCCAGCTGCCCTGTGAGATGTGCTGAGTAAAAGGGTACAGGTTTTACATTTTTCAAGTAAAATTCCATCTAAATTATGTGGCACTTTTGACTGTTAGGTATTATTTTATGCTACTTGGCTTTTTGGTTTTGAGACAGATGTAGACCAGGAGTTTCACATGCAAATAACTTCTGTCCCTACTGTATTAGCCTCAGAAACCAAAGCTCCTTCAATTTCTTTCTCAGTTAGTAAACTTTAATTGTGTTCTCCCTCTCATTCCTTTGCACCTTGCTCAAGATTTGATCTTGTCTTCTGCCTATAGAAGATCTTGTACGCCTTTCTTGATTAAAAAAAAAATAAGATCTGGCTTATCTTTTTGCAACTCCATAGTTCTTTCGGTGATTGCCTACGGTATATGTAAGAGCCAGACAGAAGTCAACTTATATATAACATATATAAAACATACACCTTTTCAAGGGATTAGTATATCCAGGTCAGCATTTGTTTAACCCTTTTGCAGACAATCCTGATACATGGTTTTAGGAATGCCTGTGCAGGTAGAACATAAGGGGAACTTTTTCTTTCTGACAGGCAGTAACCTTTCCACTCTGAACGTATGGGACAGCCAAAGTGAGGGCAGGAAACAGAAGTGTTCTCATATCATTCTCTCACAGTGCAATTACAATGCCAATAGTACAACATGCAACATGTATTGCACAGATCTTGGAGCTAACAGGATTTTTATCCCCTTTTGGCTTTTTAAACCTAGTAGAGGTATCTGAATAAACTTGAATTAAATATCTAGTTACTTGTATTTTTGGTCATTCTTAAAATAATGCAATAAAAATTAAATAAGTTACTTGAGCACCCATGCAAAATACAGAAAGCTTTATGAGCATCAACTAGAAAAATGCACTTCCTCTGTAAAGGTCTATATTGTCATCTGCACAACCTATTAACCTTAGACATGGCTAACTGCAGGAGCTGTTCTGTTACCCTCAAACGGCTGCAAAGGTGCATTCCTTCATCCTGATTACTGCCAGCTGTAATTTCTGCCACTGCGTCCCTTCTCACATCTCCAGCACTGTGACAGTCCAACACAAGCAGAGGCAGCCCCAGCTTTAAAATGAGCAATGTATTGTCTATTCTGCCTTCATCCCTACACTGTGACCCATCACTCCTCACTGCATTCACTATCAAACTGTGAACTTTATGTTTCCCAATCATTTCACCTAAATTCTTCTATGATATGAGATGACAAAACAAATCAGGGAAAAAAAAAACCAAACCAAACTATCTTATAAAGCATCTTATGCATCTGTCTTCATGCGAACAAATAATGATGGAAGAAACCAGAGATGTCTGGGAACTTCTGAAGTCATTTTTTCCTCTCTCCCTGTGTCAAAATATTACATTTTGCTCTGGGGGCAATATGCAGAGGATGACTTTTAGAAGTCTTTCCCCTGGAATAATATAAATTGCCACTTTTCAAAAGGCATGTTCATTTTGTTAGGGCATCTGATCTAGAGCGATGTTATTCTTCATGACTCATGTTTCTTTCTATTTGAAATAATTCTAGCCGTGCTTCTAGAACTTCCCAGAGTAATGAAATAAAATTAAGTTGCAACCCAGTATTTTCACTCTGCCAGAATGAGAACTGGATTTCAGGCTCCAGGCTCTGTAGCTCTGGGAGGTTCTAGAAAGATTCTAAATACAGTGGAATAAATTCTCTTTCCTCTAATAAGAATTCTTCATAACAGGTTCTGGCTCTATTTATCTCAACTCAAGTTTCAAGTCCTGTATCTAGAGGGCACGCTTTTCTTTTATGAAGTCAGGTACAGAAGATCTGTGTTTATTTACCACATTCTATTGTAGTGTTCAGTCTTAAACTTCTTTGCCATGGCAGCAGGAAAGAAATCAGTGGTGTCAAATATAACTCTGCTCCCACACAGCTATGGTTTCCTTATTCTCACTGCTGTGAAACACAAACAACGCTTATATCCTCAATCTTATATGATAAGTGTAGGATTTTTAGGCTCATTCATCTTTGGCCTGGATCATTCTGGGATTTCCCCATCTGCTTCAGAGCTTTTGAAAATCCTGCCCTGAGACAGTCTGTTACTCTTACCACTAGTGTTAACAGGTACCTTTTGGCTCAGAGATGGCTTGGGCCTGGCTTAATACCACATTACCTTGAGGTCAAGAAAGCTTTGCCCCAAGAAACATCCACTGATAGGAAAGAGCATAATCAGATTAGTCCATTACAAAGTATCATTCCTGTCCCCCAAATCCACCAAACTGTGCAAAGAAGAGGAGAAGAGCTGTGACTGTGTCTATACCTTCTCTACTCCTTGCTTGCTTACTTGCATCGCCCAGGAGAGAAGACTGTAGTGTATGGGTCCAGTATTCTTGACCCCAGATCTGTTGTCTACTTTGATTCAATGACCTTCCCATTTCTCTCCACTCACTTTCACCATTTTGTGGAACAGGGCATGGTCTAGCTGTAGGATAAGATCTTGTTTGTAGCACTGATACATCTCAACTGATACTGCAAAGCAAGTCAGAAAAGCCTGCTGGCACTTTCTCTAATGCCTGTGCCCAATTCTGTCTGCTATGGAGATTAGACTCCATGAGGAACTCCAACTGAACTGGACCCTTTAGTGAAGCTTGTGAGACCTCTCCTCAAATTCATCTATGCACAACAATATCCTCCTTCAGCAGCTCCTCTGGCCAGATGGAATTCAGCCTAAGGCATGATCAAACAGATTACTGCATCCCAACAAAGCTACAGACATCGAATGCTCTGACTCAGATGCTTAGCTGAGCTGCAGCCACTTTTGGTGCTGACTTGCTGAAGCCAAGCAGATCTAAAACCCTGCACAACTCCCCCTGCTCTGTACTGGTGCCAGCACGCTTACTGCCATCACCCAGCATATCTGTGGGAAAAGGCTGAGCGCCAGGATCCGTGCACTCTGGCAGACCCTGTGCTGTAAGAACAGCCTCTGGGACATGTTGACAAGGCATGAGGTAAAGCAGCCCAGAGGCTGCTCTACTTTATGCTGAAGACCTAACTGGAAGCCAGATGCTCAAAGTGGCAAAGCCAGTAAAAATTCTTTTGCTAGAGGGCAAATCTTTGGGGAAGGAAAAGTCACTCTGAAGGAACTGAGGTGTCCTTGCTGGTTTTCTTACTCCCCAAGATCAAGGAGAAAAAGGCAATAATCAGCAACCTGCAATAATATAAGAGATCAGTGAAGCAGAGCCAAGGGGGCAAAGACCTTTCCAGCTACACTGTAGGACCCCTGTTCCCCACACCAGCATGGCCACTTGCTTCTGCAGTACGTGTGTTACTACTGGCCTCCTCAGAGGAGCCTGGCCTAGAAGATTCTGAATTGGGAAGAAAAGTCATACTCCTGTTAACAATCCTTCAGTCAGGAACCTTAGCGGTTAAAAAGGGATGAAGAAAAAGCAGGGACTGCTCAAATAGTGCCAACGGACTGATACAGACATTCAGTGCAATAACAGAAACCACATCCTCAGCTTTAGCTTGATTTTTCCCCAGTTCTATTTCTCTTTTCTATATTGACTAGAAAAAAAAGTTTAAGTAAAAAAAAAATTCCATGTATAGTAATTGTTCATATTAATGTAAGAGCTGGTTTAGTCTATTGGAAGAGAGCACTTAAGAGTAAATTTGGTTTTGCTATACTAGTCACTGTTGAGGCTACTTAGGAGCAAATTGAGAGTAAAGGAAAAAAAACCACCATCTTCAGGAGAAGTGTCTCCTTACGCACAGCAGGTAATTTCCAGATGTGCGCATTTCAACACAAAGACAAATCAGAATGCAATCACATTGCAATGTCATTATCAATAAGGCTACTTGTCTGTCCTTTTTAAAGATTAAAGATATATAGTGTGATAGGATGAAACTGTAAATCCTATTTATGCGAATCATGCTTGGAGGAACAGTCCTGCTGGCAAAACTTCTGGGCATAGAGACAGTGCATAGTGATAAAAGAGGACTCTGGCTGGTACAGCTTGTACCTCCCTGGAGCAAAGCAAACTATTGGGTGAAAAGCACTTTTTTGCTGGTATAACTGTCCCTCAGCCCATTTTTTGGAAATGGGGTGGAAATATTGGTCAAAAATGTAACATATCTCTTTCCTAACCAATATTACAAGTCTACTGTGGATTTTACCCTTCCTTATTTAGTGAAATAAATTTATTGGAATCTAGTTTTCACTTACAGTAAAGCCAGTCAGGGACCAACAAAAAGGCTCTAAAATTTGTATGAGCATGAATCCATGTTAAACCTCTGTATGCTGCCAGAGTGATGTAAAGGGACCTCAGCTAGGGGAGAACCACCCTGCAAAGTGTCAGCATCCTTCGTTTTCCTTTTCAAATATTACTTTATTATTGCTTGTCAAAAGACCTGACAGGAAAGCACCGAAAGAAAAAAAGAAAAACGACAGAAAGTATTTAACCTCCAGGGGGCATATGGGAGTTGTGGGAAGAACACCTCATGAGGATGCAAAAGAAGTTGCACCACGAGAAACTACGTGTTCTGTATGAGAGATACAGCAGGGTCGGGGAGGTGACTTATCAACCGCACAGTAAATTTGAAGTAGTGCACTGAGGACACGGAGGATAGGGGAAACCGGTGCAGAGAAGGAAGATTACATCTTTAAGGGGCTTGATTAAGAAAATAAGGTTCACACAGGTCACAAAAGAAACAAGAAGAAAAATCAGTGTTGGAAATAAAAGTGAGAGACTTGCCGGCCCCATTGAACAGCTGGATGACGTGGCACAGCTAGGAGGGAACTAAGAAGCCTTATGGCACCCACCCATACGCAGTAGTTACTGAGGGGCTTGGAAATGGTCAAAACATTCCTGCTTTTAATTCGACTCAGTGAAGGCCCCAATTCAGAATGATTTAGCTTTTGCAACTAAACCCAGTGAGAATAGAGTCAGAGCCTTCATCCACCATAATTCCTACCTCAGCGATTAATTATCACTGGCATTTTACGTTAACATGTTGCTCAGAAAAAAAACCATACACCTGCTCAGCCCTCCCTGCTGCAGGCAGCAGCAGAACTTCCAGTTGGAAACACCTTAAACTGCTCTCCAAGTCCACAGGGTCCCGGAGCAGAGCCCAAGGCATTTGCAGCACAGGGCTGAGGGGCACAAGGCTGCAGTCTTTTTTAAGTGACCCCAGCAACAGGGCTTTCACTCCTTCTGCCTGAAGACTAATTCAGAGTCTAAACATGTTCATGGTGAGAAAGCTTTTTTCATATGCAACATTTTATTGTTAATAACTCCGTGACGTACCTGCCTTTCCTCACGGTACTTCCCTGTCTTCTCACTGGTTGCATGGAACATTTTTACTTATTCTGCTTCACTTCTGGGTGAAATCATGATCCCGTTGTATATAATATGTATATAATATGCTTTGCTGCCTACTCAGAAGTTTAACACTGGAGTCTCCACTTGCTGATGCTGAGCTGTAACGAGCAAATACAGGGCCCTCCCTAGTCACTGTTTAGTTAAAGTAAATGGGTAAAAGAGTGCTTGATCCGGTCTTTTGCAGGCAAGAAAAAGTTCTGTAATGACAGTCTACGTAGCATAGCTATTAGCAGACTGGCAAATGCTAGTATAGACAAAACTACCTGTAATTTTCACATATTAATTGGGTGAGTAAAGCACTAAAATCTTGGCTAATGTATTAAAGCTACAGCTCCCTTTGTCATGTAAGAATATATCACATTAATAATCATATTAGAGTCTTCCTTATTTTATATGTTCTTTAAGTGTTTTAGGAGTATAGGTTGCTTTTCTAAAGGTGTTTATTTATACAGTAATTCTCTTCTTTCCTCTTGTTGTTACTTTTGTTGCTATTAGCCTGGTTTCATCAGGAAACAGTCTATGAGATATTACTGTCTCTCTGTTCATTTCTCCACCCCTGAGACCAATTTTTGTTTCACTAATCCAATATTACCAAATGCCTGAGGTCCAGTCCATGTCCTAGAAGTTTAATAGAAAACACTGGCTGGATAATGGGGAGACCATACTGATGTTAATGCTGAGGACAAAGACAGGGAAGAGAGCTCAGGTTTTAGCTGAGCCATTTGGCACCACTGACTGGACAACCATGAGTATGAGGCAACCAGTCAACACTTCTATTACTTTGAACCAGCCACTCCATGTGCTGCTTCTTGTCCAGCTGTTGGCATGAGGGGAGAAGAGAAAAACAGACAGGCAGACAGGAAGGAATCTAAAAATAACGTAGAAAGAAGGTGCAGCAGATGTGTGACAAAACTGAAAGAAGCAAGACCTTGATGTAGTGATTGGGACCTGGAAATAATTGAACATACTGCAGGGAAAAATGGAGATATTATGTAAGATTTGGGTAAAGCTATGGATTTAGGGAACATAGGAGATGGTAGGAAACAAGATCCATTAGTTCAGCTGTTCTGTTCTCCCTGCCATGCTCTGCTGTGGATATATTTGACTTACATCAGGCTTAAGTAGTATGCATGGGCTGAAGTATTGTCTACAAAACCTTAATCTGGAGAGATCACTTTCAGGCAAATTTCATGTGTCTCCAGCGGTATCTTTAAAAGTGAAATCAACGCTGTTCTGTTAATTGAGATGTAACTGAGTATGTAACAATACACGAGGATGTTACTTATTACAGATTGCTTTAATGTGCTGAACTCTGTGTCTCTTTCTAAAAACTACCAGTCTGTTAAAGAAAAAGCCTAAATGTTTAACATTGCCCACAGAGCTAAAGTTCAAAGATGAATCATAAATTCAATGTGGTCTATTGAAAGGCGAACTGTCTACAATTTCACAGAACAACTAACTCCTTTCTCTGGAGGAGATGACAGCTGCAGGGCTCTTGAAGATTCCCAATGAGGACAAACATGTCTGGGGTCTCTATTTCAGCAGCTAAGTATGGAACCCCTCAAATAGCACCTATTTCACTGCACTGCCTCCAAGGCATTTATGCAACACACATTGCCAATATGGTATTTAAGTCACATGATAACAAGTCTGTTGGCTAAAACTTCATTAGTGTACCTGCTCCTAAGGAGAAGCTGACTGCAAACTATTGACTGAACGAAGTGGGTGTCTGCCTTGCAGATCTTCATGACTGTGCAGTACATTTTCTTTGCAATAATAGGTTGGAAAGAATCACTGGGGTCTGCTCAGTTTCTGCAGATGCAGAAGCCTGTTTCACTTCAATATTTGTGCCAGCATTGTCTGAGGTTCCTGGACATACCTGTGCAGAAGCCTCAGTTCCCACATCCAAAAGTAATGGTCACATGAAGCACTAGTTTGAGACAGTACTAGGATGATTCTGCATGGCCTCCTCTCCACAAAAAGGGAAAACAAATTTCATGCGTCACTGCTTCAGAATTTTATTGCAACCAAGTGGGAAACATTTGGACCACAGCACATGAAAAACACATTTGAATGCCATGATTTTTGGATGGAAGACACTGTACCTGTCCTGCTAGGTCAAGGTACTCCTACCAATGAACAGCTCTGTGCATGAGGGGCACGGGAGAAGGAGGATGGAGTAATAAACAGTGTAAAAAGACTGCCACATACTGAAAATCGGTGAAGTCCCTGGTAGATTTATGTTCTGATTAAATAATGTCAGAATATTTACACCTTGCAATTTACAGAATTTTCAGCAGCGGCGAAAGTAGCATTGTGTAAATTTTACCCACGTTTCAAATGTGTTAGACTGCATGAAATCTGTTTCTTGGTCTCACTGCTCCTAAATTACATGTTGCCACTATACTTACCACTTGGTAGCAATATCAACAACGAACAACTTCATTCACACTTACGCAGTGTATTTAAACAGAAACCTAACACAGAATCAACTGAGCTATGCAGGTCTTTAAGACACAACAAACATTGTAATGTTAGAACATGGTACAGTTACTTGCCTTGCTAAACTGCCTACATAAAGATGCACTATAGCAAATGACACCTCATTAAATACATTCTTCTCCTTCACCTACTCTTTACACAGGCACTTACCCTAGGAACATTTTTCCTTCTTTGAATACCCAGCACTTCTATAGAACAAATGTTGCAAACACTAGAACAGAATAGCCTGCAGGACAATCAGCTTCAGATTCATGCTTGCAAGCATTTTAAAAACAGTGGCAAACTCTACACTTTGCTTTTTTCACAGCCCACAAGTTTTAAAGGTTTATGATACATTCTATAGTAAAATTTCAGTTTTGAATTTAAAAAAATAAAAAAAAAAAAAAAATAAAAATATCATCCTATTTTTCACTGAGAGGAAAACATCACCTGACCAGCAATTCCAAAACACAAACTTTATGTAACATCCTAGACAGCCATTAACGTCTGCTAGTGGTGTATAGCATAACAGCTTTATTGCTCACATCTGGACAATGCACAGCTGCGTCTGTGCTCAGAGTGCATCTCCACTGTGAGTCTGGAGTTAACCGCAGTGGCTCTTACTAGAGCTGGACTGGAAAGTGGAGGCACAAGGAATCACAGTACAAAGATAACTAAGCAGCCTGTACCTGCAGTGCTGCACAAATGCGTAATAGATGCTTTGTGGACTTTCACATCCAGTGGCATTGTACTCCACTGTGTGAATTTGCCAGTGTGGGCTGATATCACCAGTTCAGGGATCTCTGTATGATGCTTACAAGAATGGCATAGACAGGCTCCAGAATTAAATGATCGATATTTTACCCTTCTATTTTTAAAAAAATATATATTTGTTAAAGCAGTGCAGGTCACAGCGCAGATGTGTTTACACTGACTTGTATTCAACTTCCAAGTTGCCAATATTGTATGCCATGTCACTGTCAGCTAGGCTGGGGACTGAAGTCATTGATAAATTTAGTGTATTCTGGAGCTTAGTCATGATTAGAAATTATTCCAACTGTCAAAATAGTTAAAATCTTAGTCTTTGTCCAATAACTTGAATACAGAAGATATTCCATTCATATACCTCTATCTTTAATGGTAAATGATGATTTAATTCTTTTCAATAATCCAAACTCACCTGAACCAGGTGAGAGCTCAAGGCATCATACTGCTGTTTAAACTTACCTTCCCAAAGCTGGCGGCATTAACAGGTTGCGTGTCATTTTTCTCACAGAAGTCCAAGTAATGCATGTAGAGAGCACTTCGAGGAATGCAGACACCTTCTGCAATCTCATAGTTCTCCTCCAGCCTTAAAAAGCAAATATCAAACAGAGAGAACTGCAATTATGTTGGATGTCCTCTATGGTAAACAGTCTGCAAAGTTGCATCTTCAAGACCAAACATTCCGGCTTTTGCTTGTCTACTAAATTTTCTCTGCTTTGTTCCTAAGTGCTCTTTCCAATTCACTTCCATAACACTTGCTTCATTTGGTTCACGCTTGCTATCAAAAATATAGGCTGTGAGTTCTCAGGCAAGTAGAGATTAGCACAAAGGGATATTGGGTTTTGAACATGCTCCAAAGTTCTATTTTTAGGAAAAAATATACTAGTAATCTGTTATACCCTAAAAGCATCCTGCAGTAAACAAATATACGTACAACTACAAAACAACAAACATTCACTGAGGGGAAGCATCCTCTCATTATTTACAGACAAGTCTCCTTTGGTTCATGACACGCTTTTCACTCCTGTCCAGCTGCAAAAGTCTCTACCTTGAGGAGGCAGATGTGGCTAAAGCAAGTTATTTGCAAATACTCAAGAGTGTGCACAAAATCACATCCGTAAAATATTTTCTTGCTACTGCTGATGGACAAAGTGAAAAAGAGTCCATGATCTGAATACAATGCTGAATAAAATAGTGAAATTACAGCCTCCTCTGCCTTGTAGAAATTATTATTACTCATTTACACAGGCAAACACACAACTATAAAATTTTCAATAATGCATCAAATATATGAATAGGCATATGATTCATCTTTAAAATCAGAAACTGGGCCATTATAAGTCTATAGATTAGAACAAACATTCATCTGAAATAACATTTTTATGATTACTGATCCAACAAAGTTCAAGAGGTATTTACATACACACTTAACTTTAAACCATAATTAATCTTGTCATCCATGGTGTCACTCCTATGCATATAGTTACATGCACGCTTGTCTGCCTTGCTGGCTAGAAGAAGGTAGGTGCAACTTCCTCTTAAACATATTAGAAAATTAATACATTTTCTCAGAAAACTCCAGTTTTACAGTAAACAACCCCCTGTCATTTGATAGCTGTAGAACACCTTCCAAATATCTAGTTTCTCTCCTTCGTTGACTTTTTCAGGACCTACCTACCGTCTATTTCAGTTATCATGATCATTTGTGACTGCAAACTATTTTAATAAGATATCCGGCTAGATGAATGGAATCAGTTTGTATGGGCAACATCTATTCTTCCTTGGTTTCTACAGAAATATCATCATGGCATCTTTCCTCAAATTCATAGCGCTTTAACAAAACCTCCTTTCAAAACCTGGAGAGTTCGTTTGTATACTATAGCTGCTAATTGGAATGTCAGCTTCCGTGACCAAGACAGGACAGAAAGAAAAGCAGTTAATTATTTCTGTTCATATCTGATGAATTTTTCTCTTTTTCTCCTCTCTTTCACAGAGAGTCATTAGTCTGACACTGAACAATGCTCCATTATACCTGAACTTTTTTTTTAATGATCAAAAACCCATCTTGCTCCACTTCTTTTATTTTCCTGTCTTTTATTTAACAACTTTATCATATTTTGAATTCAGCTTCATTCTACAGTATTGTAGAAAGATAATGAACTCAATCTTCTACCTAACAAATCACTATCAGAAGTAATATATATATAACATTTTAAATGTCCTAATAAAGCCATGTGAAATCCAGTAGTTCACAATGAGACCTTTTGTACACTACAGTACAGCAATAAAACCCCTAATCCTTCCACAGGAATGACAATTTTATCTGTCCCTATTACTGTTTCCCTCTTTATACACTTATATACTTCTAGATTAAATGAGATTATTCTATAGCAGAGTCAGGTCTGCAGTGTTGTTACAGACTTGTATTTAGATACGAAGGCAACAGAACAACTGCCATGTTAACTATTGCTAAACACATAAAGGATTCTAGAACTGATTCATTTTGATGCATTATAACAATTTCTGAGAAACTACTAATCTGGCATTACCTAGCAATGCTTTTTCTTCCTCTTTTTTACTTCTTTTTATGAATGTTGCAGAAAATAGATTTGTTGACTTTAGCTGCACAATACTGTTATTATTCAGAGCGCCTACACTGTAAGCCACCAAATTGCATGGAATTAGGCTGTCCATGCTTTGAATAATTCTGTGTTTGAAGAAGTAAACACACACAGCCCCCAAACTGAAGTAAAGTTTCACACTTACAATTTGGTCACCAATTAAATATTCATGAACATTTTAGAGCCAAATGTTTAGCAAACTATAGCTTTACACATAATAATGAACACTGGACCATGGGATAAGCACAGGATACTAGGTATTGGTATATTCATGCCTTAATCGTTAAATTCAAGCTCACATAGTTTCCCCAATTATGATGTATTTGGCAGTAATGCTACATTTACCAGGCCTTTCACTTCATTTTGTGTCATCAGTGAAAACAAAACAAAACTATCATTCCTGTTTCCAGGGAAAGGATATTTAGCTAGGCTGACAGTCATCCAGAGAAGCTTTTTGACATCTTCAGCTACTTCTTCCTCCTCCTCATTTGTAGTGTTCAATGGTCTTCGCCTTTGGAGAGGCATAAGCATTAAGGATAAGATCCCCATGGGACTGACGTTCATTCTTTTCAACAAGATGTCAGGCAAGAAATAACTAATAAAGGTGATGGCAATATGAACTGTGTGACAAGATTTACATATTTCCCTTAAGTCTTGCTTCACTTTCCCTACTACTTTCCTCCTCTTCTTTTTCCTTGCTACGGCTGTTTCCTCTGTTTCTGTTCTCCAACACTCCCTTGCCTTCATTAGCTGTAAAAGACAGTAGCATCTAACAGTAAAAATGTGACCAGCTTTAATCTGGCAGACACCAGATGCTGCCGACAATCATGGTGCTTCCATTTGCCAGAACAAGGCAAGTTCAGTACTTCACCTCGAAATCTGGTCAATAATTTACCCCACCACTTTCATCTCTTGCATCTGGACTAGAGATTCGTGTAAGAGGGCAGGACACATGCTTACCCAAGGCATATTCAGGTAAATTTAGTCTTTTGTCTTTCTTGTCTGTGCAAAAACTTGGTCTGAGGCCTGAGCAGGCAAAACTGTCAAACATGTAAAGCTAAACCTACAGGAAGCACTCAGTGCAGCATTTGTACAGTGCTGACCACAATAGTTTACTGACCCATGGGTTGCTAGGTGCTACCACGGTACAAATAATCTGATGTTAATGGGTCTGGTTTTCCAGAACAGTGGAAACTCGACATCTTACAAAAAGCAAGCTCACTACTTTAGCACTTTGACCACAACTTTTGAGCTTGCAATTTTATTTAGTGTCTCAAACCCAGTAGCAGAGTTTCTCCAGGAAATACCAATTCAAAGCTGCAGCACATAAGCTGAAAAGCATATGGAAACCGCCAGAAAACTGTTCTATGGTACAGCTACTAAGCTGGGAAACTTTTACCTACAAGTCTATTAATAAATGAGCCAATCATATGATTCAGTTTGACGCCAGCTAAAGAAATTAAATTTGAAAGCTTCATTGCTTTCTGTTCCCTCATGTATTTTTTGGGAGGAAAATTGTATGGAGGAAATTGAAGATGCTCCAAATGACTCAAAAGGGACAATGTCTGACCTACCTAAACATGTAAAAAAAACAACACAACAGACAGGTAGTAAGCCAGTACACTAGCAAAGCAGAAGGGAAGATGATGTAAGTAGCCTTTTTAGGATAAAATTCTAGGATTCTATTGCAAACACTGCTGAATGAGCATTAGCGTGCACACTGCATTCCAGCAGGGCTCAATATCCCAGGAGTTTAGAGATTTACTAACCTTTATGACCGAGGAAGCCTGAAAGTATTTGGTAAAAGATTATGTACAGTATTTGCATGTCTTCTGTTGGGAACAGTATTGTTGGCATGTCCTAATTAACTCTGACTTCTTGGGTACTATGTTATTTGCTCCTGTGGAAAAGACTCTTAACCAACTCTACTGCAAAATAAACACTGTTCTGAGTTTGGGACTGCTAGGCCTTGCCTGCTATTTTATTTCAGCTAGATAGTTCTTTGGTATCCTGTTTGAACTGTGTCGAAGTTGTGCTGCTGAATAATGGAAAATAATATCTCTATGACATTTCATTATTATTTTAATAATTTTCTCTCTGTAGTCACTCCCTTTATTTACTTTACTTGAACTTCTTAAACAGTACTTTTGTGATACAAATAGGTACAAAGAAGCAATAATTCAGAACTAAATGCCTTTATTTATATTTGCACATCTCATTATTTGCACTGGAAGTGTCTGCAAGTTTCCACAAGGCAGAACACTGAATACTTGCAGTAACCTGTTCTAAATCAAACCCACAGATCTTGGAGTTTTTAAATCTAAAATTTAACTGATCACCTTCAGAAAGCAAATACAGATGAAATAATTGAAATGTCTTTATGCATATTTCACAGAATCACAGAATTCCACAGGTAGAGAAAAAGTAAAATTCACTGAGTGAATTAATCTTTGCTGTTCAGTTAGATCTCCCGAGAGACTGACAGAAGCAGAAAAATAATTTTGCTAACATTTTGCTAAAAAAACCCACATTTTTTGCCAATAATCTTTTCACCCAGAAAATTATGAGAAGTAATTCCAGGTGAAGTAAAGGCCTTTCTTTAAATGAAACAAGCTAAGGAGTATGAGTTTTCAGATAAGCATGCTCTGAGGCTTGTCCGTAACAGAGCTCTGTTCTGCCAGATAAAAGGAACCTCCTGAAAGATGCATTATCACCTACAAGAATAAGAAAGTTAGACCAGAATTAAAAACCTAAATTAAGGGAAAAGTCAACAAAAGTCTAAGAGATAACCTATAGAAAGGGATGTCAGAAGTATAAGTAACATTACAGAACATGTAGACTGCAATACTGCTGTAAATCACGGTGAACAGCACTTGTTCATTTTTCATAGCACAGTAGATTGCTCACTACCTGCCGACCGATGCCCAGCCCGTTCCCAGCTAGCGATTCCAGAGGAGGGAAAATCCTGTAACCACAATCCCAGAAGAGAGACAGACAGCTTCCCGGCCAACCTTCATCTATACACTGAGCATGACGCTATAGGATATGAAATATTCCATTGGCCAGTTTGGGTCCGTTGCTCTCACTATGCTCCCTCCCAGCTTCTTGTGCACCTGCACACGGGCAGGACATGGGAAGTTGAAAAGTCCTTGATTTCTTAGCAACAACTAAAAAACATCAGTGTATTATCAACATTCTTCTCATACCAAATCCCATACTGAATCCAATACACAGCACTATTCTAGCTACTAAGAAAGAAAATTAACTC
Source organism: Strix aluco (assembly GCF_031877795.1). Lineage (NCBI taxonomy): Eukaryota > Metazoa > Chordata > Aves > Strigiformes > Strigidae > Strix > Strix aluco. Next base: position 9,578,916 of record NC_133935.1, read on the forward strand.
TATTCCAGCCAAAACCAGGACACTAACTCACCAATTTTTCTCTCCCCATCCTCTCTTTTTCTCTTCCTAATTACACTTCCTTTTTTCCCCTCACTACATTTTCAAGGGGATTTTGACAAATTAATCAATCCTCAAGCTCCCTCTCTTCTTTTGTTGTCTTCTACATTAAATTACAGACATCTCATTTCAGTAAAACAGTCAGTAAAGGTGGGCTTCATCATACACTGCAACAAATGTGAGTCTTGAAAAATATTCTCAGTACTAGTTTTCTTTTTGAAATAAATATAACTGATGACAAACCATAAATCACCAGCTGGCAAGGTGGCAAACAGATATGCCAAGCAGATCTTCTAAACTGTATCAAGAGGTTTCCTATGTTCAAACAAATCCCATAAGAGTAAGACATTTGTTAAGAAAAGCTGTACAGGATACTAATGAGCAGATTAAACACATAGAATAAGATGTCCAAGACCTCTATTCACTTTAGCTGGAAAAAGTATAAGAAAAAATACTAACGAGTTTTCTTGATTTTTTTAAACAGGCATCTTACCATTGCAGTGTAGCTGGAGTTGAATGTGGTTTTGATGCTCTATTATTTTCTTTTTCCTCATCTGTTAAGAAACAAAAAAATACTATGTAATTTCAGTGGGAATTGCTCAGGCATTTATGAACTGGTAACGAATTATCTCATTAAAAAATGTTTTCAAGTGCCACAGCTTTCTCAAAATATTGGGTAAATTGTGGAAAGTAAATAATGATGTTCTCTAAGCTGGCATCTGTAGATACTGCTTAAGGCAATAAACCTTGCAAACATTACTGATAGCAGGAGCAGAGTGGTGCATACGAATAATGACATTAGAAAGGACAAATTTATATAAAAAAAAAAGTAACTCTTAGACCTCTAGCAGCATGTCAGAATATAAAAACACTTTCACCTGCTTTAAGCGAACAGTTGCCTTACCCAAGTTTTATATTAGATGAGGCATTTAACCTAACAGGTTTCATCCACTGCTGTCATCCTAACATATAATATATACTAGATGTTTATAAATTTACAAAGATTAATTCTGAACAAGAAAAACTGAAATTAAAAACATTCTATAATATACTTTATTCCTCTTCAGATAATTTTTCTGATAGTACTCCTCATTAACTATTTCTGAGGTTACTCCCTGATTTGCTGACTTGCCAAAAATTTGAGTAAAAGATGAATAAAGAGAAAGATAATTAAAATAAAACTCTTAAAATACTGGATTCTTCCTAGTTCACATTAGTTCTTCTGAAACAATTTAGAAGTATGCATAGAATAATTCCTATTAAATTGTGATTTGTGAAGCATATAAAACATTCCTAGCTGAAAGCTGAAGTGAAGCACAATCAGCATCTCCAGAAGGGTATTTTTTGGGAAACACTACTGTATCAAACACAGTTTGATATTTTAACAACTCTGTCCCTGATGAAAGCATTAAGTGTAAATGGCTTTGATACCTAAACAAGTAAACCACTGTGCCTCTACACCATGCTGCAAGTTTCATTTCTTCATACAATTAACTTTTAGAAGTTATTTAAGTGAGCCTTTAGGATGCTGAATCTTAAGGGAGCCAGGCTGTCTCCTCTGAACATCAGAACCCATTGACAGGGCTTTTTTGCAGTCCCAAGAACTGATGCACACCAATAAAACCCCACTTTGGAAAATGCTGTCTTCAGCCATCACACCACAATATTTCTTCCATTACATATAGGGCAAGTTGTGTTAACTGAACATGCTTTAGCCTGCGAGGCTGGTTCCCTGAATGTCAGGAAAACCCAGATTTACAGTTACCCGCAGACACTTCAGCAGCCCCTCTTCTGCATCTGCATGACAATAGGCCTCTAATTATTGTACTGCACACTCCTTCCCTGCCTTTCAGGGGCCCGCTTTTATTCAGCGCATAGGACCAACATACACATTTCAAATCACTTTTAAATTGTGTTTTTCATTTGTTTTTCCTAAACAAATGGTCAGCATGCAACAAACCTTCAGCATGCAGGGCTTGAATGCTGAGCGGCCGTGACTGCCACAGGCCGCTAACGCTTGACAACAGCCCCCGGCCTCGCCGGCGGTGGGACGAATGCCTACTCCCTAGCAGAGCCATGCAGCACAGATTTAAAACACTGGGGTGGATAAAATAGTCGTGGCTGTCCCCTCTCAGAACACCTACCACTTTCCCCTTCTTACCCTTAACTGATCGCACAGACACCCTAAGAAGAGCTTCCCTGGCTCCAGACTTCCCTGAGGAGAGGCTTGGGGAGGATAGGGTGGCCATGTCTGTCCCCCTCTGTGGCGGGAAGAGCCTTCTGGGTTAAGTTTCATGTTTTTCCAGGCAACAGGGGACGAGTTAGCCTGGCTCAGAGGTGCAACAGCCCCTACTGGGAGGGCAAGTGAGCCCTGGCATGGAAGGCCCCATGGTTGCCATGGAGGGGCAAGAGGCAGGTGGCCTGATCAGAACCGGGTCCAGTCCTGCATCCTGATGTGTCTTCCTGGCCACTCTGGCCAGGAAAAAATTAGGCAGCAGGGCGGGGAGGGATGCACAGGAGTTATGTCAGCTTCCTGGGGCACACAGGCAGCTGCCTTCACCCACGGGCAGGCTGGCCTGGCCTGCCAAGGCCCTGCGGGTGTCCAGCAGCCGGTGGCCTCCCAACCATTCCTGAGGTAAAAGCGAAAGGGAGATAGTTATGAATGGTTCATCTCAGCAAAGTGTTGCAGGGCGTAAAGTACTGGCTGAGAGTGGGGAGGGTGGGCCTTTCCCCTGCTTTAGTAATGAAAATTATGGCTGGCAGTCATGTGGGGTGGGCAGGCCTTGCCAGCAGGGACCCAAAACACAGAGCACTGCAGTGCCTTTCTACCCACTGGAGAGATTCAGGCCTTTGCTGTTGCAGGGAGGGAGATGTCACAGTGAGGTACGACCACCAAAGCTGCTGCCTTTAGGTATCAGCAGCATGTGGGGGCCCAGTTCTGTGCCCCACGACCTTCTTGTTCAAATTAAGGTTATTGTCTCCCAGGTGGAAGTCATCCTTTTTCTTAATCAATATTTTCTAAGTCAGTGTCAAAGCCTACCATCCACTGGTTTAGGTTCAATATACAGTTGGTTTCTACCTCACTGGAAATTGTTTGGGGGATGCAGACTGGAAAGGCTGGAAGCCACTGATCTAAATAACTAAGGTACAGAAATTGTAAACCTCTGCCTGTGAAACCAAGAGTTACTACTCTCCCCCTTCCTGGAATAAAACTTTTGATTATCTTTCTTGATTTAAGGGGGTTAGTATTCAAAGGTCTGTTCTTAGAAGGCTTTCCTGTGCTAACTAGACTTAGTTTTCCCCTGGATATGTGGCTGTCTATTAGACATCAAGCCAACATCTAAATTACACAATATTAGAGTGTCTACATCCCTTCCATCCCTCCCCCAGCTGTTTTTCATTCACATTAAGAGTGAGCACCTGTGAGCAGATGCTTTACATAACTTGCCCTCAAACACACCACAAGCCAGCCGTACTCAACTCCTCCCATGTAAGGATTTGTTTTAACAACACAAACTAACAATAAGATCATAAACTGCAATTTAAATCTTCCTCCTCAGGAATGTCTCCTTCCTGGGGATCCTTCTTCAAGACTCTTCAGCATCATCCACTGACCATCCCTTAAACCCAAGAAGGAGAATGATGGACTTTGAACTTACTAAAAAAAACTTCTTTAAACAACATTTTCCATCAAAATATTACCCATCGAACAATTTGATTTTCAACAAAACCACATTTCTCCCAGTTAGTGCTTGTGTACCCAAAATCAAGTCTCTGTACAAGAAAACAGAACATGGTTTTTTTTTTTTCTTTGCCAATGCACCACCTGTTAGTCAAAATGTTTCTCATTTTCACAAGGTGTTGGCTAAAATATATATTTTCAGAAAACATTCACTTTTTTATTAAACAGATGGAGAGAATTGTACATGGTATAGGAATGGAGGGGACCTAGAAATAAAAACTTTCAGTATTACATATACAAGAAATTTATTCTACCTCATATAGTTTAACAATATAATATCAGATAATTGACGAGCAGAAAATAATAAATAACTGTATTCCTTATATTTTTAGTTGGTAGCAGGGCACTTAATGGCTTTCCCATTGAGCAGGGAATGTTTTGTGTAACTCTTGACTCAGGTTGGATGCCAGATCTGTTTGTACAGCATGGAAGAGGTAAGGAATGTTTTTTCCTGTCATTTTATCAGTCCCCATCAGAACAACACTGCATATTAAAATGAACCCATACCTTTCAAGATTCAGTACTTTTAGAATCTAGTATATTTTGTAAAGAAAGGAAATAAAGACACTGAAAAGTCTTCCTTCAAGGCATGGTCATAGCTGACAATTCTTCTGTGACAAATGCAAAAGGACTTGAAGTAAAGAGGAAAAACCTTGCTTCTGATGCACAGCTGCAGGTGTTCACACCTACGGCAGCTGCACAGCACCTCAGGGAGAGCAGAACTCACTCCACTGCCAGCAGAACTACCAGTGTTCCAAGGAAAGATATCTTCAAGGTACTTGGTTAGGTGGGAAACCTGGTACTCATCCCAAGCTGAAAGCAGGGAAAAGCTTAGACAGCTGCAAGTAAAACTCTCAGCACAGAAGAGGCCTTCAAAGATATTAAAAACTGGGATCATCAATGTACTAGAAAAATAGTATTTCTTGGCTCCCAAAGATATCAGAAAGTCTTTTTCTTCCCAAACTCTGTGGAATTTTCTTTGCCAACAGCTCTGCCTCTCTCCTTTCAAAATTCTGTCCCAAAGCCACCAGAGTAGAGTTCTGTTTGCATCTTGTGCATATGTTTGTGACTTTCCCTGAACCCCCAGTAGTATCCTCTAACTTCTGCCGTCTGATTTTAGGTACAGCTCGAGGGATTTCTTGCTTCTTGGAGCAAGACACGAAGAGAATAGGAGCTATGCTCAGCACTTCTTTAAGCACGCTGCCTTAAACACAGTAAGCGAAACGACTCAAAGGGAAGACCCTGCATTAGTACACCTTCTTCTAAAATGTTGATGTCAGTCTGTCTGTCATAACTAAAGTGGAGTTAAAGTTCTGCTTTCTACCGTGGAGATAATAAAAGAGTCCTGTACTTTCCAGTGCTGCCTGCACATGTCTCAAAACCACTAAGGAGCTAACATATTATTAGTAGCTTTATATGGATAAAATCCTTCCCTTAGTTCAGGTAGCTCCACACCTTTCAGAGGAATAGCCTCTTCCTCTGTAGCCCCTCCTGGCCAGGTTCTGACTGTTCTCAAGTGATTTGCCCTTAGCTGAAATTAAGTGATAGTAAGAAGCTACCTTGCTTCTTACATGTAGCCATAAATAAGAATCAGGCTACTCAGCATGTATTCTGTGCTTTTAAAATAGTGGGATTTTTTTAAAACCCTCTGAGAAACATGGGAGCATAGTTCTAACTGAGTAGGTATGATTGAAAATGAAAGAATTTCCCCCCAGGAAAATTTCAATGAAATCAAATAGCTCTTTTTTAAACATTTTTTTCAGTGGAAGAATAAGAGGTTTAGTTCAAACAAAAAAAGAAACTATTGGATAAATCTTCTATTTCAGACAGTTTGAACATGGATTTTGAAGTGCAAAAAGTAGTCTGAATCTCTTCTTTTATCTCACATGAACTGTCTACACATTCACATTTCTAAATATGCAAAAAAATTTGGACAAGCAACCGTTCCATTTCATGACTTAACATCATGACTCCTTCCCCAGGGACATGAAGTTGAAACTTTCATAATCCTGGAATTGTATTCTTCCAGACCTCTATTTCAGTTTGAAGAATCTGGCTCAACACAAAGTACACAGAAAACGTTGTGGGGTTCTTTTAGTTATTAGATGTAAGGTTGTACCATTCCCTTTTCCTATGGATCTTTTAAATAACATGTAGAGTGTGGTGGTGGAAGGAAAAATGTTTAAAAAAATGAAAACTGAAATAAAATTCACCTAGAATTTTTATATTGGAGTGTAAATATAAACTCTGTTTTGGGAAAGGTCATAAAAGGTTCCAAGAGGGTAAGAAGTGCACCAGAAAGCAGCAAGACCATGGGAATCCACAGCTACAACTCATTGCTTCCCTTCACAATGTGATGCAGGTTCAAGAGGCTGGGATGTGTCTGAGAATAGAAGATCGCAAAGGACCCCTATGGCCTGAAGTATGGTTCTGTAGCATACTTCAACTGTAGAAAAAGGAGACCAGCAAAACTATTACTCTTGTCCTAAAACCCTACGAAGTCTAAAAACATACAGGAAAAAAAAGTCACATGAGCAACCATGATACTGAGTTAAGAACATTATCAGTTCACAGTGCAAATTCTCATAGTCTTCACTGGATGCAAGGCCAAAAAAACCCCAAAACACCACCAAAACCACATTTTCTGTGGTAGAGTCCAGCCAACAGCTACTCAATGTATTTAGAGACAAAAAAACTAGACAAGAGAAAGATGGATGATGCCTTCTTTTGGCTGCAGATGAAAATTGGAGGTCCATTGACAACAGCAATTTGACCACCGTTCTGAAGAATTCAGTGTTACATAGCTTTTCTCAAAACGTTTTGCCTCCTGCTGTTTGTAAATGTGTGACAGAGGCTGGACAAAGAGTGACACAACGGTTTGGAAATTTCTTGGTTGGTGTGTGGGCACTGTTAGAGAAATGTTAGAAAGATCTCAAGGGCTGGAAAGGAGCACAATGATTTCTAAGGTGAAACCTCTAGTTCGTTCTGGATTTCACAGATTATTGGTCTTCTTGCTGCTGGGCAAGTGGCTTATTTTTCTTTCCTACTCCTTCCTTTTCACCCCCTCCCCTCCCCCTCACCCCCTAAAACAAGGATGACTTTTCAGGTGGATTAATGCTCTTATCTGCACCGCAGAAATGCTGGTATCAGTGCAAAGGAAGCATCTGGAAGAACTGGCTATTAAGAAGGAAGCTAGATGAAATCAGCGCTCACTCTCATTTGGGTTTCCATTATATATTGTGACAACATCTTCTGTGCACAAATTGTGGGATAAATTAATTTATATATTTATTTTATCAGTTCCAAATTTGCCACCTTACATTATCATCGCTTGCCCCTTAATTCCAGTAAAACAGAATGAACAACCGTCCTATCTTCCCAATGCCATTGCCTGAAATACCTCTTCTTGCTCACCCACACAGATCCACTTCTTACTATCCTTAGGTATGTGGAAGTTTTCTCATGCTCGCATTTACACTGAAAGCACATATAACAAACTACCACTAGTTTCGCTACAACTTATTTAGGGTAACAGATCTAGAACGGAACGCAGATGGAGACTTATAATTATGACTTTTTTTTTTTTTTTTTAATATAGCTAGTGATGCTAAATAATTACCTTGACAATACTGTCTTGAACTGTGAGTCTAAGGAATAGTTCACTGAAGTCAATAGGGCTGAATCTTGAATTCTGACCCTATTAAGAGTCTGAAGTCACATCTCATTCATTACAGATTCTTCCCATCACTTTCTCAGTAGCATCACAGTGAAATGAATTTCTTAAGTCTCACAGGTTCTCATAAAATGCAAATTAACAAGCAGATGTTTTTTGGATTTCAGTGCAATTCATTACAATTTTATTTTTAAAGAGAAACTAAGTTCTAATTCCTTAATTTTTAAAAACAAAAAAATCAAACCTGTCCAAGTTTTATTGTCTGTCTTTAAGGATTCTTGTCCACTGTTCTTACCTTGGTAGTCATGAATAAATACCATGTTTGTAACACCTCCTTTCTCCTTCAGAAGAGATATTGCCTCAAAAGAGATCCCTGGACAAATAAGAGTAGGGCCCCAATACACCAAATTCTGGGATCCACTAAAACACTGTGCTGCAAGGCATGTAGTTTTACTATGACTTCAAAATAAAGTAGTTTTCTTAAAAGGCAAAAAATGTAAAAGGGACATTCAGCAATTAAGAAGTTATTAAAAATAAATTTTCTAAACTTATGTGCTTGAATATTATAAAAATGTGAGTCTTTCTGAATTAAAGAATTAAGGTCTGCATTAATATCTTGTAACATGAACTAACATATGAAGTCCAGAGAGGAAAACTAATGTGGAGTATTTTGCTTCAGGCAAATTAAGTAGAATAGAAATTGCATGAACAGGGAAAATTAAATGATAAACTAAAAATTGTCCTACAATTTTAAAAAGAAACAATTAGGTTATTTTAAGGTATTTTGGAGTCTTTTTAATTACCTGCTGTTGAAAATCAAGATCTAAAATTACTGTAACTAGAAAAGATAAGAAAAATAGCTAAAATCAGCTAGATTTATAATTTTCCTCTCTATGACTAAAAAGGAAGCAATATCATGATTTAATAGGCTATTTTTTAAATCTGGTGATTGCTTAATTCTCAAAAGAAAAAATTTATCTGTATGATTTGATTGAAAAACATTGTATTGAAAACCAGCACATTTTTTCCTGTATTTCAACTGCATGGTGTTCACCAGTGAAAAGCAAAACAGATGGTTTTACTCATGAGCTAATACTATCAGCACATTTCAGAGGTCATCCAACCTTTATTCAGTGACACACAAATTCTTCTGGTTGTTTTAACTAACAGATAGTATTACTTCCTTTTAAATAATGCAAAATAGCAAATATTCCAGAGGAAAAAAAATTAATAAAACTATTGGATGTGTCAATTGAGTTGGCTCTTCAGACTACAGAGTACTAAAAACTTATATAGCAGGAAATTAGAACTTGGACACGTTCACATTCATTTTAAATGAATGACAAGTTACTTACTTTCATCGTTAGAAACATTCCCCAGAGAGGTGTGACTGGAATAACGTTTGTTTTCACTTTCATTGAGACATCGTTCAATCCAACTCTCTGCAAAAGAACAAAGATGCTCTTTTTTTGTGTTTGTCTTTGCATAAGAAATAAACTCCCAACATATACAACTAAAAAAAAGCACTGGTTTTCAGCAGATGGTGTTCTGTAGCATTTCTGTTAAAACATGCTCAGTCTGAGGTTATTTAGCAAGAATATCCTTTCTTGCTTTCAAACTTAGCTGTTGCTTTTTAGTTTCATTTTTTGTTTGTTTTTAAACGACAGAGACTGAAACACTTCCATGTACATAACAAAGCTCCTCAGGATATTCTCTCCCCTCCCAATCACATGATACATTTAAAACAAAAAATCATCTCACATGGGCAGCTGAAACACATAAATTGCATTAATTTCTAAGTCTTAGTCTGGCAAAGACTTATGTACTCCAGTATTTCCACTGGTTTTGAAAGGACTCTTCATATGTGTAAAATCAAATCATTTATGTGATTTTTTTTCACAGCAGGGCTCAAACTGTGCTTTCTGAAGTCCAGTCCTACGACGCCATTCACCCTGGTAGAGTCCCAGGCCATACCAAGATCTTTTCCATGCTGGTACGAGTCCAATGTAGCAACTCAGCAACCACTGAGCTACTCGAACCTTTGTCACTCTGCGGCGGGTACTCAACCACTCCTGTCCCCACTTTCTATTTTTCTTGCCAGTCAGATGAGGTACAGCATTACACTGATCTGACTCTGCTGTTCCTCTTTCTGGAAGCTATAATGTACATCCCCTGATGACTTTAGAGGATGCACCAGGCTCAGCAGAGGCCTTCAGTGCAAAAGTTGCACCTTCCTATATGTTTCCTTGGACAAAGTATGAAATACAAGTCCTTGAGTTTGCCTGGAGCCCCTCGATACTGCTACAATAAACTGACTTCCCTCGTAAGACTATTTTTCAAGGGCATGCACGTGGGCAGATATGAACTTACACTCACAGAGCTCTCTGGTCAGAACAGATAGGTGGGAAGGCTGCAAGGTAACCCCACAAGTTATGACATAAAAAAACCCCACTGAGCAAAGAGATGCACAAGAAATAAGGGGAAACAGGCCTTGCTGTCAGCAAACTGCCAGAGCCAGAAACACCTTCAAAGACACAGAAATGGCTGCAGATTCTTTTCCATAAGCCACCCTCCAGACACATCAGGCTACCTGCACAGTGCAGGCAGCAGCCTGCTAGCCAGAGAAAACCCATCACAGCAGCAGGCTTGAAGTGTCTTGGGAAAGCTGCCCATCTGGTTTATAGTAAGTAAAAGTTGGTGTGACTTCATTTCAGCACTAGATGCCAATAAATAAATGTATGAATAGTCATGGCCAAACACATCCTATAGAAAAAATGCCTTTTAAACCCAGGCAGTTGCACAAACTTGTGTATATTCCTCTGTACACACACTCTCCACTGCTGCACAAACAGAAGGGCAATGGCATCTGTGTACAACTTCAGAGTCTGCTGAGAGCCCTTCAGAGTTGATTTCCAGGCCCTGCCATGAGACTCCAGGTACGTTGCTTTGTGTGCTTCTGTTTTTCAGGAGGTTGTGGCAGCTCCAAACCATTCCCTTCTCTCTGCCTGTTTGCCCGCGTATGCGCAGCAGGACCACGCTACGGTGCTGCCTTCATCAGTACAAGCATGTCCCTGTGTGCGTCTTCCTCATTTGCCATCGAACTGCCCTGTGCTTAAGGAGCCTCATGACTGCCTCCTCCCTATAGCCTGCTCCTTTGAGTTACTTCTCTGAAAATCAGCAAAAATAACTCTTGTTGTCAATAGATTTTTCAGGATATTTCTTCTCCCATCAAATTCAACACAGCCTTGTACAAAAATCAGTTTAAGTTTGCTGACAGAGCAACTTAAAACTTGCCAGTGAGGCCTGAGCTGTCTAATTGGCTCCTGCTCAGTTACTAACCCACAAGCCTGCCAGCAACTCTAACTTTGAGGCTTTCCCTTCTCATGCTGCTCAGCTGCATCGGGTGGGGGTGTATCACCTCCTCGTCTAAAGGCCAACACGATATGGCTGCTTCATGCCAGATTTCTTTTACTACCCTAAAACAGAGCGAATAGTATCTCTTCTTTCCCATTTTAGTACCATGAGCTGGGAGACAGGAGCTTGGATCCTCACAGATCACTACAAGGTGAAGAGAAACTTGCTGCCGAGGGTAACATCAGAGAGAGGTGCAAGAAGCCTTGAGAAAGATTACCCTACCTCCTCCTCCTCCTCCTTTCAGCGCACAGCCATGGCTGTATATAATTCCCTTGGCTCTGAGCCCAGCTGCAGGGAGTAAAAGCAAAGGCGGCTGCCATTAGCGCCAAGGAGAGACCGATGCCCAGCTCTGCCCTTTCTTTTCCTCCCAGCACCCAGAGCTGGGAAGCTGGGACGCATCCTCTTCCCTCGGCAGCAGGGAACTGGCAGCAGCCATCTTTACTCACGTTCCCTGCTTAAGTAGTAAGAAAAAAAAACTTTTTAGGTGTCATTTGATAACAATTTTCACCATCCTTGTTCACGTGCTGTCTCTGATAATTGCGCATATACCTCTTTTTCATTGGTAAAGCAGGCAGTTTACACTGCAAGATATAAAGTCTCTGGAGTAGGGCGCAGTTACTGTTTAATTATGTGCTGCAGCTCCTTTGGTCCTGAATCACCCTGGTTCAACTCGCTGCAGCCTGAGTCTGGCTTTGTCTTTGTGGCCTTGCATTTAAATTGCTGATAGAAATTCTTCAAGCCTGAAAAGATACATGACCTGTCTGGCAGCAAAGAATGAAGAAAACTAACTCTTTTGAGCAAAAATGTCAGGGAGTTTATGGCAAAGTTGTCAAATTATTTGGCAGGTGACAAAATGCAACAAAACTAACCAGCTATTTAAAGGCTGTATTATCTCATAAACCAAGTGATGTAAGTATAAATAAATATTCTAATAAATACCTTCATTTAATAAGTAGATATTTCTTACTGCTTGTATAAAGAAAAAAAGTTTTTACAAAGCTTTTAACTCTCAATATCAATAAGAAAGCCTTCAGGCATTAAAAGAAAATACAACCACAGTTTTGCTGAAATTTAAAATATTCCCTTCAGGATCCCACAGACTCCAGATATGATAGCATCTGCCTAAAATAAAACAAAAAAGAGAAAGAGGCGGAGCAAACAAAAAGTCAAAACTAAGTCTGACTTTTAGAAGTTCTTTCAGAGTTAATATCATTAGATCCTGCCCCAGCCTAACGAACCCACTGGGCAGAGCCCTGCACACGTCGAACGCTCCTGTCCTGACGACACACACCCGGGTGCACAACCCGGCTGCACTGGGGCCTGTCCACTGCAGAGCTGGGGGAACAGACCCGCAGCTAAACCGCTGGTGCCTCGAGGCTGAGGTCTCATCCCTTGCTTCCAAGGCTGACCCCAATCACACTACAGCGCTGTTCTAGACAAGCCGTCACTTGGTATGGAAAGTTTTATGCAATTAAAGCCTAAATTATTGCGCTTGGACCTTAAAAACTTCTCATAGACAGGATTTCACATCAGGAACAGTCACAGAATAATGGAGAGTTTAGGTGGTGATTAAGGAGAAGTGCCTATCAGACCTGAAAACAATGATGAATCATTAACACAACATGCAGAAAACAGAGATTTCTAGTGGGAAGTGATTGTGAGAGCAAAAGCAAAAACATCCTGTCTCATACAGGGTGTATTTTTACTTGCTGCATTTTCAGTGTATCAAGTCTTAAGGCATTTCCTCTGCCTGCTCTCTAGGACTCCTTCCCACTCTGAGCCCCAGCATACCGTACCCTCCGTTGTACCAGCACACTCATTTGAGCAAGGATCAGCACTAGCCAGAAAACATCTAGGCAAAATAAATAGATTAATCCATATTTAGTAGCAATATGTTGTGTAGTCACATACTTATACCTGTACTGCGACACAGTATGGAAATTATTACAATCTTACTAGCAAAGAATGTAAATAAGGTGTATTTAATGGTGTTTTGAAGATGTACCTTTAAATAGTGTATCAACTATTCAGTTTTGCAAAGATCAAATTGAATTATCATGAAGCACACAAACATGTCCCTCAGTCTTACAATTTTTGTTATATAATTTTGTATACCACTGAATACAGATACATTGTATCTTCTGCAGGATTCCAACATGAGGGAAAGGAAATGGCTATTCAAATTACAATAATTTTTCCTGTGTCAATTTTCTGGCAGAATAACTTATGATGACACAAACAAAAAATATAAATTGTTCCCAATGAAGTGCTGAAAGATGGGTTTAAAAGAACTATGAAACTACTTCTGGCCTTCATTTTGTCCCAGCTCTTTTTGATCCTAATCTTGCTAAGACTGATACATCCACTGAACCTCAAGCATGAGAGTATTCCTCTTCCATTAAATGTACCCACCACACTTTTAACAACAGAAATTTAAACTGAGCTTGCTCTCAGAAGTTGGCAGAACAGAGGCCTGCATGGCTTTCCCTTGTGCCCACCAAGGCTCTTCACACCGACAAGAGTATTTTTATTTGTATGGTGCTTCAAACACTGAGCTGGGAAGGCAGGCCTGGGACTCCCCAAAATAGAGGCAAACGCATGAGAACTGCTCAGGGGCAGGAGCTTTCATGAACTATCAGAAAAGAGAAGCATGAACTGCTTTTTAAATATATCTTTGACAAATTATTTTGACAGATTATCTCCTTCAGAAGGAAGGGTTTGCTCCTGGAAGACACCTTTGAAAGTCTTCTCCCTCCAGAGCCTCAGCTGAGGTGAGAGAACACAGCAGAGGTGCCTGTGTACTGCCAGTACATTTAATTTGTTTGTGTAATGGTTATCGGCTTAGCATATTTGCAGCCCAGAAAATAAACCATTCATTGCTCCCACATGTGCATGGCCATAGCCAGAGCAGTGTGAGAGCCACCTGGGCTTCGCTCTGCGGAGGGGAAGAGGAGGTGGGCCTGACCACAGCCGGCAGTGCTTCTGCAGCTGCTGTCCTGCCAGGAGGGTTAAGAGCTGCTGCCGTTAGCACAACCTGTAATCACAGCCTCTTCTGGCCTTTGAGAGGCACCGTGTCCTGCTCGGCACCCAAGCAGGATGCCAAAAGCAGCTGAAGGGGCTGTGCTGTGCAGCTGGGAGGTGAGCACACCCAGAGCCTCTGGCTGCAGCCCTGTGGGCATGTGTGTGCATCCTGAAGGGAGATTAAGAGATTTTACGGGCAGAACGAAACTCTGTGGTCACCTAATCTGAGCTGCATTTTGTCTCACCTCATTACCCTACTAACTGCACTGGTTTTACCCAGTTATGCCATATCCTCTGATCTGGATGTGGTCATATCACTGGCATAACTGTGAATCACTATTTTTCACTGAAATTGTACAAGATGAGAATCCTCATGTTCTAGAAACATAGCCAGGGCTTGTGGTAATCACAGTATCAGAGCCTGCACAATCACCACACGCTTGTTTCACCACAGCCCTAGCAGTTGCACAGAAATCCCTATCCTACACCTTCAGCTCTAGATTGGCTCCCGTACTCCAAATTTTAAAACAGTTTGCCAACAAGCATGACAATTTTCCTAGTGCTCTGCACAGGGACCAGCATTTCTTCCACACAAGTTTGCTTGTCACTGAAATAGAGCTACCTCTAGAAAACGAAATAGAGATTTGCCAGGACCCAAACTACTACCCGAGCTATGTACCAACTTGGATGGTGCAGCTGTAACAGTCCAACTCCTTCCTTTTATTCACAGCTGCTCTTGCAATTTTTTCCCATTTCTCAAGGTAGATGTAGGAAAAAGTAGAAAGTAACTGTGAGCAAAGGTATATAAAATGTAGATAATGCAAATATAAAGGACCACCAAATTTTAGTGGATTTACAAGAGGACCTGTTGGAAAAATGAATATCCAAAAGTGATGACAGACTTAATTTTACAGTTCCTGTGACAGAGGAGGAACTCCTGTCATGCATATGGAGTCTTAGCACCCCTCTGAGTTATTTGTTCGTCGTTCTCAGAGGGAAGAGTTACTCATCTCCTCCTGCAGCATCTCTGCCAAGTGTCTCAGTACCAAGCTGGCCAGCAATACCGCCTAGCTGCTCATCTGATCTGTTAGGCCAAGAGAAAGTGGCTGCAAACAGCAGATTTAGCAGGCAAGAGCAGCACCTCGAAAGCTCAGGAGACCGACCAAACGTCACAAAACCTCCCTTTTCCAGTTTGCTAGCCCATGGTACTAACCAGATACCATATCTACCACAAATTTTTTCAGTGGAGTTGATAGGATGATATTCTATATTTTTTCTTTTTTAGGAAAACCATCACTGCCCTGACAGCTGCTTCTGTTGTATGTCTCAGAATAAATACCGACGTCTGCATGATCCATTGAGGCTTTTCTCTGAAGACCTTATCTTTCTGAACATGTTCTGAGACATGCCACCACCCGACAAACCCTCTGTTCATGCTGTCTGTGTTGCACCATTGCTGTGGACAGAGAACTTCTAACCTCTACAGCTGTTAAATTCATAATGTCTGACTAGTTTCTGCTTTGACTATCCCTTAGTGTGCTGCAAACGTGATTTCTAACTGCCATATGAATGAAAGTAAAGCAAAAAATGAGCCAGTACATCTAATATTTTCTCTAGTGCAAGTGAAAACCACACTTTATAATACCTCAATGTCTTGGACCAATTGGTCATATCAACTTAGAAGACAAACTGATAGTTTAAAACTGTCCCTTAAAGGCAAAAGAGACTTTTGTCAGGGGAAATGATTAGGAGATAAACCTGAAGTCTGACCCTCAAACTATTAAAAGCCTGCTCTAGTACCTGCTGCACATAACATCTGCTCTGACTAGAAGCAGGATTCATGTTCTGAGTCTCACACCTTGCAGCACAGCACTCCTGGTTACAGGCACATCTGCCACCTGAGAAGCGTAACACTGCTGCAGTGCTGTGAAGGCTGGTTACAGCAGCACATTCAAAGCTTTAAAAGAACCACACTGCTTGAAAGAAGGCAAACTAAAATCACTTTATCTCCGAAATCTCAGTGTACTGTAAAACTAAGACCTGAACAAGATCTTCTAGCTTGCCCTCTGCACAATGTTATGAACAACTGTGTGCCTGTAACGCCACTGGCTCCCATGGAGGGCATTAAACTTACCAAAATCAACTAAAATCAAGCAGAACAAGCTATTAGAGACAGCTAATCACACACACGGGGATTTTCTAAGATTTAGGCTTTCATAGATGGTGTAATCTCCCTCCTCCCTATTGTGAAATGAAAGGTTTGTGAGACCACATCAGGGCCATCGTCCAACCGCTGCTCCGACTACTCCATCGCATTGACGCTCCTCCTTCACAAAACAGCTCCTCTTTGACCATCGAGGAGCCACACAGAGCCTGGTTTTGCTCCTCGCTGCCTCGTTCAGTGCCATGGGCTGGCAAGGCACGTATCCCTCAGTCAGTGCATGTGAGCTGTCAGGAACATCATGCCAGTGTCCTCCTTGGTCCTGCATAGCCATCTTCTGTTCTTCCAAGAGACCTGCTCCTCAGGGATGACAGTGACACATGGCCTTGGTGCAGATGGTAGAGCCGCAACCCTGACAAGCTGCCAGATACCTTGGTGTTTTGTTTGCTAATCTAACTTTTTACTTCATCTCCAACAGGGGAAAATGTCGGGCACTCTTGTTGCAGTCCTTTCTTTTGTTCTCGTTCCTTGGCATACAGTTCTCTTGGAACTATTTCAGGGTTAATGGACATTGGTCCAGGGCACTTACTGGATGTTGGCAGGAATGTTTTTGTTCTTTTTCTTTGACTTGTGATTCTGATGAAGCATCGTGAGATTCACCATGATATCATAAGAATGCAAAGAATCACTCTCTTGAATCTGTAAGAGCTCTTTTGTTTTGTTTAGCCAGGTCTTTGCTCCTAGTACTGATTTTCTACTAACACATTTGATAAGGTATGTTAAAAAATACCATGCCGTGTTTAAACTGATATAACAAAAAGCACCACAGTTCATCTTTTAAGTCCTCTAGAATACTTGGGTAGGAAAACTGGAATTTATGAGATGTTACATTCTTGTTACTCTGCATACTATGCAGAAGTTCATCTAAATGTGATACTTTCATTGAAGTACTCTGTCAACAATATTCCTTGTTAAGAAGCTGCATCCCAAATGTAGATCAAGCACCCTCAGGAACCCTAGAATACAAGATTCCTATGCATATTGATTCTGGCATTTAGGGCAGCCTCTAACCTGGAACAGACAGGCCTTCTGAAGTCCTACCCGTTCCTTTCTCTGGAATCACATACCATATTGCTACCGCATTTCCAACTCAGTGTGCATGTTAATTGGGAGTAGCCCTTTCCCTCTCCCGGTCACACACGGATGCTATCATTTTATTTTGAAAAGTAAGTTTCATCAGACCAGTAAATAGCCACTTGGTTTTAATTTCATCAAGGCTATTCCTCATTTAAGAGCAAAGAGAACCTCACCTGGTCCGATTTCAGTGCAGCGACATTTCCTCACTTTCACCTAGGGTCATTTAAGCCAGTGACACCAGTATCTGACCAAATCAGCTCTCCCAGGGCGCTTAACTTACATGGCTGTGCAACATGCAAGCAACCTTTTCACGAGTAAGATAATCACACACATCACGTGCTTTCCAAGCACCAACTCTGCATACAGCAAAGTCCACCCTCACGCTTCCACAACATGATGTGTTATACAGATCCTCAGTCCTTCAGGATCTGCTGCATGAACCAATGTAAATGCTGCTGTTGTCTCCCAATTTAGCTGCAATGTTTCCTTCCAAGAAAATGCAAACATGCTCCTTGATTATTGCCAGTCCTGTTCTCTCCCAGAATCTCTTCAGATTCAGTCAGAGTCTCTTGATGCCCTTTTTGCCTTGTTTCATTAACTTCTTATGGTATAGAATTAACATGAGACACACAAGATTGTTCACAGGGTCTCCATTTCTGGGTACTTATCACAACATCTCTTATACTCGTACCCTACGGCAGTCTTTGCTCACTAGCTTTTGCATTAAACATTCCCAGCTGCTACCACGGTCCCTCAGCTCACCAGTGTGCATGAGAAGACATGGAGTCCTCAAATCCTTAATTCAGCTCCGCTTCACCAGTGCACGAGGCTGGAGTCACGTGGATGAACGGGAAGTCTGCCACTCAACAAGAAACAGGATTTGCATCAAGTACCCATGAAATTCTTCCCTCTGCCTCAAGAGCGGATGAATCCAGCAGACAGGTCAATTTGGCACAGAAAGGGCAGTACATCAGTGAGAAGGGCCCACAAAGATGACAAAATGAAAAGATGTGAGATATGGGTGGGAGATACACAATACACTGGTTGTGGGGCTCAGGGAGGTGAGAGAAGAGGGAGAAGGCTGGTTGTTGGAAAGGATGTGAAAAAGAAAAGGAAAAGAAACAAAAGAATGAACGACAAAGAAAAGGGCATGGTCAGAAATAAGGAACAGGAGGAAAGAAAGTAACTACAGAGAGGAGATTTTTTAAAAAATCAGGAGAAAAGAGGTCAGCTCCTGAAGGAAAGGGACTACAGTAAATATTTCTCATTAGAAACAGCATCCAGTCAGGCAGACTGAAAGTACAAGAGAAGACAGATGGAGACATATGTGCAAAAAAACCTCAGGTGTCAGGACATAATTGTAGCAGTAAGAAAGAGACAATCATGTGACTGAAGAAGAGTGTAAATCAAAGAAAAGAGAAACTACATTTACTCAAATGGTGGCCGCTTCTCCTCACTTTATGGACATCTATTCCGAATCTAGCTGTTGCTCGCTACTGTCAAAGGATGCAGCAGTACATTATTCACAACCATTTTGTGAGCAAATATGTCACTAACTAGACAGAAACAAGTAAAGAATGCCATTTCTTTCAGCTCTCAGATGCACCCAGAAAATATCTGCATACCAAAACTAGCAGAAAGGACATTAATAAATCATCATAACGTACTCCCACAAAGGTTGGTACCTGTCAGAACTAATCTGAGCATATAGAGCAAGCATTTTATGCTATTAAGTTCACAGCCGAAATGTGCTTGTCGGAAAGTCTTCACTCAGTCCCAATGTGCCTAGACTTACAGATTCATAAACCTTGTATGAATTTAGTCCCTTCCACACTGTCGCTTCCCTCCCCTTAGAAAGTACTATGAAAGTAGACCAGTGCTTTGAAACTAGGAGCCTGGCTTTTCTGAGAAGCCTCTAGTCTCCTCTGAACAATATGCAAAGCAAACTCAGGGAGGGAACATGAGAAAAAAGAGAAGTCTTCTTTCCTCCTTCTTTTTTTGCCTAAGACTCACCAAAACAAGAGTCTAGTATTGAATATTCAGCACTGAATACTAACTGCTCAATAGACGGTCTGTTTGCAGAGCTCAAAGTGGAAATGACCCAGCAAGGAGGAGAGGTGAACACGCTGCTCCATCCATGTGATTAAACTGCTCTGTAAATGCAGTCCTCCCCAGTTCTCCCCACCTCGTTACAATGGAGGCCATTTGCTGCCCCTACCACAACTCATTTAAAAAAAATGTTTGCATTAGAGGGGCCCCCGCACCAGTATTGTCCCCATGACTCTGCATTTAGGAGAGGAATGCTATCCAACATTGGGAAACCTGTGCTAGCCAGTCCACCCGACCAGCAGGATCCGTTATTGCCACGGCTTGGGAGGAAGGAAGAACAGGGCGCAGTTTACAGAGGAGCAGAGCGCCCTGCTGGGTGTCTCAGCTCTCAGCCTGCGCAAGGCACAGACAAAATCTCACCCAGCAGCTGCCTTGCTCTGCTGTGGACCTCCGAGGTCTCTTAAGCGCTCCTCCTCTGAGTTAGTGCACTATGGCGTCACACAGTGAGCACCCAGGAGGCCCAGCTGGGCCACAGGCTGGCGTGCAAACACAACACGCCATTTAGCAAACCTGTCATTTGCACACAGCCTCTCATAAGGCCAAATTTTCCTTGATCACTAAAATATAGCTCATTCTACCCTTGACCCTGAGAGGCCCAGAAGCAGCAGCCTTTTACTGACACGAGGTGAGTGTTGCAGACCTGTCAAGCTCTGCGTGAGAATTCCTGGTCTGGCTCTCAGGTGACGTCTGTTCCCCACGGGATCTTTGTCTCACACGCAGCACCGGGCACGGCTCCTCTCCTGCTGACCCTGGGGTGCCAAACGTGTTAGCGAGGAAATCTCTGACCTGCTGCTCAGCCAGGTCCGACATCCAGAGTGCTGGAGCTGAAGGGCTGTGCTGAGGGGTGGGTGAGGCTCTGCAAAGCAGCCCGTTCCCTCCAGCCACCTCGTGAGCCCACGCACCCAGGGAACACCCACCGCAGGAGCAGACATCTCTCGTCACAGAACACCATGCTACTGCTGTACCCTGATACATAGCACTTGTGGAGTAGGAGTCCATTTCCACATTTGCTTGCACCGTGGTTTTTCACAGTGTCTATCAGGTCACTGTCACCTTAAGGACCAGCAAGAATTTTTGTTTCCCCATGTTGTTTAAGTTTTGTAGAGGAACAGGATTTTACTTTCCTCTGAGCATCAGAAATGGCAACAGCCAAGAGCAGGGTACCCACAAGCTATGTCACAGAAGCTAACAGCATTAAATACTAATTTGCTTAATTAGGACATCCTGCCACATGTTCATGGTTAAACTGAATGTCAGATGAGGTGGGAACCACGCAAGTCAGGGTGTTGAGGATTGCTTTTTTCCTCTTTGAAGAATAGGATTGGGTCTACTTCCTTCAACCATCCATGAATTTTAATCAACAAATGGCCTGTTTCTGCAAGATCCTAGAGTATTAACAAAGCATAGAGCCTTTCCTCCTTGTCTTCTGACATACAGGAGCTTTTGGTCTTTTGCAGGAGGTTACACCTTTGTTACAGGATTCTGGAAAGTGTCATGGGTTGTAGAAACAATGTTCTGTGGGGTGTTTTGAATTAGGTAGGGACTGCTGTCACCACAGGCGACCCAGCTCTGGGTTACAGGTGGTTTCTCCAAGCATTGGATGACTGCTCATGAGATCCCACTTATGAATTGGGCTTCCCCTCCATACTGCCCTTCCTCTGCTGCAGCTGAGGTAGTTGTAGCACTTCTGAAATAGTTTAGCAATTAGTATCATTCTAGGGAAGAAAAAAAAAACCAAAAAAAGAGAGTATGTTGACCCTTCTATCATTGCATTTAGTGGTACTTGTATTTACCCCTACATTTGGCTTTTTTCACTACTTTTAAATTCCCCTTGTCACCGCATTTCTGATATTTTATTGCTTTACAAGTTTAGCACAAACTAGATCTGAATTTACAGATCTATACAAGAGCAAAAAGCTCAGGCCTGTTTTGTTGGCTTAGGGGTCTCATTTGCAAGCTCACATTTGCATGTAAGGCATTTTCCATATCATGAGTTCTACATGACTTAATGTGCCTGTAAGTCTCGCCCCAAGTAGCCAAACCAGTAAAAATGGCTTCATTGAAGAAAAAGGGATAGTCTAATAGCATTATTCTAAGGAGTCAAAGTTGAAAAAGAGAAAAAGAGAAGGTGAGAAACAACAAGTAGTTCTATTCCTAGTGATGGTATTCTTAAAAAAAAAAAAAAAAAAAGAGGCAATAATTTCTAACACTCAAAACTTGTAGTCCTTACTTCCAGGCAAATCTCCTTTTCTCTAGATATGATCTCAGCAAGCAAATCAAAACCCCTATAGAAGAGGATTTTGTGTTTCCAAGTGTTTGAGTCTATGCCATGGGGTTCATGAGCACCCAAAGCTCCAGCAGGAAGTTTGTCAGAGCGATGACCACAGCATCAGGCTATAGCAAGCCTAGAAAATTGATTAAATCCCAGCATATGTCCCCAGCCACTGCTCTGAAATTAATGCCTCTAATTCCCAGGGCTGTAAGTTTCAGGGAATCACTCATTCAGAGAATGTTACAACTATCTAAAATGTCTTGTTTCCCATTACCATAATATTTGGGATCCTGTGCAAAAATGCTCAGGGTAAGCTGCTAATTAATTGCAAACCCATCATTCATAGCTGTGAATCGACTCCTTGGTTCCTGTAATAAATTCCATCTCAGAGAAATTAAGTTCACTTACCAGTAAAAGAAAACCAAGTGCTTAAGTGTAGCTGAAGCGAAGGAAATGGGACAGCACTGAGCCCCATGTTTCGGTCTTGCAACAATTTAAGCTGCAAATGAGCTTTTTCTTCCTTACTGGGGGCAGTGAGAGCCAAGGCTCTATTTAACCCTCTCCATTTTTTTCTGATTTGAAATTTATCAGTAAGGAAAGAATGGCCAAAAGTATTTAACCCAACACTTACTTATATACAGAGAATGAAACCACAGCTCTTGCAACAAGCCAGCGAGACTCTGCCACTGACTTTAAGCAACATTTCTAACACTGGCTAGTATTTTATAGCTAATAAACTGCTCTTGCTGCAAAACTTGTGGGAGAAAATAAATGTAAATGAAGACAGGCCAGGACTGCTAGTTATGCATGTAAAATAGCTGCAATTAAGTTATGACACATTCCCAACCGTTGGGAGGGATCGTTATGAGCTAACCCTGGGCACCTGCCCTCTCCCAGGCACACACATGGATTTCAACAGGTGTCTCCCTTGTGGAGCCATCGCAGAATCAGGACCCATCTCTAACAGCAAATTGTATTACAGTTTTAAACACAGAAACTCTGCGCCACATATATACAATTCTACAGGACCTAGAAGATGTGTGTAAACATGGTTTTTGTACAGAAATATTAAAAAAGCCTACACGGGCCTCCACTGGCTTAATAATCACCACGTACTCTTCCTTCCTACGCTTGTTATGTATAGGATCGCTCAGCCATCAAATATCCTTTATGCTATCCATCTTCCTAACTAGAATGTTAGCAATCAAATCCCCTCGGCCGCCGGGGCGCTGGGCTCCAGCAGGGTCGGATCGTACGGGGTATTCATTTTCAGACACAATGAAACAAATAGAAAATCCAGCACAGATGCAGGGAAACAGACAAGCGAGTGAACTCAGAAAATTCACAAACCTCAGTGCTCACGGAATTGTGAGCTAATTATTTGGACTCGAATGTCACATCAAGTATCCCCAAAGGACTGACCTTATATTTGTATTAGTTACATGACAGCCCACTGCTGCTCTAAAGGCATTGTCATGAACCATCAAGCCCTGGCTGTATTTAAGGCCACCTCTTCAAAAGTCTTCATCTGAAGAGGCACTAACGTTTCATCACCGTGCGGATTTCAGTGATCGCACAATTTCATCTTTATTTTGCTATGGTGAAATCCTACGTATAGAAACAGTATCCCAGCGGAGGCTCCTCCTTACGGCTGTCCTATCTTGCAAACTACTTGCAAATTAAGCTAGAAAAATGAAGAGGTGTTTACACGGGGAGATGCTGCAGATTTACAGCTACGCTAACCTTCTTCTTTGCCTGCACGCTCACTGCTTCAGTGGCTGAAAACCAGACTTATTTTCTAAAAGCAAACAAGGCAGCGACACTGATGGAAGCTGGGCACGGTGCTGATGACTTTCTGTGGGACAGCTCTAACAGCATCACAAGTATCTTAGCACAAAATGGTCTCTTCTAATTTCAAGAAGATCTTTCGCTCAATAGGGGTTTACTACAGTAAAGGTACAGCTGCGATAGACCAACTGAGGTTACAGGTTTCTTTATAACCTCACAAACAAAAGTTTTATCTCTCTGAATCCAGAGTCTCTTCTTTAATGAGGGTTTTACCCAAATAAAATCTTGAGGACTGTAAACCCTAAACTGTAACTTAAATACATGAAATAGTTTCCTACAGTAGTCTGGCTATTCTTATGCAAAAGCTTGTTTTCATTCTTTTTTCCCTTCATCCTTTTAAAGACCTTTTCTCTACTGCAGGTAAATAACAGATCGCGGAGCAGTGAAAAGTATCACAATTCCCTCTCCCTAAGTATTTCAGAATTAATTCATTAACAGACAAATAAATCACAAAATCATTCTTTTCTCTGAGTCAGACTTAAAAGACGAACTTCAAGGAAATTTTGACCAATTTACAAACCTTTAAAAAATCCCTATGGATTTTACAAAGTTATTAAAACTCCCTCAGGAATGATGACCTGATCCAGTGCTGGGACTTGTGCGTAGATCCCAGTTCTGCTGCTGCTGAAGGCAGAGGGAGCTGCCAAGGATCAGGCCCTACTGCGCAAACATTGTCCGCAGAAACTCTGCAGCCAGCAGGAAAGAAAACATTTTTGCTGGGTTTTTTTTTGTTTGTTCCATTTCTTTCATGTGTCTTATAAGATACGAAATGACGTAAGACAAATAGTCAGGTTCAATTTTATAAAGGACCAGTGGTGTTTCTTTTGCATGTCCATATTATATCAAATTTAGGATTCAAAAGAATCATTGAGTCATCTGAACTGCTAAGCAGGTAAGAGCCTTTATAAACACAAATCCTGGAACAGTAAAGAACTTCTTTTATTTACTAGAACAAAAATAAACCACATTTTTGCTTGAGTATGAAAAGTACTCCGGGAAAGTAAGGAAAAAAGCCAATAGCAAGCTCCTCTTTATCTATTAGTAAACTGTGTTGCAATAAGCAAAGCAAACAGTTTTCAGCAGCAAAATCAACCACTCATTTGGATCAAAAAAAAAAATCGAGACCTAGGACCTGACGCTTCAGCGTTATAGTTCTGTTCTGAAATGTCACAACTGCTTTCTCAACTAGCACTCAAGTATTTATTATCAATACTGGCAATTTCATTAATTGAACCGGGACATGAAAGCCATTAATTCCCTTCAATCAGTGCTTATATGCCAGATCCTTTCTAAATGCCAGCTCATAGAAAAGGTCACCCACCACTGCTGCAACGCCCGTATATTTGCAAGAATATGGACCGAAATCTGGCCACCACCACAACGTGTTCGGCTCAGGAGCTGAAACCCGCTTTTCGTGGTTCACACGAACTGCTTTAAGGGCCTAATCCCAACGTCCTTGACAGCACTGAAAGGCTTTCTGCTGATTTTAATGGGGTTTGGATCAGCTCCTAAGTCTCAGCTTCACGTCCCAAGGATCTCATCCATCTAGCGCTTGGAAACCAGCGGAGTTTTTGCCTGGCTCCAACACTGAAATAACGAGGGATATTTATTGAGTCATGCAGAAAAGTTGCACTCCAAGAAAGCGCCTCCGCTCCCTTCGGCTCCTGCTCCCTGAGGCGGTGCGGCGCGGCGCTTTCCCAGGGGGGACGGGGAGGGTGGCAGCCCCCCGAGAAACCCACGCCGCCCCGCGTCCCCTCCACGCAGCTCCCTGACCGGGCGGCACCCCGAAAACCCCCGGGGAGGGGGTTTCCTGCGTTGGGACAGCTCCGTCGGGGCGGCGGGGGCGGGCACCGGGGGTCCCCGGGCGCTCCCCCTGCGCCGGGTGCCAACTCGCGGTGCCGCCGCGGCCGCGGGACCCCCCATCCCGCCCCCGGCCGTGCACCCCCGCCGGCAGCGCCTCGCCCTCACCGTGCCGGTGTCACTAGGGGGGGCTGCGGCTGTGAAAACCTGTGATTAATACTCGGCATCTCCTGCAAAATCTGCCTCCCCCCGCCCCAGCCGCCCTCCGGGGCTCCCCGGGCACTGGCCCCGAGCACCCACACCCGGTGGGCTCTGTCGGGGGCGAAGATGGGGGTCCCGGTGCCCCGGCAGGCTGCGGGCACGGAGGCGTCGGGAGGCTCTGCCGGGGGTGGGGGGCGAGAGCCGGGCCGAGCGCAGGGTAGGCGGCGGCGGGCGCGCCCCGGCAAGCCCCAAAAGCCGGACACGGCCCCCCCCCGGGAGGACCCCTTTGTGCCCCACAGCGAAGGGGCGGGCGGGCGAGTCCCGGGGGGGGGCCTGCAAACTTCCCCCGGCCCGGCTCGGGGGAGTCACGGGCTTCAGAAACTACGCCCGGAGGCGGGCGGGCGCCTGACGGAGTTAACGGCGGCGGCAAAGCGAGGCGAGGAAAGACGCCACAAACCGCCCGAGAAGGACGTGTACCTCCCCCCCCCCCCCCGCCACCACCCCGGGGGGTGCCCCGCTCCCGGGCAGCAGGAGACCCCCGAGGACAGCTCCCCGCCAGCGCCGTCGGGGCCGCCCGGCCGCCAGCCCGCCCCCCGGCGCCCTGCCTTGGGAGGGGAGCGGCTGGGGTGGGGGGTTCCCGGGGCTCCCCGACGGCCAGAAATAGGTTTAGGCTTGGTGACAGCCCCCGTGGGTCACTGCCCAGGTTAGGGGGACATGAGCTAAACTCGATGGAAGCACACGGCGCTGCTGGGGGAAGGGGAAGGAACCCCACCGGTCCCTTGCCTTAAAATTAGAGCCGCGGGTGATTTTTTTTTTTTTTTTTTTTTTTTTTAATCCCGCTGCTTTAGGGAAAAACTGTTAAGGAGAAATTAAAACATGACTGATTTTTTTCAATGAAGCCATATTTCTCCACAATGCAAAAGGATCTTTACATAACAACTGAAACTCAGGAGAAAAGCTAATTGGATTAAGTCCTCTGAAAGGGAGGTTAAGGTGTCTGAATGAGACAACTGCAAAGCTCCACTTTTCTTGCCATCTGTTTAGCAAGACTAAAGTGTTTTCTGATTAATATTATCTTAATCAATCATGCTGCCATTTATTATAACCATTCTGAATTTAAGGAACGAATGCTACGGAGGCTCCGCCCGAGGATGGACGGTTTTGAATGCAGGGCTAGAAAACGCGGGGCTTGTTCGCTTTGGTTTGATTTTTCTTCTTTCCCTCAAGCCCCGTTACTCTCGACAACGAGAAGTTGCCAGCAGTGCCCCTCGCTCCGTCCCGGCGGTGCCGCCGGACACAAGTGCAACTTTCTTTTAAACCCTGCACACGCCCTGACCTGAACACAACGATTCCTGCCCCGCCGAGCACTTGCTCGCCGGAACAGCCCCCCCCCGGGTTTTGTCCCGGGGCCCCGGCAGTAAAAGTGGCCCAAACCCGGCCGGTGTCGCCGGCGGCCGGCGAGGGGCCGAGCCCCCGCCCCGGGACCGCGGCAGGCGCAGCCTTCTTTCCCCTTCTGGTTTTGGTTTGGTGTTTTTGTTTTTTTTAAAATAAATATTTAAATTTTACAAAATGCTCTTCTGGCCGCGTTGGGGGCGAGGGGTGAGAAAACCCTTGGCGGGTTCGGGGCGGCGGGGAGCCGGCGGGCTGCCCCGCCGCCCCTTTTGCCCCGTCCCCACCCGCACCAGCTACACCGGGCCGGCGCCGGGAGAGCCCGGAGGAGCTGGGACGGAGCCGCGGGGCTCCCGCCGGAGCAGCCGGGACGCGGCCCGCCGCGGCCGTCGGGGAGGCGCGACGGCGGGGGGGGGGATGACGACGACGACGACCCGATCCCGCTGCGGGGTCCGGCGGGGCTGGGGCAGCCCGGCTCTCCGCTCGCCGGCCACCTCGCCGCCGGGCACGGCGGCTGCGGGAGGGGACGGGGCAGGTCAGGAGCGGGAGAGCCGTGCCCGGGCTGTGCCGTAACCTGCGAGCTGTCCGCCTGGGCAGGCGGGGAGGGCCGGAGCAGGGGCTGTTTTCCGGCGCTAATACAATAAATGAAAAGCGCGGAGGTTCTCTGTGGCGGCGGGCGCTGCGCGCAGGAGGGAGCGCAGCCGTTACGGCCGGTGGCTACCGGGCTCCGCAGCGCCGGGGGAGCACGGGCAGGGCCGGCGGGAGGCAGCGAGGGAGAAGGTGCCGTGGTTTCGGGAGGCTGCCGGCTGACAGCCGCCGTGGGAAGAGCTAGAGCTAGGCCTGGGCCCTGCCCCCGGGGAGAGCCGCCGCCCTCGGGCCGGGCCGCGGCGGCCGTCGGGTGTCCGGCCATGGCCCTCGGGGCGAGCGGCCCCTCCGCTGCGCCCGTGCCCCCTCGCCTCCCGCCGGGGCTGCTCCCCGGTGTGGCACTGCAGCAGCCCTCCTCCCGTCCGGCCGAGCTATCGTTTTGGGGGTGCGGGGGGAAAGAGACCCACGCTGCCCTTCCCCAAACTCCCTCCCCTCTAAAGCAGCCCAGCCCTGGCTCTGCCTGCGGGACAGGGCGATCTCGGCGCTGGGCTCGCCCTAATCCACCAACCATCTTCCCTAATAAAACTCGTTTTCTCGCCCCTCTGAAAGGCTCCGCTCAAACCTAAGCGAGCATCTAAAACTAGAAGCGGAGAGGAAATTAAGTTTGCCGGCCGGCAGCCTATGGAGGAGAAAAGAAAAAAAAAAAAGAAAAAAAAGAAAGGAAACCACCCTCCGCTCCATCGTATCTGCAAGTGCGACTGGAGGTCCCCAGCCCAGGAGCGAGGGCTCCCCCTCGGCGGCCCCCGCACCCCGCTCCCCGCACACGCCCGGGCTCCCCCGCCTGCGAGGCCGGTGAGGCGGGCGGCCCCCCCCCGCCGCCGCCCGCGCTGCCCCCGCCGCCACGGTCAAGTTGAAAAGTCCCCGCTGGTGGGCGAGAGGAGCCCGCTGCCTGCGAGGGGGGCACACACGCACTTACCTGTGGAGTCCATATCGGGTTCCTCCAGCAACCCGCAATGCATGCTCTTCCCATGGACGGGACGGGAGCCCCAAGGTCCCGGGGTGTGGAGAGAGAGCCCCTATCTCAGAGATGCGCGGGGGAGAGGGAGCAGGGTGGCGGCGAGAGGGTGGGGGGGAGGGCAGAGGCAGATAGTTGGGGGGGGTGGGGGGGGAGTTAGCGCGGGAGAGAGGGACACTCCGTAATCCAGCAGGGGAAAGCCAGACCCGTCAAAATGTTTGCGGATGTTTCATGGGAAAAAGCATCATTTTATAGAAGCCCTGATGGGAGAAATGTCATTGATAGGCCAGCCAGCCTGATGAATGGCTGCTACTCAGATGGGGATGTGGCAAGGCTCAATGTGAAGCCCATTGTGATGCTGTTTTGAATAAGAAAAGCTTTCCTCCAAAAAGGGGGGCCTTAGATCTACGCAATCCCAACACTTCGACTTCCCTCTTCTATTAGAGCATTAGAAACGTTTTTCTTATTTAAAGTTCCAGCGGCCTTTCCACTCCTCCCTTCCCTCCCCCAGCCCCCACCCAAGGTCCTTGGCTCATTACAGCCCGAGATCAAAATTGGCTTAGATCTTCAAACGGGCACTAGGTTTGGGGTTGTGCTCTTTGGGGCTGCCGGGTGTGCGTGCAGCGCCGCCGAGCTCCCCTCCTCCTCCTCCTCCTCCTCCTCCTCCTCCTCCTCCCGGTGGGCTCTGGGTTGGGATCCTTCGCGGGCACATGGCGTTGGAAGCTGCACAGCTTCCCAAATATCTTGTAAGCTTAGTTTATTGGGGGAAAAAAAAAGGGCGATGTGTGTGGGTAGGGAAGGGGGGGGGTGTGGGGTGTGAGGGGAGAGAGAAGTTGCCAGTGTCTGGGCGAGCGGTGCCGGCGTTGCTGACCGGCGCCGGGGACTCCCCCTGCGTCTCCCCGCGGCCCCGGGGAGCGGGGGGCAAGGCGGGGTGGGGGCCGCCCCGCCACCGGCCTGTCTGCCCGCGGAGAGCGGCTGGCCCGGAGAGCGTTCCGTGGGACCGGGAGCGGGGGGAGAGCGGGGCGGTGGGAGATCCCGATGGCCAAGAGAAATGAAGAACCAAAGGGGTGCGTTTTCGAACTCGTGTTCCCTTCCAGCTTCAGCCCGAGGATGCGAGGATCCCTTTTCGGGTTAGCACGTTGCGGGGGGAGAGGGGGGCAGGACGGAGGCTGGAAAAAGTTGCTTATTCTGCATGCGGTTGTATGTGCTGGAAGTGGAAGTAAAAGTGCAAAGCTAGGGCTCTGATAAAAGTGGCTGGTTTAGGGAAGGAAAAGCTGTGATTAGAATATGAATAGAGCTCCAGGAGAGGAAGAGAAAGGGGGATTATAGCTGAATTACTTTGACCATGGACAGAGCCAACGTTTTCCACTCTTCTCCCCCTCTCCCCTCCCTACACCCAGACTACCCCCCTTCCCTCTCCCCTTCGGCAACACACACACACAAAAAAAAACCCAACCCAAAACCACCAACCCCACACAGCACAACAAGCGGCGAGGTTGCTGAAGAGGAAGCCCAGCGCTTCGCAGTGCCCTCGCGTCCCGGGCGGGCCGGCGGTGGGAGAGCCCCCGCCGCTCACCCCGCGGGACCCCGCCGGGGGCGGCCGCCCCAAACCCACCCCCCAGGCCGAGTTTTGGCGCGGGGAGCC
Source organism: Strix aluco (assembly GCF_031877795.1). Lineage (NCBI taxonomy): Eukaryota > Metazoa > Chordata > Aves > Strigiformes > Strigidae > Strix > Strix aluco. Next base: position 9,608,985 of record NC_133935.1, read on the forward strand.
CCGTGTGCCTGACCAGAAGGCCGGTAAAAATAATACCGGGGTGAGACAGTGCAAAAACCGAGAAGGCGGCCGATGGCGACTGAGAAGCGCTTGAGGCCGCGGCGGGGAGCAGAGGTCCGGCGAGGCGGGAGCAAGGCCCGGGGAGGCTGGCACTTCTCCTGCCTCTACTGCCCCCACCCCACCCCAAAAACAACCCCAACCCAAAGCAAGGGCTGTGCTTTTTCTCCCGGCTGCCATGGCTTTCCCACTGGAGCAGTCCCACTTCTCCCTTCCCTCCACCGCCCGTGTGCTGCCGGGCTGGCTCTGGCTCTGCTCCCGGTGGCACCGCACCGGGGACCCTACCGGCAGAGGAGCAGGGGGGTTGCAGGGCCGGCTCTGCGGCCGCCGCCCAGCCCTTCGACGGCGCGGCCCGCCGCTCCCGCCGGCCTCCGCCCGCGCCCCGCTCGCCCCCGCCCCGGCCTTCTCCGCCCGCGGTGCTCCGGCCTCCCCCGGCCACCTGCCCAGCGGCGGGTCGGGCTGCCGGGACCCCCCCGCCTCTCCGCCGGCGGGACCGGTGCTCCCTCCCTCTCCGTGAGGGGAACAGGCTCAGCCCCGCCGCCACGCCCCTGGGGGCCTTGCGGGTGCGTGTGAGGATATTTTTGATTGCCGCCGCCAAACCGGGGTCATTTCCCTGCCTTTCTAAGTTGTTGGGTTTTTTTCCCTTCCTTTTCCCCTAAGGTTTTACTGTGGGGTCGTGCCCGTGGGCTGAGGGGCCTTTGGGGCCTGCCTGCCCCCCTCGGGGTCGAGGGCCCTGCGGGGAAGCGGAAGCCCCGCGAAAACATGAGCGACATTTTGGGCCGTGAGCCGCGCTCGTCTCCGAGGCATTTTGAAATCAGCATAAACTTTAAAAAATGGGGAATGCTGACAGCGCTGCAGGGAGCTGTCTGTAAGCAGGGAGGTTACCTGGTGCTCGCATGGCTTCCAGTCGCGGCCCTGGCCCTGCGGCTGGTCGCGGCCCTCGGCAGCCCGGCGGGGAGGCTGAGGCACCCAGCCCCGGGCAGACACGAGCCCGCGGGCACTCGCCAACGCTGCCAGGAGGGCAGCGGCAGGCAGGGGCCTGACTTCTGGAAGCGTTGAAGACCTACAGTGGCAGCCGCCGCGTCTCCCTCACAGGCACTCTGCACTTGTGGAAATCCGGCCTTCACCAGTTTAAAGCTTCGGAGAGCTGCTTCTGTGTTGTTGATGTCCCAGAGAGAAGCAAAATAAAAATACAGGATGTGTGAACGTAGGGATACGTTCTCTCTAGGGGGCTGAGAAGGCTGGGATTTACCACAGCTTGGATGTCTAGAGGCTTGGGCTCTTCTTTGACATGATGCAGATGTACGTTCTCTATAGGTGATGATGCATGGGCAGGGCCATCATCAGCACTTCTGTTAGACCAGAGGTACTTGCTGCAATCTGCTTACTCCCTGCCTCTCCAGATTAGTTCCTGTCCCCACATTGTTGTGGAATAGGTCAATGCTGTTGTCTTCTTGCTTACCTAATCCCCCATCAGTGGTGTACGTCCGTAGCTCAGTCATTGTTACTTGTTTGGGTTTTGCTTACCTTTTTAAAAAGCATCTTGTGCTTCTGGATATCCCATGTGACACTTAATAAAGTACTTTATTCCTCTGAAAGCGTGGAGCATCTCCTCCTGTGCTGCAGGTTGGCAGTCTACAGATGAAAGCACTGCAAGTCACTAGCCTTTTTTTTTTTAACATGTAGGCTGCAGGATTTGATTTGATACAGAGTAAAGGGCAAAGATGCAAAAAGTATAAAACTGGGAATTTTCACTCCAGGTTCTTGCCTATGCAGAACATCTACAAGCCATAACATAAACAGTATAAACCTACACAGCATCAGATGGTGGATTTTTAGTGTAGAGGGACTCTTGCTATTGTGAAAAGACCACCACCTTTATTCAGAAAAGAACACAAACTTGTGCTGCTGCGTGGAGAGAAGAGCAGGGTCACCAAAGGAACAGAAGACATGTTCCAGACTGCATCTAAGCTGCTGAACAAGTGGATGTGACGCTGTCATATCCTTTTAGATGACTGACTGATAATGAGTTTCTTTTGATGGTTTAGCAAAGCAGAGGCAGAGTGAAAGTAATGACAGTCCATATCAATTTATCACCCAGATAATTCGAGCTCTTTCAAAAAACACGTTTCTATGACTGTCTTCCACTCTGCAGTCAATTGTGCCAGTAGGCTGCGACCACACAAACTTTTCTTGCCATAAAAAGCTCCATATGCTGGTACTAGACTCTAACATCAGTATTTTGGGGGTAAACACCAAGAAGAGCTTTTTCAGCAAAAGAGAACTGTTGGCACAGAAACAAAAAAGTATAAACAGTTATCTATTAATTTAGCTAGAATATCTGAGGCAACTTTAGGCTGAAGTTCTAGAGAAGTTTTCCCATGGACTGTCTGGGACAAGAACCTGCATTAGTTTTAGGAATGAGCGTGAATGGCTTGTGAAAGGAGTCATGTAAAACAGTTGTCTGCAATACCAGGGATCTGAGTTCAATAACTCAGGGGATCCTTTCGAATCTGATGTATCTCTGCGCAGACTGTAAGATTGCTGGCAGCAGCCAAACACACAGTGACACTTCATTATTTTAGCAGTGGCTGCAGTCTGTGAGTGGTTCCATATTTTCTTACTTGCCTCAGCCAGCAGCCCCCTCCTCTCAGAATGAACCCTCACTTCTGTCCACCCTGCTTCCCAGCTCTGTTCTTCTCTTTCTGCTGTCTTCATCTATGAGGCAAATCCCATGGAAGAAACAGAGAAGGATCTTGTTTCTGTATTGGCTTCCCTTTCCCACTTGCTCATCTTTATTATCAGAACAGGAAATGTTAACTTTATTTTACATATATTATCACCCCCGAGGAAGCTATATGTATAGGTGAAAGACAGGATATGGAGTAAGCTGACAGATGTCTTCTGGAATCAACTCTCCCTATGTGCTTGGGGAGCGTGATGCTGACAGATGGAGGAACTGGAAGAGGAACATCAAAAGGCTGCCTAGGTAAACACGTGCACCGATTCCTTCAAAAGGCTTTAATTGACACAAGCACCAAGAGAAAGTGGCTAGGGCAGGCACATATGCAGGTATCTGGGAGAAAACGAGCAGACGAACTGAGGCATGCAAATGATGGATTGCACATGCACCGGGCAGGGGGTACCTTCTTTTTAGTTTGAAAGAAAAGTAACATGAATTGCAGATGGCTTGCTGTAACTGTAGACACGTCCGAAGCCGAGTTGTGTTGGGATGAGCGTAGGTCAGCCTTAAATGATCTCTTATTAATGCTTGTGAAAGGGAATTTGCTCAGCTCCAGTTCTCAGGTTCACAAAGTGCAGTGCCAGTGTTGCCAACAGGGATCAGTGGAAACATCCTTGTTCACACTGGTCAGCTTCAGTCTGCATGGAGGAAGGGAATTCACTCTTCAGGGTAGTATCAGTGTCCACAGGAGTCTAGAAGAAGCTCTGCCCCCAGGGCTGCTGCCCAGAACACTCGGCCTGCAAGGCTCTTGCTGACTTGAGTATGAGAAAAGGGCAAGCAGTCGTTGATTTCTGAGCTTACACCAGATTTAGCTGGCTTTTGTTGTGTGTGGCTGGTACTAGTTACCAGAGGATTTGTACTGTGTTGGAAGAAGAGCCAGCCCTAAAAGCTATTATAGACAACAGACACAGAAAAGATCCATTCCAGACTGCATCTAAGCTGCCGAACAACTGGATGTGAAGCTGTCATATCCTTTTAGATGAACGGCTGATAATGAATTTCTTTTGATCTCCCTGGAGCACGGAGAATTACCTTCAGTGCCTGCCTCTGGTGGGCAGGGTGAGGCCTGAATGCAGAGTTTAAGTTTCCAATTCACTAGGAGTTCAAGGGAAAACCATTTCCATTATTAGAACATAATTTTACCAAGAAATTAGAACTTTACTGTTTAGCACACCAATTTCTTTTCTTAGTTTTTGAGTTATTTTTCTGTTTATAGTGTTTTGTTGTTAAGTCTGAGCGGACACTAACTACCATGCACTGTCTGGAATGGTAAAGTGTATGCATAGGTCAAGTAGCTCCCCGAAACTCATGCTAACGAAAGACAAAAGGCTCCACTGCAGTTAGCAGCAGGGAATAGCTTTTGATTTGGAACTAACATGGTGTTTATATACTGACTGGGAGGAGGAGACAAAAGACATGCACAGTGAAGCTATTGGAAAAAATACATGGTCATTGGAACCACCTCAGAGGTACCTTTCTCAGGGAATACACAAATAAAGGGGGTAACTGTAATCACAAGAAACATACAGTTGTTTGTTTTTTCCCCCCCAGCAGCAAGATGCAAAGAGCAATGGACTGCTCACAAGCTTGGATTTTTCGGAAGATGGAACAAAGGCCCAAGTCCATTTGCAGGGTAGCCAACAGAAATTTTTGCTGTTGACTTCAAGACAGGAATAAAGCCATATAAACCACTTCTTTAAAAATCCAACTGCAAAAAAATCCCTGTATTGGCTCTGACCTGGGTTTGGAGAGTTTAGCTGAGAGTTCTGGTGTTCTGGGACATATGTTCATAGGTATGGAAGGCAGAGAAGGTGTATTTGTCGCCTCCTGGGTCCAAATGGTGAGTTATTAAATGATTGCTGAGAGGCAAAACTGATCCACCGGCCGGTTCGTGCAGCCTTTGCTAACCTGGGAGAGTCTGACTGGGGCCACATACAAAGTGCGAAGTAAGGCTGACAGAGTAGCCAGTCCTTACCCCTGTGCCTCTCTACCCCTTCCCAAAGAGATAACTCCCCCACTGAAACTGGTGGGTCCAGGCTGAGATAGAAACATTTCATGAGAAGGATGGACCAAAGTCAGAACTTGGGTTCAAACATGCTCAAGTTTCTAGCAGCATGATCTAAAACATGGATCTATTTTCTGGGCTTCTGAGCCTTAGACACAGAAACCGGAATCCAGATCTTCACCGTGCCTTGCACACGTTAAGCCTCCCAGCACTGGTCCAGATAATAGCAAAGAGTCACCATCTGGCTGGATTTTACGGTTTGATGAAGTGCTCAGTTTTAAGGCAAGCACGTGTCTGGCACCTGGGGACTGCGGAGTCCTGATCCTAGTTTTGGCACGGGCTTTCTGTGGCCCTGGGCAAGTCACGTCCTCTTCAGAGGAGGGAATTCATCAAGTGCCCCATGGCCCTGCTGAATCGGCAGCGGGCTGTAAAACAATCCTCAGCTCCAACCGGAGGAGAGGCCGGCTGGAGGGGCCTCTCGGCAGCGCTGAGCCAGCCCTGTGCCACAGCCCAGAGACGCTGTGCTGGGACATGGCTGAGGAGGGCTTGTGCTCCCCGTACTGCTCCTGTGGGTCACTGTGGGAGGGCCGCAAGCCAGGAACGTCGTCTCAGGGCTTGTGCTCCCTTGTGCTAGGGCCATCCTAGCTCTCAAGAGCCTCGAGACAGAGAAAGGACAGACACATTTTCAGCCCCTCTGGCTTGGTTTTACAGCTGCACGACATGAGTTATTCTTACCATCGGGCTTCACAGGTGTGTTCTTGCAAGCCCATTGTCAGAGGAGCAGCACTACTCATGAGTTTGCCATTTGTTATCACTGACCAATGAAATAGTCTTCAGTCTTTTTAGGCTTTTAATTATGACACGCTCCCATTTTGCTATAAACCACAGATATTTTTCTATTTACCATCAGAAAACCCAAGAAAAGGCATACAGTAATTTCTCATCATCATAGGTCTATGTTTTTCATTGGTTCTCCTCCCTGTTTAAGCAACAAGTAGGGAGTCTAAAGAATGAAAAGCTCTTTGCTGCACGTTGAAGCTTCTTTGTAAGCAAAACTCTTAACAAGATACGGACATTACAAACAAAACCAATTGTGCTTAGTGGGAGCGCTTTACTTTCCACATCTTAAAATTATTAAATCTCAGTATGCCTATATTTCATATTATATCCTCTTTGCATGCCAAAATTGGCCAGTCTGGTTTCATTTTTCTTTATAGTTTGTTTTTCTAGTTTCTATGTTTGGAAACATTTACCTTGAAAAAAAAACTTGTAAGGGTTATTATGTAAATGATTTGAAGTGAAGCTGTTTTTCTGAACTCTGAACAAGTGACCCACCTTGCCACAGTTCCAGAACTGGCTAAAAGACCTGTGCTTTGCTCTGCCCCGTAGCATCCTGCAGCCCAGCCCCAGCTCGATTCTGTTCTCACAACAGAACAGTAGAGCTGGACGTGTGTAGTGTCTGAAGGGGTAGCTTTTAATTAATATCTTGTTTTGCAGTGAAATAATAGACTTGGTTGCTGAACTCTAGGCCTTTTAATCCTAGCATTTAATCCTCTATCTGCAAAGTAATCGGCAACTTAAACATACTATATGGAGTTAGGTATCCTTTCCAGCAGCACACACCTCTAGCTTATCTCAGAAAGTGGACGGTATTTGACATATCAGCTGGGACTAACGCTAGTGACCTTCATGCTGAATAGTACTTCTAGAAATCCCCTCCTGGACACTAACACAAGAGGTGTTTTGCAATAAGTTGCAGTGGAATGAAAACTTTATGGCAGTTTTCTAGCCACAGCTCCTTGTGCTAAAGCCTTAAGATTTAGTCAAGTCTTGTTCAGAATATTGTATCTCTTTCAGCAATTAGACAGAGTCATGGCAGGGTTGATTTGGGCAAGTCTAGTCTCAGCAGTACAGCCGTTATAGCTGACATAAGACCTCTTTGTGAAGGCATTCACTGTATTAAAAAGGGGGGGAGGGGAGGTTGGCTAGGAAGATAATTCAAAGGGCTGCAAAGATGAGGCTCACCAGAGGAAAGTCATGTGACAGCTCTGGGATTGCGAGAATGTATTTTACCTCATCAGTCCACACATCATAATTTTTCCTGGCTGCAGTAGGATTCCTTCCTTGAATTGCCATTTTGACCAACTGTATTGCAGGATCCATAGCTGTTTGTTGTTTCTGCTGCTGGTTTTATAATGCTTATTCCATTGCCAAGAGATTACTTGCAGGTGTCTATTACGATGGAACATAGGTAGCCTCTTAAAGAGAGGCAAAAAGTAAAAATCAGAGTTTCAACTCAAATCTACACTCAAATAAGCCTCCAGTGTATGCACAGGCCTAAGTTAAACAGCAGTGATGGGTAAATGGAACTGATGTACGTATCACCAGAATAGTAGATAGTGGGTGACCCTCACTGCCAGACATGGCTAGTTTCTATGTTCTACTGGATCCATCATTGCTAAGGCTGCCCCTTTCTTCCTAAACTTCAGCTATCGCAGAGGATTTCCTTCACCCTCACAAAACCTTTCACCCCCACGCTTTCATCAGCTTGAGGTAAACTAGCTGCAAGGTTACCCCTCAGGGTCACACACAGACCTGTTCTCTCAAGAGGGTTACTCATGAGCACATTTGTTTGCTCCTCCTCCACCTCTGCTGTGTCTGCCTAAATTTCCACAGGTGTTACTCGTACACATAGCTCTAGTCTTTAATGCCCTGTAGCTCCGTCCATCTAACCTAGGAGACCATTTAAGAGAGGACTAGCTAGCAAGAACAACACCATACCCTCAGCGTCGTTTCCTTGATCCAGGTCAAACTTTCCCCCACCAGCAGGCTGTAGCCTTTGAGGCTCACTCCCTCTGCTGGTGCACCCGAGCCTCAGTTTGGCAGTCTCAGGAGGCAAAGAGAAGGTTGATAATTTGGTTGGGGCTTTTGGTTAACTTCTTCCTCCAGTTTGAGGCAGTATGTCACTCTCTTAGAACTCTCTGTAAATAACCCATAGCTGTTCAGATCCTGGTAGAGGTGTTTCAGGAGTGTTTCCAACCCAAATGTGCTGTGTTGACATCTCTGTTGCCATATGTCCCATAGAAAAAAAAAAAAAAAAAAAGTAAAATCTTATCCCTTCAGACTCAATTTGTAAGCCCAGATACAAAACTACTAGTTTAAGCATTTTGGTGGAAGCTTAAAGAGCAAGCCTACTGGGGCTGACACACATCCGTGCTTCTTAAGCAGCTAAGAGAACAGCAGCAACATGACTGTAAGAACAGCGTCAGGATCGGCACGCGCAGGTCAGCCATACGAGGAGCCAAAGACTGTCTCGGGACTTCCCGATCATAGGCAGTGTTCTGTATCCTCACTGATCTAGAGTGCTGCCTTTCTCTGAAGCACCTGAACATGCACATCTCGACTTCAGTGGGACTACTCCTTTCCTTAAAAAGTAAACTATATGCTTCGCTGAGGAAGGGCTCAAGTGAGTATAGGGTACGAAGTGACTCAGTTCATCCACTGCTTTAGTTCTAGGCCTTAGACCTCATGAAAAAATTCATCTGTTCCAGTTCTAAATACTTCTTAAAAAAAAGTTTTAGCTATGCCCATATTTAAAAAAAGTTCTGAAGTCCTAGGACAGCATACCTAGCGTTTGCAGCCTGTTTTCAGGGCTTTGCACCAGTGTATTGTTAAATCCAGTATACTCAGTAAGAATTGAACGGATATCTGAAAGCTGTATCATGCACTTGCTCCACAGAATCACAGAATCATCTAGGTTGGAAGGGACCTTGAAGATCATCTAGTTCAACAATTAACCTAGCACTGACAGTTCCCAACTACACCATATCCCTAAGCTATATGTCAGCCCGCCTCTTGAACACCTCCAGGGATGGGGACTCCACCACCTCCCTGGGCAGCCCATTCCAACGCCTAACAACCCCTTCTGGAAAGAAATGCTTCCTAATATCTAGTCTTAAGATATTACTCTAAGATACAAGACTCCATATGCAGTCACGTCCCTTGAACTTCATGAAGACTGCGTATGTTCAGCTTAAAGTGGATTGACTGCATAACCACACCATTGCTTGCACACAAATGCACCTGCATACTGAAATCTCACTCAAAACATCTGATTTCAAGTTCTCAAGAAAGTAGTTTCATTTCTCTAAGCCTGACACTAACAAAATTTTAATGCTTTAACAAAATGTTTTAGGAATAGGAAAATGGTTTAGACATTATAAGAAGGCTTTACCATCCTTACACAACCATTAACACATATTCAAGTAGTATTATTTAAAACCTTTATTAGTCTTTTGTATTACACTGGTCTGGAAAACGTTTTTAACCTCTGTGAATATGATGTACAAGCCCTAGTCCAGCAAAGCACTTTTCAAAACCGAGCATGGGGTTGTTTGAAGTGATGCAAGCGCTTTGCTGGATCATGGCCTTATTCCACAATTCCCACATGTCCTGTTCACTCAGACTAATCAAGGCTTTCAGAACTGCTCCTAGTGTATTCTACTGACAGAGTCTCCTCTGTCAACTTAAAAACAAGTAGGATCTGTAAGAAAGATTTCTTACACTGTCTTGCACTTCCCTTCTACCCACTCAGGTTTTAGTTATTCCTGTTCACCAAAAAAAAAAAATCTTCCAGTTATATATGCTGGATTTCAATTTCTGTAAAGTACTTTTTTCCATCTTTTTCATCTTGTTCATTCATTGTACTTGGATAGTTTTAGCCTAGGTATGATGTTCATTGACTGCAGTTCTTGGAATAAGAGTTTACAGGCATAAGGTATGCGCAGAGAAGACACATGACATGATGATTTGCAGTAGTGGCACCTAGGGAAACAAACAAAAAGAAAGTCAGAGTTGGTGCATAAATGAAGCTCTGCAGAAAAAACCCCAGTTGCCACTATCTACTGGTTTCTTTGTCTGCCTGCATTTAAACATTAGGCTCAGTCCTAGAAAGAGCCAAGTGCTTGAGACACATTTTAGCGCTTAAGTCAGTCAAAACTTTAAGCCCTTAAATAATCTGACTGAAGTCAATAGGAGCTTAATGTGAACCTGCACTTTTCGTGGAGGAGAATCACAATGCTCAGTAGCTAACAGGACTGACTTCTGTTTCTTCACCACCCACGTAACTGCCAACACAAACTCAGCATTGCGTAATGAGAGAAAGGAGGTGAACAAAACTCAAGTATTTCTGAGAACATTGTTAACGGTCCAGTTTCTGTCTTATATATGTCACAAAAAAGAGGCAGGAAGAAATAAGGTTCACACTTAGGTTTTTTTCCTCATATGCAGCTTCACCCTGTGATGTCTCAAATCAGTTCATATTCCAGAAAAGAAGCATCTCTCATCTTACCTCTCTCTATGTGAACAGCCAAAGTTTTAGTCAAGACGGGAAACAAGTAAAACTGCTTTCACACATATTCTTTGTGCTCTTTACTCAAATGATGATCTTAACATCATGGGGGAAAGGGTTTTTTGTCACATAGATATATTCTTGACCATATAAGGACTATATAGGCTGGTCACTCAGCCATCTTTCCAATATCGGGACTCAAATTCAGTAGTGGTAGCAGCTGTTTAAATGCTTTAATTTCATCCTCTGTGTACCCACAAAGGAAATCTTTCTTATAAATATCAGTTTCTAACCTCCCTATTTCCTCATTCTCCTGCATATGCCATCTTCTGGTTTTGGAGAGTTGAGAAAGCCAGGCCTTTGGGAACACAGAGTGACTCAGCATTTCCTAATGGTCTAACAAAGCTCTTTTTTGCTTCTATGTTTCAAATTTGTATTTCTGGCATAAAGTCATAACAGTCTGAAGATCCAAGTAAGGAGGAATTAGCAAAATTCCTACATGCTTCTGTGGTACAAAATGAGGCTGAGAGTCACCATTTACAATAAAGCCAAAGTCACTTGTTTTTATTACCAGTGAACTTGATCTAGAGCACATGGAAGTCAATGGAGGCAGGTCCAGTAAAGCTGGTTAGTGTTAATAAGGTTCTTGGTTATGGCAGTTGGCATTAGACTTCCAGTTACTTTTTCAGACTCTGTAACCTCTGTTTTACAGACATACTTAAAGAGCATGTCAAAGAACTGGTAATTTTCCAAGAAAACTGTGGCTGCCTTGACCTCCACATGCTCCATACTTGGGGTATTTATTTTTTATTTTTTTAAACCAGGAGAGCTTTCAGCCAATGGTAGAGAAGCTTTAATTACTTTTCTGCAGTTCATGATGAGTACTGAAGCTCCGCTTAGTCCCAGTAATTGCTTTGGCTTTGTCTAGATCTGACTACAGGCAGTAAGAAGGTAATAGACTGAACTAGGTGTTTCCCTGGAACATGCATCTCCTGTAGACACTGTTACATTGGGGAAATGTTACAGCTAGCATGCCTTTAAAACAGAATAGACCTCAAGTGCAGGTTTGCAACTACTCCCCTAGTCCAAATTTATAGGGATAGGTACATTTTTATGGTAGGACAAAGTGACCTAAGCAGAAGCCATTTTCTGATGATAACATAGTTGCTCTCAATAGAAGAAGCCTTACAAGGCCTGGAAGTCTGATGAGGCACTTCTCTGCTATGAGCAGATGTCTGGCATCTGATTACAGCTACTAGGCACTGAGGAGCAGAGACCACTCACCACACTCAGGCTCAGAGCTACACCATTCTGGGCCTGCTTTGTACTTGGATGGGGAGCACCTGGAAAGGTTAAGGTGCCATAAGCAAAAAGCACAAAGTTCTGTCAGAGATTACAGAAACCAAAAGACCATTTGGTACTAGGACTGATAATAAAACTGGATAGGAAAAGGCAACTATGCCAAGGCTGAATCTGGACCAGAAACAAAGTTTTTTTTCATGTATGTTTTAAAATGCTCATACTCTAGGCATCAGAATAACTTATCATCATCAAAAAAAGACCAAATGCTGCTCATTGCATTCAGTGGAGTCCTGCCCCTGAGCACCTGTACAACAGCAAAGTTGGAAAATTTGTATAAAACTGGTACATCACAGTAAGTTTCTACTGTATTTTTTAATGGGGATAAATTCTGTCACTGCCACAACAGGGCCCTTCCCCTGCGACAGTACCAGTTCAGGCCCCAACACTGATCTGCTGTTACTGTCTTGCAGAAAAACATACCCAGTGGCTAGTCCTTGTCTGGGAGGAAGGGCTCATCTTCCCTGAAACAAGTGCTCTTAATGCTGGCCACCAAACAATACGTTTCCAAAAGATTTCTTGTAGCAATGTCTTATTAATGTCAGAATAACTGAAAAGGCCCGTTTGGAAGTTTGTCTTAATGACTTGGTCTCTACTGTGATGCTCATTATAGGGCCACTTCCTTCAGCTACTGGTAGACACAGCATATCACTTAGCAGAAACTACCTCTTATTGATTACTCTCACACATCAGACAGCTTTTCACAGAATCAGATTGCAAGAATGTCTGGCTCTGTCTGAGAGAGTAGTTTCTTTCATGGTTATTTAAAAAGAGCTGCTAAACTTTGCTACAGACTTCAAAATATGAAATATATTAACACCACCTTAAAAATAAAATGCGATACTATTTCTAAAGTTCAAATCCCTAATTTTCTTCAAGGTGCCCTCACTTCCCGTGGTCTCTGAAAATCTTTAATGACTGCTGTGAAAGCCAACGTTTTATAAAAAAATAACTGAGCTACATCTGCATGTGAGTTTTTTTTAAGGCAGTGCTTTACACAGTTAGAAGTGGTTAGTTGTTTGACTTATGGCATGCCCTTCCTTTCAGACAACTTCCTTCAACTGTTATTTGCACTGCAGTAGTTTTAAGAGACCTGGATGAGAAAAAGGCTTCACTTCTTACATACAGTGTACACACACTCAAGAAAAACAGGACTCTCAAAAATACTTACCGCACAAAAGCTGGTAGGCCAATGCTCAACTAAAAATCACCAACCACAGTAAGATGCACAGAGTAGGCCTTGTCTCTCCTCCGGATTTCGCATGTGTTTACCTACCTCTGTCTGAACTTCTGCTCCACAAGGAGCAGAACTGCTGCTGCTGTTAGCAGAAAAATGCGGTGCTTGGTTTCTGGCCAGAAGCCACACGCTTCAGAAGAAAGGTCTGACCAAGGGCAGAAACAGTAGCTGTCTCTTTTACGCTACACTACAAACCGAGAATGTACCTTACTTTCCTACTTCATTATATCATGGAAAAGTCACTCTCAAAGCACTGAAGTGAATAAAGTCCGATTTCCTGCCTCTCCCAATAGATTGATATTAAGATCCAAGATGCAGCAAGTTTCCAACAATGTTCTTTCAAGGTTATTTAGAAATGAATCTTTCTGCTCCTCCTTCCAACTTCCCATCTTCCCCTGACATAAATATTAGCATAACTTTTAACTTGAACTCGCACCGTTTATATTTTTTCCTCCCTTAGCCATGGGGATTCCAGGTCACCTGTTTTCACAAAGCTTGCAAGAAAGTTGTATCTCAAATTCCTATTGGTCTGACAAGTCTGTTTTTCTTCCTGGCTAAAACAAAACCAAGCTAAAGCAAAACATTTCCCTCACCTCTAAAGAACATAAAAAGAAGTTCCCCTGTCTTCTAGTAATAGTGGTTTATTTCCAGCATGCTACAGGGCAACTTTAAATCTAGCATCTCAGAATGACTGTAGAGAAAAGATGGTTAGAGCAGAGCCCATAGTGTTACACATGGTGAGCTCCACATAGTTTTGACATCCGGTGTTACGCTTCCCCTACATGGAAAACCAGTTTGTTTGTAGGAGATAAACTCAGTACTGGCTTAGGACCCAGAGTAAGACAGCAAGACCATTAGCTAGTCTAGAGATAAGTTTCTCAGGGACAAGGCAGTTGGGCAGAAGCCAGCTGAATTTCCACCAGGCAGCTGCTTGTCTCTCAGGCTCCAACATGGGATTGGTGCATTTGTCTGACGCTTGGAAGCAAAAGGCATTTGGGAGAGGCACAGTCGAAGAAAGCGGTATGCATATGATTACGAACTCTACAGCTAGAGAACAAGAAAGCAGGAGATGTTGCTTTCTTCTCCCATTCTTCTGTGCTCACTTTCTCTCTTCAGCCTTGTGAGGTTCAACATGTGATTGTAGCAGGAAGATCTGTGACTAGCCTAGCTAGTAATCTCATTTCTGATGCCAGAAGAGTCAAGAATATTGACATAGCTATTTTCTTCTTTTCAAAAAACAGATGATATACAGGATTGGGTGTTTGCTAATCCCCTGCAAGGGTTGGAAGGAAGGCAGCAGACAGAGCAAAAGTAACTTTTCGCACAAGCACAGCTGGCTGTGGAAGACAATACCTGTGCTCCCACAACAGGGAAGACTCCTGGCCCGTTGTCTACACACTCACTTTAGTCCTAACTTCAATCAGACCATAACAAAGAACCATCCCCTGTCACCACTTTTCCAAATACCAATTTTGAACGTTGACACTGGTTTTGATTAAGGCACATGGGACTGTTAATCAGTGACTGTGAGCACTTTAAAACTGAGAAGCACTATAACCAAGGGAAAGGTTCTCTTACACAGAGACATGTTTACTCTGTACCACTTTGCTTTATGCACCTGAGGTCAAGGGGTTTTTTTGAAATATGAAACATGTCACATGCACAAAGTGAGGAGGGGACACCGTGATTTACAAAAAGCATTACCGTTAGACAACTTACCAGCCAGAGTACCCCAGCAAGCCACACTGTCCACAAACATCCACTTCAAAGGCATCACTTGAAATCATCAGTCTCTCCAGTAAAAGCATGCTGGCTCCATAACCTATCAAACAATCCCGTTCCATCTCTCCAAGACGTAAACCTCCATCACGGGATCGACCTTCAGTGGGTTGCCTTTGAAAAAAATATTTGAAAAAAATGTATTAAGTATTCCAAAACATACATTCTACAACCATAGGAATGTGGGTCTTCAAACTGTAGGAACAGTACAGGATCAATGGACAAGAGCATTCTACAAATCAGAGTTGCTGATCTTGCAAATGTGTTATTCAAGCTGAAGCAATTAATCTTTGCTCCTGCACTGGCAGTATGATGTAGTTCTGTGAGTGGCAACTGCAGCGTCAGGCCACAACTCTTTACTTCACAGAATGTAGAAAGTAAGTGAAAACAGAAAGAGACCAAATAGTATCCAAGACAATCTGAACACAGATTTGGTACTCTTTTTTGATGATATTATTTAACATTATGACTGTTTAAGCCAATCTTTTTTTGTTGGACACAGTCAAAACTTTTAACCTCTTGTTTGTCATACTGCAATTTCATACAGTATCAGTTGTACTCTCATGTACTAGCACAATGCTGTAGAACTCTGATTGCAAATATTAGAGTGAACCATGAAACCAAACCAATATTAAACTCCTGAAGCACTAATATATTGCATGCATTTTATCAAATATTTCCATCTTAGTATATTCCCTAAAACATGACAGCAAAGAGAAGGAATTAAAAAAATGTTATTTGCAATCATAAGAGGCTTCATTTCTCAGTGAAGTCCCATGTTTATGTGCTGTTTCTGATACCTGCAGCAGTGTAATCCACCTAGAATATCCAATGACAGATCTGGCCCATAACTTTTGGAGTATATTTTGTTTGTATTATTTAAAACAACTGAATTTGTTAAGCATACTAAATATATTAAAACCAAGTTTTTGCCAATTTATTGCAACTCAGCGAAAAGGATTTATAAAAGGCTTCAACATCTAATAGTATTTTGTAACAAGTGTAATTACCAGACCAAAATATCTTCTCATGATGCAAGTTTTATCAGTTTTTAGGGGAAAGTGGTTTCTCTTACCCTGACCACACTGGAACCTTAAAACTAATCTGCTTGTAATTCAAATAATCCTTTTCATTCATATAACCTTCTATTTTTCCCACTGTTGAGAGAATGGATAAAAGTTGTTTACATCCTGATTAAACTCTCTAGGGCCCCTTCCCCAGATGATGGCACCATCACTGTTCAGACTTTGTTCTGAAGGACTAACCCTGTGGTGAATGCAGCTTCTCCTCTGAAGTCCCAAGAGGCAGATTTTAAAAGCAACTGAGACCACTGAAGATACAGACATCTGCTGCAGTTCTAGAAGTGTCCGAGTTCCTTTTACCAACTGACTTCTGTAATATTAGTTAATGCACAAGCCTACTTTGAAAAGTTTCATCAGGTGCTGTTCCACAGAATGAAAGGACAAAATAGCTTTATAAATGTGAGCCCCAATAAAGTCTCAATCCAATTAAGGGAAGATAAAACTTCTTGAAAAATGATGGGGTCTCAACTCCAGCCCTTTTAAGAGTTGATATGCCATGGGTCTTCCAACAGATAGAGGATGAAGATTTCTAAGGCAGCTGAAATCCCATTAAAAAAACCTCACAAAAAGCCCCCCCAAAACAAAAAAACCCAGCTTGAGTCTTAAGCTCTTACGTGTTTTATTCCCACTGTCAAAGTGACCTCATTAAAAAACCAAAACAAATAAAATCCTCCCTCCCTAAAAAGTAGTTTCCTGAAGTACCAAAAATTTCAGTATTTGAGATTGGGCCTTTAGAAAGAATCTATCTCATGCTCCCTAGTTGATCAGATTTTTTTTCTTCCGGCTCACACGAGTCTGAAAATTCCTCACACCAAAGGTTGTTTAAAATGTTAAAACAGCATTTATAAAGCATTCGTGCTTCCCCTTTCCCACTATACACATGTATGCTGCAGCTGTTGCTGTGGGCAACTACTCCATTCTTTATCCTGAATATAACATTCTGAAAACAAGGCAGACTCTTGAAAATAAGATTGGGAACATCATTAAACAGAGATATTTTTCATATTTTTTAAAAAAAGTTCTTAAAATTCTTAAATACTAAATAAAATGCAGTGATTCTTCAAATAAAAAAATAAGGCCAAATGGTCTTCAACACTATTTAACTGCTGCATTTAGAAACAGCATAAACCAGTTAACTTCAGCGTTTTTAAGCACATTAAGAATTTACTGGCATTAATTCTGCACTTTTTAGAAGAACAGTAGGTTCAGCTTTATGGCCCTGTTGCTTACTTCATTGGCCAGTGAGGGGAAATAAGTCTACCCCCTTGAATAAGAGCAGGCCTTGTAGGTCTCAGCAGATCTCCCTTGTGCCCGTTATGAAAAACCAGTGGCTAACTCAAAATGGAGTCGTTGGCTGAAATACTGACCTCCAAAAGTGGAGTATTACCTAGAAAAATGCTGCCTGAAGGAGGAGAATGTACCATGCTCCCAAGAGCCCCAGAGTGCAGAGAGGAGCCCTGACCAGCATCATCACATTACTCCCTTGCAGTATAATAGGAACTGGCATATCTGATAAGTTCAAAAGACATGCAGGTGGCAGCTCTGACAATGTCCATCAAAACAACTATGCATGCAGAAAGCTTATATTGATCTCTTGTAAGGAAAACTAAAAGCAGTTTATCTATTAGAAAGATTTAGCAGGACTGGGTATCTAGGCAACACCATATATAGAACTATGTTTTAAATTAATTGTCAGCCACTCATGGCAAAATAAATTAAGTATTGCATTTCATTTAACAAATACCAATTCGGAGGGCAACATCCTGGTGGTTTTTGACTGTGTTGACAAAGACTGCTGCTTTGCAATTCTACAAAATCTTGTTTTAATCAAAACAATATCTAGAATTGGTCACGTTCAAGGAATTCAAGTCTTCTGCCTTACTCCAGATGGAAATACAGCTTTGCTCTGTCAGTTAAGGTACATTTGATATATAATAAAATGCATTTCAAGACAATGACAGCCAAATTCCATGTTGGAAGCTGTTACAGGATTACTTTTAAAACCAAAAAACAATGTTAGAGGCAATCTACTCTCCAGGAAGTGCAATGGATGATAAAACAATAGCGAGTATGAAAGCTGGCAAAGCAGACTCTCAGTAGAGGCAATGGCAATAACAAAAGTTTAATTAGTTGAGGAGAAAAAAGAAAATTCCTAAAAGACTAGTCAAGAGGCAGCATAAACTGAACATTCATTAGCTTTCCTGAAAGTTAAATAAAGAGCCCTAGCTACGTAGTATGATGCTACTGACTGGAACAAAGAATTCAAAGAAAGTAAGGGGTGGGGGAAATCACATCACCTTCATCTTTACATGTAAACATTACCTCGACTTGGGATTTAGGTTTCCTTTAAATTCAATATCTCTAAACAGCTGAGAAGTTGAGGAGACAATACGAAAGCAGATCAAGGGATTTGGGTAATCTAGGAGCTCCAGTAAAGCAGCTGTGTCACCGTTAGCTAAGACAGCGAGTTTTCATTTTCACATGGAGCATCAATACAATGATTAACACACTGAAGAACAGAAAATGGGGCTGACAGTCCACTATTTGGGAATATCACTTATGTTCATATTGGCAAGCAGTCGTGGTAGGAAATAATGGTTGTGCTACACTTGCTCTTCTTAAGATGGTTAGTGGAAAAGTTCAGCCAAGAAGTACAAAAACTTAGTGATTTCTCTCCCAGTTCCAGCACTGGTATTTACTTCCATGGAAAGTGAGACAACTTCAGTTTGTCCTAGAGACAGCATGAGGTTGGAAAGCCAAAAGGCAAAGCAAATATGCAACGAAAAGCAAGAAAGATACTTCTGAATGAGGTACAGCAGAGACCTGCCCCTCCATTCTCTGCTAGTACATCAAAAGGTGGAAGCTGCACCTATTAAAAGGACAGACTTGCTAACTTGTACAGGCAGACAAGGCAAGAGAAGTGGATCGGCACATGATAAGAGGCATAAACATAAATTAAGAATTAAAGAATATGAATCATGCTTGTTATAGGGAAGAATAAGGGTAAGACAGATGTGACTTTGTGCTTACATCTCAAAAACAGTACAAAAAGGACTGGTCAAAAAGAAGAGTACCACCACGCACCAGGTGAGGTATAAATGGTGTACATGATAGTCCAGAAAGACTGGCAAAGAACATTTGGAATAATCTTTACTAGAATATTGAAGACTAGCTGGCAGTTAACTTTCTGGCAAGATTTAGCAAATAATCCTACTGTGATGGAGAGAGATGGACTAAACAATTCACTACAAACCTCCTCAAAGTAAAGCCTCTGGCACTGAAGTGCTTCTTGTGAGCCAGGAATATCAGCAATTTAGAACATGGGTGCAAGCAGCCATAGAGCTGAAATGCCAAAACGCTGGCTAGGCTTTAAGGAGGAAAGGTAAATAACATCAGTGAAAGCAGGATGCTTCAAATTCTCCAAAGGTCCAGATAATATAAGCCCACCTCCAGGGGCTCATATTACCTATTACTCAGAGTACATCCGCTTGACTTCAAAATTCAATACCAGAAGATATCAACATGGTAATCAACCTTTTTGCTGGGAGAGAAAACCAAGTTCAGGCTTAGTGCAATGATCACGACTCCAAAGGAACTGAGGACATATCTTTAATTGGGCAAATAAAATGGAGATTTATTGTTGGTGCCTCTGTAAATTTTGCACTTTACTAGTGTGAAAGTGTTATTCTCCTGCATGGTATTGAACAACTGTGGACCAGCACATACAACCCTAAACTCAGTTTTAGAGTTGAATGGAAAGGTCTGCAAGGCAAAGTGCAGTATACCAGGGATGCACATTATTCTAATGCTTTTTTGCACGACACTAGGGCCAATGAATTTCGTTTGCCTTGACAGGTGAAGACATGGGCGACATCAGTATTAACCTGCTGAATACCAAAGGATGCTGAAATATTAAAAGAAATTTCTTCCTTCTACTCACACCTGATTTTGTAAAAGTACAAATGTTAAAGAAAAAAAAATCCTCCTAAAATACTTATGGTATGTACAATCTGACAGGAGACGCCCAGAGTGTGCACTGTGAATCAGCAGAAGGTATTTTTATCAACTGCTAACAAAAGTCTGAGAAGCAAACTCAGTTTTGCACCACACAGAGCACATCTGGACATTCAGAACAATCTCCTGCCACAGTCTACTGTGAGAGTTTTTAGTCTGTAACAGTATATTAACAGGTAGTTACATTTTGTGTCAAGTATCAAAAGGTAAACAAACTTAGTTTTATACCCATGAGTCAGCTGGGCAGACTTCTGAATATACATTAAGAATTTTGTGCTTAGCCTGTAACAATACCTGGTGAGCACTGCTCTGGGTCCTCGAGCTCTTGCATGCATTTTATCCAACACCATGTGCTTTAGTTTCTGGTAATACACCGGGCCAAAATAGATATATGCTTCCAGAGGCTCCCTGAAGGAATAAAAAAACCAAACCAAAACAAAACCAATATTCACAGTTAGCACATATTTACCTTGAGAGAGACAAGAGTGTGGTGTACAGGAGGAATCTGAAACAACTTGGGAATCATGAGTCCTAGAAAAATATCTTTGGGCTTTCAGGGCAATCTGTCTGAAGACCCCCCGGGGAACCCTTCTGAACACAAAAGCAGTACACTCCCAGCACCACATACTGCTGTATCCACTGTAGCGAGGAACAAGCTCTTGAACTCTGGCCATACGCTGTGCAGACATGCTGCTATAGCTGCAGGTACCTCTTTCAGCTGTGCCGTGTTAAGTCCTTCCTCTGCCTGTGCAGGAGTGTTTCAATAGTGTCATCAGTAACCGATAAAGACTGTAAACGTGTCAGACCCCGAAGAGTGACTTAATGTATTTCTATTTACATTGCTTCACTTTACATCATTCACACACAAACCAAAGGTAAGCATGTATGTAAACAAATACATGCAGCATAAATGCTCAAAACATCATTTTTATAGGAGCACTTTAAATCATTTGCATTTGCAAGGATAGATTAGCACTGGCACACTATGAGCTTGACAGTCTTCCCATCCGCTAATTCTCCCTGCGCACCACTTTGAAACACAACCCAAGACCCAGAGGGGTGAAAGTCGTCCCTGAGCGGCTGTGCATCAGCACGGCTGCCCCTGCAGCACTGCTCAGCAGCTGCATCCACAGGACAAAAATCGCTGCCCTGGCTGGCACAGGGGGCTCAGACGAGCCAGGTAAAAGGGCTCTTGAGAACTGTGTTTAGGCACTTGCATCAGCTTGGGAACATCTGTAAGCAGTACAGAGGGTGTTACTCCATTCTATGAGCGGGTGTAATGGCTAAAGATTTCTGTGCTTAAAACACCCCCAATTGTAAGAACAGCGTAAGTGCCTAAAGATCAGAAAGCAACAGTTGAAAGCACTGTTATTTCCCAGCTATCATCTTCAGCACTAAGAACAACCAGATTTAACACAAACTCAGCACTGCCAATGATTTATTTTTTAAAAATGTATGTGCAATGTAAAAACAAACAGAAGACAACAGTATTGCACCTCCCATTCAGAGTCATTACTGACATGATGCAGTGTTACTCCAAACGCTGCCTATTGAAGAAACTAATAAAACTTAACTAGACATTTTGAATTTGCAAACTTCCACATTGTTATGCAATCTGCCTTCAAATTTCATAACAAACAGATTAAGCATGTGAAATTTGCTTGGAAGAATATCAGTATCCTAAAGTAAAGTCTCTAAATAGGGTACCACAAGGTTGGAAGTTTGGGGATGGGGATTTTTAGAGCTAGCTGATTTTATTCTCCCTAGGAAACAAGATTAGTCAGATTTGTTAAAAGTTACAATGGTGTATGAACAGAAAGTGTTTCAAACACCAGGATACTTGATATACAATTTATGGAATATGGAGTAAGGAAAACAAAATCATCTCTCTGAAACAAAAAGCTAAACAGCATATGGAAGAAGTTGGTAGGAAAAGCAATTAAAATTAAAAGTATTAAAAAAAAAAATCCCTACAAAAGAGACCTAAACTTGTTCCTTGAAAAGAAGGGGATGGGGAGGATAATAAAAATAGCAGGAAGGTAGGATTAAGATACATTTTGGAAGGGCAGGCATGTGAAGCCATATGGCCTTTTCCTGTTCCTAAACTATCCTATGTTCTTTGAACTCTGTGTCTCAGAAGCCAGTCTGATCAACACAGCAGGAAGTTTGCAGATTAGAGTATTATGCCAGACTGAATCATTGTGTAATCGAAAGAAGAAAAAAAAAGAAAAAAGAGCACACACAAAATATTCCCAAGGAACAGACACCTGCCTCCAAATCCATATTTTACAGTACTATTAAAGTCAACATGAAAATGCTTATCTGATTTCAAGCATATATAAGATTTGCTGCCAAGAGAAACTTGAAATTTCTTAAAATCTCTCAAAAAGAAAACCTTGATTTTACCTTTTTCGTCATGCAATAGAAGTTGGGAAATTTTTGTATGTACTACAAGGGCCATTCACATTACAGCCGCACAAATACTAGTAATTCTTAAAATGTGGAACCACAAAATACTTCTAAGAAAAAAAAAAGTGCACCATTCTTCAGCCCCTTCCATCTCACAGAGCAGTTTGCAAATAAGAGAAAGTTCCTGAGCTCTGACACATGAAAAGATTTTCAGATGTGTCTCAACAGGATTTACCAACTCCCCTGAAATATCTAAATCTATACAGCAGATTCTTACCCAGTGATACCAGATGTTACGTAGTCTTTCCCTAGGTAGTTATAACCGTGGCGAATAAGATCTTCACATACATCCTTAACTTTACTGCCTCCAAAAGCTGTTCCATAGTGAAATCTGCCATCAAGGACCCCAGCCTTTCCAGCCAGGAGTTCAATTAACTTTCCTACCTGTGAAAAGAAAAGCAGAGTTAACAGCCTGCTCACTAGCACGGGCACATTGCTGGATTGGTCACACAGTAAGTTAGCCACGCAAGCGTCCGAGATGGCAGCCTGGGTTATTGCATGCGATGGGAGGAGTGGAAGAAGCCCAAGAACAGGGAGTACTCCTCTGTGAAGGGGAAAAACCAGACTCATTGCAGCATCTGAGAACACCTTTAAGGTTCAAGAACACCTTTAAGGTCCAGAGTCAGGCAGCTCCATTTTTTCCAGTTGTCTGGAAAATGAGCAGGATCCAGTGTGGCCTTCTGCTTCAGGAAACAGCCTCAGAGATTGATGCGCTACACTGGAGCAGCAGGAACAGAAGGGAAGAAACTAACAAAGAAAAAAAGATCAGAGGCTGCATGAAGTAATCAGTGGAGGTCCCATGTAAAGGCCAGGCTGTGAGGTATTTAGTGTGACCCTGCAGTACAGGTGCAAGAATTGCATCAGTTCCAGGGAGGAGTGTGTAATGTAGGAAGTTATATAGGTCTAGAACTGTTACGGAAGCTCCTCTCCAACCTTCACCTCAGTCTGCCCCAGCCAGCTTAGTGGGCACAGGCAATAGGGAAGGGAGAGGGAGAGCAAGAAGTTTTCAAACAGCAAGTGTGCAAGTGAGGTATTCAGTTGCTTTGCTATTAGCTTGATACATAACAAAATGAGAATGATGCACAGCCAGCCTGCATACCTACTCCTTTCACAGTAGGATGTTTCAAAACATGCAAAACAGAGGGCTGAATACTTACAGGAGAGCAAGCGTGTGGCATGATGACTGGTGAATATTCTCAGTGAAACCATGTTTCAAACTTTTTTTTTGTTTCTTCCAGCTAATCTACTTCACTTTCCCTATCAGGGGACACTGTCTCTTTAATTGTAACATAACCACTAACCGTCATACGCGATGGGAAGCCATGAGGGTTCATTATGATATCTGGACAGATTCCTGTATCACAAAATGGCATGTCTTCCTGAGGAACAATCAGTCCACACACCCCTGCAGAAGAGAAAACATTTCAATTCACAAATGGCAAACCACCAGCAGGGCTGACGCTCATCACCAGATTTTCTTTAGTGTTTTCCTCCTCCTCTCTTTCTCATGGATCACTTTTTACCCAGATTCATTACCATGACCAGTGCTCACAACCTGCAGGCTAGAAGAGAGCCCTTGTGACAGGACTGGCAAAATTAGCATACCCTTACATAATGCTCCCAGTGATTTGTGAGTTAGCAAATTAGGGAAGAAAGCTTTAGATACAGTTTTCAGAGGCAACCAGAAACTTCTGACCAGTCAGACTGGAACATCTCAAGGGAAATCTATTTCTTAAAGCTAATGCTATAATTTCCTGAAAAAAAAAAATTAAGAAATCGGACCTCTTACAGTATCTCTTTGGACATAAAAAATTATTGTTGATTTGAAATTTATCATATGTATCTTTGCTAAACACTACGAATAAAACCAAATCAAATCAGGACTTTGACAAGGACGTAGAGGAGATAAGTAGGGGAAAAGTAAAAAAAAAAAAAACCCACAAGATTTTTTCAAGTAGCATTCATTTGCTGAGCAAAGACTGCTTTTGATGAATTACAAAGCACAATCCACTCCCCCGATTGCTTATATTTTGTCAGTCCATGAACACAAACTGTACCTTTAAAAGTTTTGGAAACTTTTTTCAGTCTCCATCAGTATTTGATGTAAAACAAGCAAAACCCTCCAAATTCTAAAACTATTTAGGAAAGATTAAACTCATTTAAAACAGTCTATCATACATTCCAAAATTTTCCTTCCAACCCTTACAACTGTTTCTACAGTAAATTCTGCAGATAAAAATACTGCAGCTATAAATGACCAAGAGATCTAACATTCAAATTCAGGTGCTAAAATGCAGCTGCTTAAGCCCATACTCCTTTGAACCAAAGCTACTGTTTCAGTTGGACAATTTCTTCCAGAAGCCCTTAGAGCTGAAAAAGTCTGCAAGCTATTTGAGATCAGCCTGCTGCAACTGCCAGAGCACGCTTTGGGAACAGTCCTGGAGCGGAGGGGGCTCCTGGAAGACTGAGGGTGCTGGTTACATCCCTAAAAAGGCATCCCCCGACCAGCCAGTTCACAGGGGGATATTGGCGTCTGCTCAGGAGGGAGCTCCTCTTCCACTGTCCAAGCAAGACAGGGATAGGTGTATGGGACAGTAGTTAATAGAATGAGAATGGTTAAGTATGGGGGAAGGGAGCAGAAAAAAATAGAGGATTGGAGCATCTGGGGCAAGGGGTGTGTGTGTGTTGTATTTAGTTTTAAACCTATTGAAACTAATTTTCATTGTTCTACTATGATAAATCAATAACATCCTTCTACCCTCCCCGCCAAGCAGCAATCACTCGCTGAAAAAAAAACTGCCTATCTCTTGTGTGCACAGCTTTTTTATCCTGAAATTGTATAAATAAATACTTTATTATATACATATTATGGCATGTACATTTTGCCTTATTCACATTTACTTCTAAGAAAGCATTAGGTTGCATCTGGACTTCACAGCACCTGTAAGCCAAAAATTAAATCTTAGCTAACTTAAAATTACTTTAGGCTCTGAAAACCTTTTATATGCCAAGCTGGTTCCCATAGCAGACAGCCACTGTGTTGTTTGTTTTGTGTGAAAGTGAATGATAAAAGATCCATGAAATCGACACAGAAAGGCAGAACAGCAGAAAGAACTGAGGGCTCTCCATCATAGCGGCTTCTACCCTCCGCTGACTTGTATAACAATGGGACCTACACACCCAACTGCAGATCTAACACAGCTGTGCATTTCATTAGATGAAGAGCACTAGTGACACAAGTAAATAATTAACTTATTCTGGTCCGCTGACTGTGGTTATGAGACCAGTCATAGCTGACAGATTTTAATACAAGTTAACACAAAGACAGCATAATGAGCTTAGAAGTTAAAAACAAAATATTTAGACAGAATCCAGCAATGTGAAGCTCACTAGGCCATTTATAAAGTTTCTGTTTTACAGAAGGGGAAAAAAAAAAAAGGGAAAAAAGAAAGCTATAAAACCTCAATTCTAAGCTTCTGTATTTTAAAAAGTCACTGAGTTTATAACAGATCTATAGCACGCCCATGTGTATTTAGAAAACAGGACAGAGACAAGCTGCTTCCTCCCCTATATTTTATGAAAGTTCACTCTTTCTCATAAAAAACTGTTAAAAATCTGAAAGGCATCTTTCCTATAATACACCACTACTTCTAAAAGCAAGTAACTGCAATTCATTTAAAAATGTAAACTTGATTTCATTTTGCAGTTACTTGCCTTCATAAGCTCTCCAGAGACTAACGCTTGCAGGTCTGCACTCGTAAGCTCCTGCATTTGCTACTCTGTCTCAGCCCCCATCGCTGAGCCAGGGCTTGAGCAGGGCAGTAAAAGGCAAGCCCAACAGTTCTGCATTGCTGAGCAGCTGCGAAAAAGTGATCAAGTGAATTAATCCATGTAAGTGCAATTATCACTTGCAGCTGGTTAATAAAACAGTAAAGGAGAAAAGAAGAGGCTGGATTTAAGACAGCCTCAAGTTCCAAATGTTGCACTGTCCAAGTATAAACTGTATTTCACAACTGAGCTGCTCAACTACTCCCCATCCAATATTCATAAATAGGACACAGTCAAACTAGTAGGTAACTTTGCTCTGTGGCTCTTACTACAGGTTATTAAGATTTCCTAACTGTTACTGATTTAGACATCACATGAAAATTGTTTCCCAGCATTCACACAGGACATACAAAATAATTTAGTTTCATTCATTTTTCTTCCTGTCACAATTTTTATATGCTGCATCTGAAATTTAGCAATACAATTTCAGATTAAATGCTACACTGCAACGGGCCTGAATCTGCTCTCACATATACACTCTGGAGTTCTCATCTAGGACCAGAATCAACTGTTAACCACAAGAAAAAGCTGCAACTATTTTTCCTGACAAAACAAAAAATAAATTTTTTTTTAACATGTGGACTAACAAGAAGGTTGTATGTTTGATCAAGAAAGCATCCAGCAGCTTGCTACATCTCATTTCTTTTCAATTGAAAACCAAATTGAATTCTAGAAAAAACCCTTTGTATATCAATTTCATAATGTCAACTTAGATGAAAAATTGTGAAAATGCTAACAAACTCTTTTAAGATATCCCTCTCAAAAAAAAAAAAAAAGTGGATTAATAAGCATGGCAGTTTACTGCAATGATAACAGCTTAAATTAGAATCAACTTAAACGAGACCCTACAGTGGTTTAACATGCAAGTATAAAACAGCCATAGGCAGTGTTTCTCAATGCTATTGTATGCCAGCCAATAAATGACAGCCCTCTGACTATGCATGATGGCCCCCATCCTCACACATGCTATCTGCATCAATCCCTGCAGCATCTCAACACCCATGTACCTCCACAAGGCCCTGACAGAACATAAAGACCCCCTCACCCCTGTACTTTTGTCCTTTAAGAGTTTCTTTTTCTAACCAGGAGAAATTCAGGTTTCCAGAATTGATAGGTGGTTGCTTTTACAGTTTGCTGACAAACACGAACATACACAGACTTGTAAAACAGCAGTTCAGCAGAGAGGGGGAAGGGGAGGGGGCAGGGACAAAACACAACAGTATGGGAAAGTTTTTCACCGGGCTACGGTAAGATGCCTTCTATACACACACATGCCAAATGAAAAAAAAATCATCAAATAAGTCAAAACAACCTAATATAGAAAACTAATTACTGCCAGCAGGAGGGACATTAGAGAGCAAAGGAGACTAAGTGAATAGAAGCCGCAGTAATACCAGTTTCTATCAGCAAGATAAAAAGAAGTGCATTACTAAATGTGTTTGTTTACTTATTCTAATGATATGGTGGTAAAAGAGCCAAAAGTAACTTGAAAGGCATCTATTTTAGATTTACCAGATTTGCCAGAATTTAGAAATACTCTTGAGAACTGAGACTATGCTACATAACTAAGAGAAGCTATAACACAGCGCTGTATATTATGAACAAGTGACAAACAGATCTGCAAAAATTAGTAAGACTAAACAAAAATGTGCATCTGCTTCAGAACTCTCTAATTACATACTGTGGTGGCTAACTAAGCATAAAACAAGTGCAGAAGAAAAAAAGTGCTGCATCACATAAGCTTTGTTCAATATTGAATCATTCACTGATCTATCATATCACTTGCTACATCCCATTTGACATAAGAGGTAAAGAACAGAATTAAAATTAACAGATAAATAATGCATAAGTAAACTTGATTAGTTTTCTTATTAAAAACATCACTCTAAATGAGAGGAGGTGCTAGAAGACAATACAGTTTGTACACTGCTTTCCCATGAGCTGCTGAATGGTCTGATGTGATAAATTTGCATAGTCTGAAGCACACAAAGAGCTGATTAATTGAAACCCTTACAATGCTTCTGGAAGCAGCTATTGTAAAACAATAACCATAGGAACTTTACAAAATACACATGGCTGAATGAGTCAAGAGCTTAATAAAATGTGTGTTCAGGATACACTATTTGGAAACAGAATTAGAGATTTTTATTCTGTGCCATAAAATGCTAAATCACCCTAATTTCAGAGGTTCAGTTGAGGATTTACTGAAAAGGTCAGAAGGTTACCTGTTTGCTGCTTGAGATAAAAAATGCTGTAATTTTCTTAAGACAGCAAGCTAAGCAGCAGTTTTGTTAAAAATAAATAGAAAAATGGTGTAAGAAGTTTTAATGGCATTCTGACATCTCGTTTTATCATATTCAACTTCTGAAGATAAAAATAAGGTAAGAAATTCCCGCATTTCCTGAAGCCTAGTAACTACTAATCATCCCACATTCCTGCAGTCGGTAACAGCAAATTCTTTTTAATGACACTTCAACCATTTAATTCCTATAAACCCACTGATGTTTTATTAGAGATAAAGTACTAAGTCTGACTTGTAACATGGGGGAAAAGGACACAAGTAGCCATTTAAAACTATATCTTACATGTTCTGCTTATACGTACTGTACAAGTGCCCATTAAAAGGAGAAAGATAAGTTGTTCTCAACTGTGAAGTTAAGCAAGCAGAAAGCAGATGCACAAACTAGTAAAAATTTTAAAAAGTAAGCAAGGTCAGACTTTGGTAGATAAGCAGTATTGTCATTAAGTTTATGTAGTTGACAATGCTGTGAATGGATTTTGTTTTGACACTGAAGAACATGGTTCATTTAGGAAAACAAAGACCATCTTTCATGAATTTAAACTTGCTTCCTTGTCTTTAGAGTTGTTTAAGTGCAGATACTTCAGAAAGGTTTAATCCTTTATCTTAGATCTTCAGCTATTAAAAAGCTTCTGTTTGCCAGTTCAAACAATCTCTTGCTTAAATACAGTTTTTCCA
Source organism: Strix aluco (assembly GCF_031877795.1). Classification (NCBI taxonomy): domain Eukaryota; kingdom Metazoa; phylum Chordata; class Aves; order Strigiformes; family Strigidae; genus Strix; species Strix aluco. Next base: position 9,637,885 of record NC_133935.1, read on the forward strand.
CTCCTCAGGAATACTGTTCAGTATTGCTGCTTAGTTCTGTGATCTACAGGACCTTTGTTGGAGGTGTTAATCCTTTTTCACATGAGAGACTGAGAAATGTTCTTTCAGAGAAGTGATATATTGCTTTTTTTCACATCAAAGGAGCCCAACTTTTTCCTCATTGTGACTTGTAGCAAAGCAAGAGGAAATCTGGAAATATAATAATTTAGTTTGTATGGAACTCAGATGAAGCTTCTTTAGTTTAACAATCCTTTAGCCTTCTGTGCTTTGAAAGGTGACTTTGCTTGAAGAATGCAAGATTAAGAAAACAAAATAATTAACCAAAAAAGTTTCTTTATCCTTCTGGAAAATACATGATGCAATACAGTTAAAACAAAGTCCTACAGCTCAGGAGAAATCCTCCCTGGTAGGTAGATGTTTATTTGTGAGACAGCAGATGCTTAAGGGCTTTATAGAGTAAAGGGTCAGTCCCAGTCCCAAAGATCTTACTGCAACATCCAGTTTGAAGATGAATATTGAAATAGAGCAAAATATTTGCATTTCAGAACACAACCTGATGGCCTCATTTGTTTTTCTTCTTCTCCCCATATACTACTTCGTTGACAGGCCCTGAGGGAAAGGCTCGCTTTTACAAGCAGTTTGGAAGAAGTGTACTTAAAACATGGACTTGCATGAGAAGAGGGTGTGGTGGACAGGCCAGAAGTGGTGACCCTTGCCAATACCGTGTTGACATCCAAGAGGACACAAAGAAGGTAGCAAATACAGAGGCAATGGCATAGATCTATATTATTACAGAGGCCTACAGAATCTACCTACATATTTAACGAAAGGCCCTTCTGTAACAAAAGGCTAGAGCTGGTTTGTGAGATTTAATGTCATATCCCAGACAATTTCCAACGCTCTTATTCCACTTCCTTCTGCCCCAGTGACAAAGTATAGTTTTGAAATACAAATCAATTTGGAATACAGGAAAAAGCCCATGAAAAAGAATTGAGAAACGTGGTTTGTGCAATCTCTTATTTTGCACATATTTAATTACTTTAAAACTACTACTACAATTCCATGAAATCAAATCTCATCTTGATGTACTCCTTCTAGAAAAAAAAATTCACATAAAAGATTGACAATACAGAGAGAAATATGCTTTCTCTCGTTCTCAATGAACCAAGGTACTTGTTAGTTTAAGCTCATCATCATAGGTTTAAATGGCCCTATGATGGGCTTAAAGCTAACATTCACAAATTAAACTTGAAGTGGTAATCGCCTGCATTCAGACGAGATGAGAGAACAAATTCAGGGCTAATTAAAAATTCTCTCAATGGAAAATGTTTAACTGTTAGTATTACGATTTCTGCTTCACAATTGTTTATATTGCTCTGACGGATCCTTCCCCAATTTGATGTCAGGGAAGGATGATACTAGCTGTTTTTTAAACAGCTAGCGAAGGAGATTTTCTCTTTTCTTTTCATGCCTTTTCTCCAATTCTATCATTGCCTGTAATCTAACATTAATGTCAGTATCTGGTTCTTTACTGTATACTGAAGTTGCAAAATACTGAACTCCACCGTTCTTGTCAGTATTATTCTCCTTGGTGTCTAACACATGTATATTCTCCACTAAGCACATTTCTCCCTTCTCTCATTTATTTTAACACCTTCTCCCATAATGTACTACAAGCCAGTGAACTGAGAGCTTTACTACCAGGAGGACTATGTATCCTACTAGAATGTAGTCATTTAGAATATGATCACTCTCCCGATCCCAACTGATTACTACAGATCAATGTACTGGACAGGTAACCAGCACATGCCTACAAGCTCTGTAACACAACTGTTGCAGTGTTCCCACTTGTATCTCCAAAACCAAGCTGAAAGGGACATTTGCTATTCTGAATAATTGATAGGTTTGGCTTATTATTATTACAGGTCCAAAGCACAGACCCATGGGGGATCAGTCATTCTATCTGCAGTGCCGGACGTAATTATGGGTGCCCTCAAAGTTCCCTACAGCATTTAGGATGTTGTTTTTCATTACGATGGGCTTTCCACAGGTATTTTACGTTGGAAAAAAAACCTGACTAACTTTCTATAGCTTTTGGGATATGAAAGAAAGTACCTCCAGATTCCAATACAGTGCGTATTAGTTGTTTCTACATTTGACCATGAATATGAGGGTTTGATGAGGAGCAAAAATCTCATGAGATGTCTGTCTTTCAAGACCTCTAAAATGAGCTTTCTCTAGACTGAGGTGCTGTATGTGCATTTAGTGGTATGGAAGGCCCTCTGCTCCCTAAAGCCATACTGCAACCTGCCTGACACAATTCCGTTTCCTTCTGTCATTCTTCTACCTTTTCTCCTCTGATGGCTCTAGATTTGTGGAGCACCCTTCTGGGTTTTTGGTGAGATATGAAAATCAGTTCCATTTAAATCCTGTTCAACTAACTATTTCAACAGGTGCACAGCAATAGCCCAAACTAAGAGAAAAAATCTTACCTGCTTAAATTTTTCATACAAACACCCATAAGTATTTATCATGATTAACCAAGAAGCTTCTTTAATATAATTTTTAGGCTTTTTAAAAAAAAATTCTAGTTAGAAAATTTGTCCTGCACAGTACTAATTGTATTGTTATATAATAACTTGCAGATAAAATGCTGCACGCCACTTAAAAGGATAAAGGAGTAATCAGATAAAGCTCAAAATATATGAAGAAATGGGCTTTGCTCTAAAAGCAGTCATAGGCTTAAAAGTACCACACACCTTCATTGTGTATGAGATTAAAAAATTATTTGAAAGAGACTCCACACAAAATCCTCCTGAAGGAAAATCTCGTGGAGAAAAGGAAGGAATGGGGCAGCTGAACCATTCCAAATGCTCAAGTCTTTCTGTTTGCCTCTGAAGCTAATGATCTTCCCTCTCACTTACTGAAACTATCCTACTGGATTTTAAAGGGAAAGTCAAGAACATACTGCTGCTTCTTTACTTTCTTTTTTTTTTAACTGGTTTCCAAATTACTTGGGGACTCTGTGAGAATTGCTTCCTATTTTTAGATCAAAAGCCATTTTGAAAATGCAATCAGGAAAAATGTTTCAATACTTACCAGAAGAAACAATGAAAGGATTTCTTTAGAATACAGGGTTTCAAGAACCAGTTTTATGGGTCTACGGAAATACATTGTGGAAGTAAGGTGATCTTGGAGAGAGCTGGACGTACTGAGAAAGCCTGTGTTGACTGTATTCCACAGAAAACACACACAAACTTGAGGCAACATCTGGTTAACAGCTGACATTATGATCAACTACTGCCTTTCGTACCCATTTCACCTCTTTTGATTGATAGGTTTGCTCTAGGTAGATGTCCTGATCATCAAACCTGGAGACTACAGAAATGAGGATTACTGTGGTTAGCTCTGCAGCTCACGACAGGGATGCCATCTTTCACTTCAGTTACACCTGGCCACCTCGTTGCCACTGATGGTTATGTACTTCCATAGCCAGAGAAGGTCATAAAGGACCTCAAGTTTGACTTCAGGCTACACATGTAAGTAAAGCAGTAAACAGTGGCATGGAGCATTATAAAAATGGCTTCTTGCTTGTGCCTGGGGTCCATCTGTAAGCAACTGCTCTTCATACCTCTTCCAATCACACAGGCACTGAATATGCTGGAGATGATTCTGTTTAAGCTTCATTTAAGAGAGCTCTAGAGCTGGACACTGCCTGAGTACTGGTGACATTTGTTGCAGTTTCATCCCTTTTCACTCCCTCAGATCTACATATGGATGTTGTGCAAGCACCAGCTCTCTGCTGACTAATGGGCATATTTGCCCACAGAGTTCTCTGGTTCTGCTCCAAGAATAGAGATGTGAACCAGCACAAGAGGGTCAAACCCAACATGATGCTGGGAGTAGAGTGGGACCGTGTCACAAAGTGCTGAAAGGGATGCTTTCAGGTAGCTCCTCCTAACAAAAAGCACTCTCTCTTTCATGTGTCTTCTGACAAAGAGAACACTGCTCACAAAAGGCCAGTTTGCAAGATGTCTCTTAGCTAGTATTGTAATTTGATGTATTACTGCAAAGTTCATTGACTACAACTAGTTTTAAGTATTAGTGTTTCAAATCTAAACAGTGTCCCCTGTTATTTCCTCAGTCCCCTCCCTCCGCCCTCCACACAAACCTAGCAGATACTTGTGTTACCAGATTTAAGAGGCTGGTGTGCTTTACACTCGATGCCTTGGTTCCAGCTCCTCAGAGATAAAAGCAAGGAAGTAAGAATTTTTTTGTTCCAGTAGTTAAGACAGTATCACATTTGCCCAGTAATAGGAAAGGAGTGTATGTGCTGCAATGGAAAGGATTTGGTAACATCAACCTCTTTGCCTCCCTACCACATCTGACAAGAGACAGCAATGTTCTCAAACCACTGAGACCTAAAAATGTAACAAGATTACAACATTCAGGTAATAGGTTTAGCATAGCACATACAGTAAGGCAGAAGGTCATGCTGAAAGTACTAAAAATCTAGATTTTCCAAGTGTACAGATAGATGAAAACATGTCAAAACCTGTCCCACATTGAGACCAGTGGGATCAAAACATGCTTTTAAGTCAGTTACAGTCAGACTGTTTTGTCACTTCTTTCTTAGCACCCCTCCTACACCCCCCAGTGCTTTGAGATTCAGAGAGGGTGGTCTGAGTCACGGTTTTTTGCCATTAAGGTCAAAGGGAGTCCACTTGTTTCTTCAACAGATATGGAAACAGGCTCCTGAATTTTGTCTTACTATTAACACTAGAGAGCTGCATGCCACCAAGAAGCTTCCTAGTAGGTACCCATTTTCAATTCTTGGTTTAAAGATCAGGTGTCCCAGATCATGTCCCAGGTGTATTTTTAAAAACATTTTCCACTTCTTTCCAGTCTCTGCTGGTGCACTCCTAGTTGCACTCCTGATTTGCCTTCTATTTACACCATGGCTCTGAACTATCTATCTGTTGTCTTGTCTTTAGAACAATATGTCTCCACAGATGATTTGCAGACATCCTGTTCCATCTCTGGTCTTTTCTGTCCATTCAGAACAGGCTCTTTCACACTTTCCTGCAATCTCTCTCTTGACAACCCATTGACAAACCTATCACCTAAAATCAAATTCACACTAGGAAAAAAAACCCCAACCAACCTCAAAACCTTGTTCTTGTTAAAAATGGACTACTGTATTTTCCAGATTCGTAAGTCAACAGAGAGTTGTTTTTGCCGATTCCTCTCCTCAGTTTCAGAAACATCATTGCTAAATTAGGTGAACTTAACCAAAGAAAGGGATATGCTCAAATCTGAACCAATCAATGGAAACATGCATGATGATATTATGTATGTATAGTAGGCATATCCAATGTGCATTTACTTTTATTAAATGTCTAGCTTACCTTTCTGCCCATGACGACTGCTAAATTTATCTCCAATTTCTGGACGTCTAGTTTGCCTCAACAACATTTTGATCAAGAAAGCATCCTCTGCATTTGATGAAATCATTACTTTTTCAATATAAGAATCAGTTGCACCTTTGTAGCTAGTACAAGAAGACAAAACATGAGTTTTACATCTATGAACCAAACACAAGTTACAAACAAGTATTTGTGTATTGGTAAGCTTCTGGCCAAACTGTAGTCTTCATGGAACTTATATATGGGAGACCAATGGAGCAAAGATTTTTTAAATCTATATCTATATCTATACCTATATCTATAAAGTTCCAGAGTATGGTATGTTTCTGGAAAAGAAAAGGCTTAAGAGATACAACAGAAACAAAGGGAGAATTAAGATGAAATTGTAAAGAACATGGTATATTTTTTTGTCACATGGGCTCTTCTTGACAGGAAAAAAGCTTCCTAGTATGTTGCAAATTTCTGGATCTTCAGTTAAACAAACAAAAGCGAAATAGAGAGTCGTAGTTGAAGAAAGGAGGTTAAGGAATATACCATGAGTATTTAAGAATAAAAGTAAGGTATAATTATCCTGACTGAAACTATTCATCAGGTGCACATGTGGAAATGAATCATGGGCAGAACTGAGGTACAGACAGAGATGAACTCTAGAGTCTGAGATGCAGAGATTTTGGAAGGAGAAGAAAAAAACCAAAAGCTAGCTAGGAGGGAAATTATTCTGGTATCAGCTTTTTTCTATATATTGCAGAATGAGGGCAGAGCAGATTTTAATACCTTATTTAGGAGATCATTTTTTCTCATTGTTCAGGTAGCTGAGATGGTCAAACTATGACACCTGAACTCAGAGCCCTGGATCCACGCCTTTAGCTGGCAGGATTACTTCTCTCCTCTTGAAAATTAAAATGTTGACTCACTTCTTTATTAATACCTTGTAAGAATAAACCTAGAGATTTCTATTGGTTTTGAAACACAAAGAAGTGCAGCAAAGCTAATTCTGCCTTTATGATCTGGGCACCAATTGCTTGCCTTGCCCTTGCTCTCTGCTAATTTACCAAACTGTCAAGGCTATTCCTGACAAAACAGTGAAAAAAACCTTCATTATTTATTCATTCATTCATTTATTTATTTCTACATTTAATGCAGAATTTTAATCTCACACCTCAGAAGTCCTCTCTTGTTCTTTCAGGACAGGATGGGAAAAACTCTTATTGACTGTCCTTTCCCATTCACCAGTGCCTTGGTAAAGGACATGTAACTGGAGTGACCAGAATGAGCTGACTGTTGACCTCTGAGATAGGAAGGCCTCCATTTCCTGGCCTCCTGCCTGGCAAAGTGAAGGCTGAGCACCAGTCAGCATTGGCCATTTTCTGTGGGAGCTGGTATGGAGGAGATGTGCCCCCTCACTAAGCACACGTGTTCTCTGCCCTCCCACTCATCCTGCTTTTCTCCTGTTTCTCCATTACTTCATTCATGAATGACTTCTCTCCCCTCCACCACTGTCTTAGCTCTCTTCTCGGTTTCTCCTGGGAACCTACTCAGCGATTCCTCTCTATACATACATCTACAGGAGGGTTCCTCCCTCTCTTTACAAATATAGCCTTTCATTTGTCAGAATCTAACTTATTAGAGATTAAGTGGCCAAAAACTTCCAAAAATTACCTAGGCTCTGAAAAATCCTGTGAAGATTCAAGACCTAGAGAACTAGGTCTAATTTGCAGAGGGAAGTTTATTCTTTTGACTTTTCTAGAACTGAATATTTTCTCAGATACCTTTCCTCTGTGTACCTTCCCCCACTATAAAGTTATGATGCAACATACGTTACTGGCACGTCTTTGTACTGTGGCTGCTGAGGCACACTACTTCCTTCCAGAGGCGTCTGGGTCACAGTTGGCATAGATTTGTTCACAAGGACTTGCTTATTTTCTACTTTTTCACCTATGAAGAACAAGAAAAAAAACATAATGAAAACATATCTGGTTACCTATGTTAGAAATACATTTTAAGCTTTAAAAAAAAGTAAGCTGGAAGACAAACCGGGAGGAACATGTCCAGGAAGTATGCCATGTTATTTTATTAAACGATGCACAGCAAGGCAATCATTAAACTAGCTTTTTTTGGTAAATCAAAACAGAACAGCTTGCAATCTGGGTGCACTATGAGAACAGGTATTCAACATACTCTGGGTCTAAAGAATACATAAAAGCATCTGAAGTCATCTGCGGTAAGTATGGACAAAATGAACAAGCAACACTAACTGACAGATTTTAGAAATTTACGCCTAAGTTCAGGGCATCACATCACTTCCACAGTGAGTTGTGCAAGACCACTTTCAGCCTCTCCTTGCAATTATTTTCTCCTATTGCTTCTGGTCCCGTACATCAGCTATTTTTCCCTCCATTCTTTTATCCTGCCCTTCACATAGAAAACCGGATCAGTAGCATGTCCCATGACACTAATGCACATCAAGTACCTGCCTCCCACCTCCTTCACAAAATTACACTGAACTTCAGTCTGTGTCTCTTTTCTGTCCACATGAACTATTTCAAAGAGGTTTTTACCTACATGCTGAGAACAGCCTCAGTCTGGAGTCTGCCCCAGTCCTATCTATCCTAATACTTGAGAAGATTCTTGCCTTTTTTTTCTAATTAACTTTGAAAGCTCCATTGTGATGTGTTAAAGAGCAAAAGTGACCCAATTGTGTTGCTATAATGAAATTAAGTTTAGTGCCTTTTACAGCACCTTTTTTGTTAGATCCCAGCTGACCTATCAAGCTGTTTCCTAATTGAAGGATGACAGTATGGGAGGATTCTTTCTGAAATTTATTTCCATTGGAAAGTTATACACCTATCCTCCTCACTGAATGTAGTTGTATTTATTTTCTTATCTCTCTACAAACTTATTTCTAAAGTGTTAAAAACACAAGGTTTTACTTCCTCAAACAACTGCATTAACTGACAGCATGCTAGGAGGTTTTGATGTATGAAATAAAAATAATAAGGAATCTATCCTTAAAAAACAACAATGACAGAACATATGAGAGACAAAGAGTAAAACACTACAGTATTAAAAGTTTGCCAGTTTGGGGATATAAGAAGAATACAAGTTCTAATGCTTCAATAGATTCACGCTGTTAAGGACTCACTCTTCTACTTAAATATGAAGCCCCCTTCTCTCATGAACAGCAAAACCTCCAGACTGGGTACCACATTGCTTTCAGAAACTAACATTTTCTAATTCTCCATTACAATGCTGTCATCTTCAAGAAAAAAAAGATACACTAAATATAAAACAAGGTGCCCAAAAAATATTAACAGAACATTAATTTCTACTTCAGATTATGAACATGCCATGACTGAACATGTAGTTTGACATACCTGGAGAGCAGATACCATCAGCATCTAAAATTTCATGGCGCCAGATTGGTTTACGGGTAGCTGCATCCAACATTGGACCCATAACTTTATCAAATGTCTGGTTTGTGTAACGCTTCAGTGTACACTTGGCATTCTTGTATACAAGACACCTTCCAAAACCTAAAATGTAACACAAACTCATCTGCCTAGGAGTTCAAAAATTCTTTGTAACACGTTACCAGAACAAAACAAGAATGCTGATCCACCTGCTGAGCTACAGAATATAAATATTTTTTTATTAGTTAGATTATTCATTGCCTTGAATATGCATAACATTGTACATGGATACCTAGTAGCTCACAATTTAAAAATCAGATCATGCATGCTACTTTTTTTAAGACATTGGACTATGGTCCAATTCTGAAGTTGTGCCAATCTGCTTCTATACCTCTGCACACACACGCACGCATCATTTCTCTTACCTTTGGTGGTCCACAGGGAGACATAACATAGGAGAAGAGACGGTAACAGGATGAGAACAGCACCTCTTCCTTTCAGGAGTTCTAAGAAATCTGAACTTTTACTCATGTTTGTGGCTGACACAAGCTAGGCTACCAGGAGAGTACCAATTGAGGGTTTCATATAATCACCCCATTACTCACTTTTTTCCCAGCTAAAAGAATTCTGAATTACATATATTGTTATTAATCAGGTTTGGTTTGGGTTTTAGATGATAAAAGTAGCATCTCTAGAATTTCTCTCCAAGTACAGCAACTAGCCACAATACTAAACATTTTCATCACATTTAGAATTACAGACAGCCAAGAGCAAGGATTTCTAATAATCCTACATTATTTTAGTTCATTTGAAAGATGGTTGCAGTCACATACAGTACATCTATATCTTTAGATTATGTCAAGTAACTCCTGACAAGCACCACAGCTCTCCCTGTAAATGTTACCAGTCTACCAGAAAAGAAAACATTCAGTTTTAAATCATGCCTGTTGTTGTTTTAGAAAAGGAGGCATAAATTAAATGCGGCAGACATTAATGCCAAAGATACATGTCTAGGAATACTATTATTGCTGCCTAGCAACTAGGAGGAAGGGAGTGTGGGGGGGAATAAAGTGATGGAAGAATCTGATTTTGGCCACCCGACACTAAAACCAATTTGATCACTCTGCACTATGTCTTCTCTCAAGGGAATTTATTTAGAAAAGAGAGAGAAGAGAGACTAAGTTTTCAGGCAACCCTCCTCGAACCCCCAGCAGCATTAACATAAAGTGCTGAAGAACTGTAAAGAGAGCGAGACAGGACAGACAGGCACAAACGTAGGTTTCACTTAGTTACCCTCTATTTGGTGATTATGTACTTTTACTTAAAATACACTGCACAGATTTTTATTTTCTTAAGGAAGCGGGTCATTAGTTTATGTCCGAGTAAACACTAAATTATTTTCCTTTAGACACTACTGTTATTTTCTCTCAGAAAGTAGGCAATACTGCTATTGCTCCCTCAGAGCATCAGGTTCACAATGACACAAACTGCCACGTGTTCCATTCCCTTCCCAAATACATTCAGGAGCCTAATTTCATCTATTGCTTTTGTTACTGGCAAAAATAATGAGACCCCTCTGTTAGCAATGAACAAAGGTTCAAGTAACCACCTAAAAAGCAAGCCCAACAGAACAGATTATCTCTTACATTTTTTGTAAAGAAAATATTTTCAAAAAGGGACCATATACACTTTTTTATTTGGGGTCAAAAGTTAGCAATTTTTTCGTATAATATCCATTCTCAGAAGTTTATTCGCACGTTTGCAACTTCTCCGCATTATTGAAAGCATGGAATTACAATCACTTGTCATGTAGAAAACAAACAAAAGCATTCAAAAGCTGTTTTGGAATTCAGTTTCTTAATTGGAGATGTACTGTTCATAACTGCAATAAGAGTTATTACAGGATAACACCACAAGACAACAAACTTACTAAAACATGTATTAGAACACACACTAGAGAAGTGGGAGAGAATTGATGGTTCTTACCTCTGTCCAAAGAGGCCTTGTTTAAGACAAGAGCATCTTCAATATCGTAACCACTGTAGCTCATCACAGCGACTGTGGCATTCTGACCAGCAGGCAGTTTCTCAAAGTCTATCAGTTCAATTGTTTTTGTTTTTACCATTGGCTTCTGTGGATAGGCTAGAAGATACATAAGAGTATCTATCCTGTTTCTTTGATTGTATCCAATCGTACCTGTACATAAAAGAAAAACAGAAGTGTGTGAACATCAGTGAGTTTCCTAGAAATGTTTTGGCTAAAAAATTACCAAAATGAAAATTAACTAAATCCAGAAACCGAGGATTTTCATCTAATAATAGAAAATCTTCAAGAAAAGAAGGAAAAAAAAAATCATAAGAGAGACCGAACAAAAACAACTTTACATCATTATATTTAAAGATGTAAATGGGTTCTTAATTTAAGCTTCCAGAAATAATTATTGTTCTTAAACAGGAAAAACCTAAGCATCAAGACAAAAAGAACGACAACAAAAGAAATCAAAGTCAGGTCCTATATGACTGAATGCAAGTAAGATCTCTTTTTTTAATCATGGCACTGAATAAAACTGTGAGTATGAAGTTTGCTTTTATTATTCTAATAGCCATAGGTTTTTTTGGAGAGCTGAACTTCTGTTCCATAGACCTGATCCAAAATTTCATGAGAATCAATAGAAAGACTCCCATTGAGTTCAAGAGGAGCTGTGGATCAAGTACACCGTCTTCCACATCATATTTCCTTCCTTTTCTGGGCAATAATTAGTTCAACAGCAGCCTGTGTTAAAATGTCACAAAGCATGAACAAAGCGTACAGTTAGTAGCAGCCAAGACTGATTTACTTTCTGAAATTAGAGGCATCATTGCTAGAAAGACTACAGTAGAAGTTCACTCACAATATATTTGTCTTTTTACATGAAATTAATTTTAAATTTACGGTTCAGAATTCAATCCTTTGTATAGACCTCCCAGCTTGAGACTGAATTTTTGGCCCTGTCCCATCAGACTGCCAAAGTGTCTTCTGAAATCTGAGGAAAAAATAATTAACACCCAGCAGGGAAACATAAACTGTTGTGTAGCAGAACAAAAGTTAAGGCAATCATACGTTATTAGAGTTTGCTGTACCAGGACTATGCTATGTCTCTAAGCAATTAAGAAATTATAGTCTGAAAAGTTAAAGTTTTAAGCACTAAATATTCTGCAGTACTTGTGCTTAGGAGGTAAATCTTTCAAAATGTTTCCATTTTCTTCAGCAGTATCAGACTGGCTGCTTTCAAGGAAAGGTCAAAGCAGGCAGTGTATAAATGAAGATTTCACATAGCCAGAATATAGTGCAGCTGAACACAAATGTGCTCTTGGGGGAGGCCAGTTTCATGTTTTATATGCATCTACTTGCAAAAAAAATGTATAGAAAATCAAGTATCTAAAACCAGTCATCATCACAGGCATTTCCAAAGACCTATCCTGTCCTTGGCACTAAGCTCTCTCTCTTAAACCACCACAGGTCTACCCTTTCCAAGGACAAGAACAGGGAGACAGCTCAACAGATACTGTCTGAAAATAAACTGTTACAACCAGCTCTTACATGCCTGGACTTTCCTTGGTTCTAGAAAGTGGATTTGAAGCCACAGGCACAGCATTTTCAAATGGCAAGGAAGATTGGTTACTTGTCTCTTTCTTTTGAGCAGTTGCTTTTCTGTCTCTTTCTTGAAGAAGTAAATTAATCATCCCTGAGCAGTATTTTCTGTCTTCAGTAGGAAGCAAGCTGGTGAGACCTGGATTCATCAACACTCAAGACCTTCCTGGTCACCATTTGAAAGCCCTATTACTTTTCTTAGCCTAAGTAATAGACATTGTTTTCATTGTACTTTGATAAAAAAAAAACCAAACACCTGGTTTTGCCATTATACAGCTAAGAAAATTTATTTCCAAATTTAAAACTTAGCAGTTTAGACCTTTATTCCCTCTTCACCTAGAATGAATAATCTGTGTGCTTTCAGGACAGGTTGTCTGCTGTAAAGCTCATCTTAACAGTTTCACGGATAGGTACATATTCCTGTTGTCGAGAGAAATCTTCTCCCGAGTAAGCCATGCCAACTTTCACTTTTGAAATGCTTGCAATCTTTTTCTCCCCTGAGATGCTTATATCTGTACCTGCTATGGTTCACTGGTTAGGGATGCTAAGACAGGATGAAGCCTGGAGCACCTGATCAGATTTATACCCCAGTAACAATCTGCGGAAGTTCGCTACATATCAAGGATTACACTTTTACATATTTCAGGTAATGCATATTATTTCTCTCTCAGATGCTTCACGTATTTCAAAGTTGGCATTTTTATCAGAGGTTCAGATAAGCCTAACAAAACTGTTACTGTTTGTATCAGACCAGGAACCATGAGCAACTGACATTACTGAGATTTTGAGCCTCAATAATAATAAAACGTATTCAGGCAATTCTTCAGGAGTTGAATGCTGTACCGTATCAAATGAAAAACATATACATATATACTAATGATGGACATCCTAGCAGAAAAGAAACTCGTTAGAGAATGATTCAAGAGCAGAAGTGAAATAAATTAACCAAAAAGCATGCCATACATCAGCAGTATTTGTCCTAATTGCTACAATTTAATGGTTACACAAATAACATCTTCTCTAGACTGGTTTGACAAACCGCAGCCTTAAACCACAATCTGCTTATTTAAAATTAAGAAGCAACTCTCTTCTTCTGAAGACTGGTGTGTTGGGACGAGACCTCTGTGTAGGCGTCAAAATGAAAGAAGTCACTAGCTTTATTTCTGTTTTCTCTCTGAAAGAACAGAGCCCTTGTTTGCTTCAGCCAAACAGCCAAGCAAAAGTAAAGTGTAATTAAAGTTCACCATAACAAACCCTGCTCACAATGACCCACATTTATAATTATCCCACCAGCAAGAACCAATTTTTTTCATTGGTAATTAGCCCTGTTTAAAGCAAAACACACAAGGCTGACCTGGATACAACAAAGATCATTTTCTTGCTTTTCTCAGTGCTTGGTATATTGTGAATGCACGTGTGCATTCTTTCCTTTTTTCCATTTCCTCCATTTCCTGACAAGTTGTTTTTTTCTTTTAAAGTATCATTTGATCATTCTTCAGCGCAAAGTAATCACTATAAAAATGCTATCTATTGATATTTAGCATAAATGGGATATTGTTATTCTGACGCAGAAAGTTTTGAGAACTCACCAGAACAGTCAGCTAAAATAAGGGTTTATCCAATTCTCTGGTGTATTCCTTACAGCAACATTAAACTGTACAATCAAAATTAACAAGGATACAGAAATCAATCTACTTTATGAGCCAAAAGGGCTATTATTGCACATGCCAAGAAAAGAATTGCTGTACTTCTGTATTTCCCCTGATTTCACCATTGATTTTCTACTATTCTGTCCTTTCATATGTGCACAAACCAATAGAGAAAGAAGTACAGGTTTTAAACACTGCACTGAACCTTGTGGAGGGGGCTCCAACTCAGCTCAGAGAGATTTTCACAGTATATGTATTAAGTGATCTGGATGCTCAACATGCGAAATACTCTTTTCACCGCAGAAAGATTAGGAAGTCAGTTAAAAAGATTATGGGTACACTAGGGGAAGTAGTCTGGCTCATTTCTGTCTCAGCACTTCTGTGCCTGCTACAAGGGAAAGGAGAGCTGGCAAAAGAGACTGTGTTGCAGAGCGCAAACACTGCTCCTCAAAGAGCAGCGGCAGAACTGAGCCCTGGCCACAAAGCACCCAGGTCCAGCTGTGATGACCAGCAACAGCTGGTTCTGCTTTGACGTTTGTTTTGGTTCTCTGCCAATCGGCTAGCTATACAAAATTTGGGAGCACTTCAGCTCTCAGCCCACCAACAGGCCCTTCACAACTGTCAAAAACCAACAACCCCCAGCACTCGGTTCCTTGAAGCACATTTGTCTTCTCAACTCAATTTTAACACATTAAGCTGGTTATAGCCCACGGCAAAGCAGTACCTAAAGGGCTTTGTTATTTCACAGAAGCAAAGCACAACATACATGATACAGTAAGAAGGGGGTTTTTGTAATATCAAAGAAGTTGCTTCAACATCTGCAACAAAGCTCTCATCCACCTACTACCATCCCCTCAAATACTTTCTGCTCTTTCACAGATTAAAGTAATAATTAACAGCCTAACTTTCCTTACTCAAGATTTGCATTATGACATTTGGGTTGAAACTGCAGTGCACAGTTGGGCTGTGAGAGCGTACAGCTTGCTTTGTGTACCCACATTGCCACTTTCACAGATGCGCATGTGTAATATGGTGAATTACTGGCAGGAAAATGTGTATGTTTTAATTTCTAACATTGGGCTTTTATACAACACTTCACAGTCACAGAGGTACACTGTATAAACCTGACTAATTTTCTATGTCTAAACGGAACTGAAAAGCTCCATTTAAAATTATTTCTCTCATTGTAGGAGCCTTTGATCCTCTTAAACATTATTTTTGCAACACGTGGAATGCAAACAGTACAGACTCTTGTATTTTAATATTAATATTGTCAGATTTTAAGCTACAACTGTTAACTTTGCACCGAAATGTCAACGTTCAACTGAGGTCCTTGCAGCTGCTGTTGTATTTGCCACCTAATCATAACTTCCCCTCAGTCTTACAGTTCAACCTGCAACATATGGTAAATTATCTATGCCAAAACAGAGGGATTTCATTTCAATTTCATTTCACTGGAATCCAGTCTGCTCACTAAGCGCAGCCCTAGTCCTCCAACAAGATGATTCATTCTGCCCATGACAGAGAGGTATTTTTCAGGACATTTAATGTTATCCTGCAGAAACATTGATATTTTAATACCTAATACTTGTCAGGGATACTGGATTACATACACCATTGCAAGGTCTGATGTCCACCCTCTGTTTACTTGTGCTTTCACACCTTTACTAGCTTGATGTTGCTTAAAAAAGAGCAAAGACTGTCCAAAGCAGCTGGCACAGTCCTGTGACGTGGTCAGAGGGGGTCAGCGTTGAGTAGCACAAGGCTCTCCTTTCCCAGTCTGAGCCCCGGGGCTCCCTCCATGCCCCCAGGTTTTGACAGCAGAGTGACACAGTGGACTTGGACATGAGACTTTCCACATGGCAATGTTGTACCAGGAGCTGCTCTGCAATTTCAGCATGGGGAAGGAAAGCAAGAAGGGTGGATGGGTACTTAAAGGTGGGGGTTTGAAGCACTACATCACACCTCTTCATAAATACAAACAGAAAAAAGTATGTGAGATGTTTCAGGAATATCCCCTAGGTCTCATTTGATCAATAAGTGTAAAGAAAAATCTCTGCTGCCTCTACATATTGCCACTTATGGTGGCTTTTTTTTAAGCAGTTATTACAAAAAGCTTCAGGTGTTTGCAGATACTTCAGGCAGAGCAAAATATAGCTCAGGTCATGTGCCAACTTTTAAAATGTACTTTTATCTAGCTGCTTATTCTTTGAGTCAGGTGTTTTGTCATAACAAACCGAAACAAAGACTTTTTTTATTGCTCAAGATATTCAATGGCTTTTGTGTTCCTAGCGTCAGCAGGAACGTCAGAGGATTGTATCCAAGGAGCTAAATGTGCAAGACCTAGGGTCAAAGCAGCTGAATACACCAACCTCAGAAAACACAGACAATGAATTGCAAATGACACTCAAAACAAAACGGGAAAAAAACCTTCACACAGAAAACTACAAAAGAACTCCACAGATACTGAATTGGCTTTCTGTACACACTGATCCTGCTTAACTGTGTGTGGTAACTAACCAAGCCTTCTGAGACTAATAGTCATAAAATAGAGACTCGGGGGTGGGGGAAAGATAATGGGATGGGGAGAACTGTAAGGAGAAAGATTGCATCTCTCCTCTTTTTTTTTTTTTTCTTTTTTTCTTTTTTTTTTTTAATTAAAAGGAGGACATGCATCTGTTGCTATTTTCTGCTATTTTGATGTGCTGAACATGACAGTTCAGCACAAGGCAGTTACTTTGCTATTAATTCTGCTGGAGAAGTTTCACAAAAGGTGCAGCCTTTCAGTTTCGAACATACAGCACAAAACAAATGGTTTAGTAAACGTAACAGAAGTGGTAGTTTTTTCATGACAGAGTTGTTCTACTTGCGAGCAAGCCATCAATACAAGACATAAAACTGGCATGTACAGCACAAGTCTGAATATAGCTGTCTGAATTGATGTACTACTGGTCAGGTTCTTCTTGGGACTCACTCTGTCTTGCTCATGGGCCGTATGACTCGGATGCTTTAATGCTAGTTTAGCTGCATATTAAAGGAACGATTAGAATTTATTGAGTGTCAATTACCCACAACAGCAAATTTACAAAATGGTTGGTTTTTAATGTCCAGCTATCACATTTGTAAAAAGAATTATTAAGCGATCAGCAAATGAATTTTGTTTCAGTTGTTCTGCTGAGGGGCCGTTATTTGCCCTCTTCAACCAAAACAGAAAAAGCCCAAAATCTAAACCACTGCAGGAAACATTCAAGTAACTAAGCACTCTCTTTCACATCTTGATTCCTCTTATTCTCTAATGTCAATGTAACTATTTATTTATTTATTTTTAGGGCATCTACTCAACTATTCAGGGAAATTCTCCTCTCTCCATGTTCTGTCCCTCTTTGTGATAACACTTTTCAACTTTTTTTGTCTGGAAACCCACAGCATATCACAGCATAAAGAGAAAAAAAAACCCCACTTTGCCAATCCTGCAGCTATGCTGAAAACTTGAAAGCCATGGCGATTATCCAAAAAAACCAACAAAAAAGCAATAGTGTTCTAGTTTCTCCAATTTTTCTTTTAAGACCTGCATGTATGGTCTCCATTCAGCAAAACTGACTGGTATTTTTTTCCTTTTAATTTTTCCAACTTTCAGAGGTAAGTTCTTTCTCAGAGCTAAAGAGGTGCTCTTTTCCTCTTTCTAGCAAAGCTTTTATGCGAACTAGAAAAGAAAGAATTTCTGTTTTGTCACTCTTGCTACATAGCTTCAAAAACTATGTAATACTCCAAAAATTAATAAAAAGAGTCTTACCCATTGCTTGTTTTCCCATGGCACACTGATAAGTGTTTCTTGGGGATTGGTTGTGGTGAGGATATGGAATCAGCCCAGCACAGACACCAAGAAGCGTGAAAGGCTCAATCTCCAAATGTGTTGTATCTCTTAAAAGAAAAAGTACCAATTATAGCAGCTTTGTGAACAAACATCTTAACTAGAATTTATTTAATTTAGCAGTATCTCATACTACGTCAATTCAATTCTGTTCAGGAAAACGTAAGTCAGTAGGACCTCAAAATATGGATTCACTATGCAATTTTTATTTTTAAAGAAACACTAACTTTCTTTTGGCTTTAAGTGTTTCCACATGAAAAGAAATGAAGGAGAAATAAATGAGGGTTTATGAATTTCCATCATGAAGAAAAAGCCTCCAGATAACGACAACCTGAGGGAGCTCAGTAAGACAATAAACCATCAGTTTATACAGTAAGACCCAAAATGCCTTCAGGAATGTCTTCTCATGTAATGAGACTCCTCTGCATCAGATTACCAATCTCAGAGATCTAGAAATCCACTGGGGAGGTGGAGGAAGGAAGAGCAAGACAGATTCAGGTATTGAAAAAAAATAAAAGTGTAGTTTTAGTTTTCCAAGGTCAGTTATATAATATAAGTTAGAGGGAAAACATCTGTGTCCAAACCAGATCCAGTGCCATGGGTGATACGGCATAATAAAACACTATTTGGAAAGCTCTGCAAATATTTTGCAAATGATTATGTTGTTAAAAGGCAGTAATGATGAGAAGTAAAAAGCCAGGGACAAGGAGTAAAGATTGAGAGATAACAAAATTTGTTCCACCTGGCATGAGCTTCACAGGAGAAAGTCCACGCTCAATAAAGACAATTAAATCATAGCGTGCATTGGGATGCAAGTGGAGTGCTAATAACTAAGGATGGAGTGAGTGTATAATAAACCCTGGCTGGAGCAGATCTGCTTTTTAAATCCAGATAAGTAAGTAGAAAATGGAGCATTTTGAAATAAAGAAAATTATAACTAAACCTATCCAAAGCATATCTTTCACAATGTTCTGGAGTTAGTACACAGAGCTTGGGTTTAGGCATACGATTGCTTCTCCCATACACCTAAATCCACTGCATTCTGAAAATCCCATCTTTAATGTTTGACTTCTCTTAGAAGTCTTTTGGAAGAATTTTTTTAATTAGTTAAATTAATTTGATTATTAAACTTCAAGACCTTGTAAAGGAAATGACTGGAAAAATCTTCATTATAACACCACTCAAAAGACAGCAAAGCATCACAAGCTCAAAAAGGCTGAGGAATTACTCTCAAGTACATACAGACTGAAGAAAAAGATCAGCAGGAACTTACATAAACAATGTATGTACTGCTGGAAAAAATGAAATCTGAAAAAAACCTGGAAAGCCTGAGAAGCAAGCCTAGTGAATTTATCTATCAGTCCCAGAAATCTTTATAAATCACAAATATGCTTGAGCAACCTAAAAATCACCTGCTGGCCAGAGGATAGCCACTATTTTTCTCCACTTGATAAAATGCAGCTATGTTAATTGAGGCCTGTCTTAAGAAAATACGAAGGGTAGAATCCCAGTTGCAGTCAACTAATTGTAAAATGGTCTGAAGAGCCAGTAGCAAACTTAAAGCACAGACTGCCCCCCGCCATTCTGTAGAACTTCATAGAACTGCTAACACTTCTCAAACCATAAAACAAGAGGCTTAAGACTTACTGATAGTGAAGTTAGCAAATGTCTTCAAAAGGTACTAGTGCATGGAACTACATATACATTTTCAGACAGGGTATTCAACACAAGTATTTTTCCATTGAAGTCAATCCTATTTCAAGCAAAGAAGATGCAACATATGTGGATCCTTGTATCTTATGAAGTATTCCACAGTGCTAATGAGATACCTTCAAACTTTACAGAGCGGTTCAATTTCTACAAGTCAAAATGCCACTGCCAGAAATGGGCCCAAGAAAGGAAGGCAACCTTGTGAGTTTGAAAATCAGTTACAAATGGGTAAGGAAGAAACTCAACACGAGTCAAATCCTCCAAAGAAAAAACCCTAATTGGATTGGAAAGGTAAAGAGAGGATACTGTAGCTAAAAGAAGCCTACATTACAAAAGCAAGAATGTTAATAGGATATTCCACGATAGTGATTGTATCAGTTGCATTACCAAAGCAAGTTGTGCCAACACGGTTGCACCATTTAAAATGCAAGATGATCAGCTGGTGGAAGGGAGATACACAAATCAACTCTTCAGGATGTAGGGAATATCATTACTAAAGTCAAGGAGCAATGTGCTCAAATGGTGCAAGCTCAGATGCTTACGGCACCATCAGCTACAAGCACTGAAGCTAAACTCAAAACAACTTGATGGACAACACAAGAATCTCCCAAACTTTTTGGCAGTTATTGTGGAATCATTTCCTCACACTAGTCCATTGGAAGTTCACTGTCTCCTATTTCTGACTAAACAGTGATTTCCTGTGATATGCTCCCATTAATCTTCCTAGCTGAGTCAGGTGTCCTGTAACTTAAACTTTTCAGCTCTGGTGCTTTGTGGAAGTTATTTAATTTTGGCACAAGTGACAGCAATTGTGTGTGCTCTTCTTTGCTCACGTATGCTTAAGCCAGCAAAGAGCATGTAAGAGTAGTTTCTTAAAGTCTTCAAAACCCTGGCAGAAGCAATACAATTTAATTAGCAGAGTTAATGCATTTCATCTGGCAAAGGTTAAAGATAACTGAAGGTCTCATCCAGCTCCACTGAAATCAATGATGTATTTCTATTGGCTTTTGTAAGTACTTGACCAGGACAGAACATTCACAAAACACATTCACTGCATAAATCTACTGATCAAACGTGTCATGGAGAGAGAACTTCTAACATCTTACACGCGGCCTTCAGTTGACAGGATATTGTCAGAGAAACATTTAAAAAAATTAAAAAGATAGGGGGACTTAAAAATTTAAAGGAATCCTTCCTTTAATGTGGGCTCTTTAATCACAGTCACAAGACAGAGGGAAAAAACCAAAGCACCAGGTCCTTCACATATGTGGAAAACACAACAAATCTGGGAATCTTTCTAAAGGAAAATCACATACCAGGAATGGGTTTAACATATATGGTAAAGAACACACAGAATGATACAAACATTTTTTTATCAGGGCCTATAATATAGCCAAAAGTCAAAGGGAAGGTCTCATTCTAATACTTCAGACATTCAGTGTAAGCTGGTTGTCTAAGGTCCCTCTACAGCCGTAAGAGAGATATTTTTCCAAATGACATGCTAAGATCATCATTTGACATGTGGAACCATTTGCCTTCTGGATTCCTATTGTATAAAATTATTTATGATACACAGCCCAAAGATTAGAACAATTAGAACAAAATAGAAAGAAAATTAGAACAAAGAGAAACAAAGTATGTACCTTTAAGTATTTCATATTTTTGAGAGTTAGAAGCAGGAACAGATCTCCCAAAACCCAAAAGTTAAACAATTTTTTTGTAACTATTCCATGGATAATTTGGGATGCATGTAAACAGATTTCTTTCTTTAGCCTTCATCTGGAGTTGTTTCAACCATTAGCAAGGGAGCAGTGTGTACATGTGAAAACAGTAACATTATTAATATGTTTGCATTTCAGAGAGTCCACCCTATGAAAGTTTTGCCTGTACCAGTGTTTAGTCTGAATGCATACTTACTTATTAATTGTATGCTCATACAGTGCAATGTTACAGTCATTTTCTTCATTCACATCCAAATATTCAACAAGGCCTTCGTGCAAGAAGTCTTCAAAATTCCTACAGTTAAATTAAAAAATTACAGCAGAAGTACTGTCTTTTCCAGTATTTCTGTAAAAATAAAACTACATAATACGTATATTGAAGGAATGTAATGTGTAGAGGTTAAACAAGAGAAATACCTTTACATGAAAAGTTCTGTGCATTTTACATATTTAAAGCAAAAGTATATTTTTAAAAATTAATCCCCTTGCCCATTCACTGCTTCACAGTCTGACTGACCAATGTTACTTATTTGAACAACTAAATAAAATCTTCCTGTATGCAATCGTCACTATAAACACAGGCAAATATAAGGGTAATCTAGTAAGTTTTTGTGATGATTTTGCAAAATTTAGTTAAATTTAAATGCTTTTTTGTGTGTTTTCTTAAACATCCAAACTAAGAATTTGCAAGCAGTTTCAAAACTAATTCTGAATGTGCCTAGTTTAGGGTAGTCGAGTTGATATTCCTCTGAAGTGTTTGATTTTTCAATCAGAAGGATGATACTGCCTCAGGGCTTCCACTTGCAGAAGGCTGAGGCTGTGAGATTATTTATTCTGTATAATCACCAAATTTCATAGCAGTAACAAAATAAGACGACCAGACTTCATTTGACTTTAAACAGAAAACCTCCAATAGACCGATTATTAATTTATATAGGGGTGTAGACTCCTCTACATAGCTAATGCCAAGACTGAAATACTGACTGACTGAATTATTTCCACACAGTATTTACTTAGTGAATATGAATATGGTCTACTTGAATTGTGTACCTGTATCCCTGAGCCAGTTCTTCCATATGCTTGTTTGTAACTGCAGGTTTTTGCTTCTTGACAATTATGTAGGGTCTACAATTTAATTAAAAAAAAAAAAAAAAGGATTATCATAGCAAATACTTAAGCAGGTAACTTAATTTATACCTACAGTAAGAACCCTGCCTATGCACAACCTATTTTTTAAACCACTTTTAAAATTTATCCACCTCTAACTGATATAGCCACATAAATACAATCAGTCATTATTCAGATCTTGGTTTGATACACTGATATCCTGAACTGACATGTTATCTACAAAGTACCTAAAAAGTGTGCAAGAAAAATTAAGATTTCAATTTTGAGGAGAAAGTCTCCCCCCCCCCCCCCCCCTTAAACTAACATTTTGTAAGTTTTATACACATTTTGTTGATGGCTTTAAAAGATTTACGATTCCCCAATCTACAAAACTAAGACCAGCATTAAGTTCTATGGATATTGCAGGGACTTCATACAACACTGAGAGAACGGTTTGTGCTCAAGTGTCCACATGCAAGAATGTATTTTGCCGTTACTTACATGATGCAAAGTACAGGCATTTACTATGGGTGACCTCAGATGAATCCATAAATTTCAACAGCACATGGATCTCTGAAGGCTTCTTTACCACAAGAAAACACTGACACAAAGGATGGCATGCAAGAATGAAACGTCAAGTGCTGTTGCTATTTGGACAAGTTGCTCTTATAAAGAGCTGCAAATAGCTACACGATACTTGTGGAGTCCACTCTGAAGTCTAAATAACTGTTTGAAGACTAATGAGCACTTTTAAATGGTTAATAGGGATATCTGAACAATTCCAGGGTGGGTGGGTGCCACAAAGCAAACTCAGTAAACTCCTGGAAATCCACGTGATTTCACTTGTCTTTATTTTACAAATCAGAAGTTTTGCTGCATCTCCAAACCTGCAAAATGGCTGATGTTAGCCCTGACTGGAAAAGTGATTTCTCTGCCACTGAATACGCCCCTACTCTGTATTTCTTGACTAGGTATGATTAACTGATGGTTTGTACATATACTATTTTTTTTTTTTTGGAGCTTCTAGTTGCCTCAAACTGCATTCAACGTGCTCTGAAATTCAGTTAATGAATAAGGTGGAATGCCAACTGTAGTTGTGACTGCTGCTTCTTTAAAGTACGCACAAAATATGCACACAGGTAGTCAATGCTAAAATATGCATATATTTATTAACTCATTCTGCCTCTCCCAATCTCTGCTTTGTTCATCAGGCTGGCTACTTGGGCCTGGAGACGTTTTACTTGTAAATAACCCGGGACAGTGCTGCCATAACCTGACTGGAGTCTCTAGCCTCTACTATAAATCAACCTCCTTTTCTGTTTCAAAATATTGTTATGTTTCACTCTTTCTCACTTTAGCCACCCAATTCCTTTTTGCTTTCCTCTGTGACATGACTGTTATTCAGGCACTCTTTCTGTCTAATAAAGAACATAAGCATCTCAAGTTGGAGACCTTCCTTATAGGTTTATTGAATTCCCTACCTACTTAAGGGTAAGCAATGAAATAAACCAAAATTGTGAGACATACTTCTTGGTATTATAGCAAACAGCTATACATGCCTGAGGAAACTTTGCACCAGAAGTAAAGGCCCTTGAAGACGAAGAGTAGCTTCTCATTCTAAAATGTGATATCACACCCATGGGATATCAGGCGAGTGGCTGCTTGTTTCTCGCTTCGCAGGAAGTAAAAAACCCTCTGAGGACATTGGACATTACTAAAGTTGCCAATCAGGTTGATCCTAATCCCCCTCTTTCCTTTTTTTTTTTTTAAAAAAAAAGAGGATAGATGAAACATTTTGTTTTGGCTTTTGTGTACAGATAAAATGGATTTATCTGGGCTTTTTTTAAGTTGCTTGACTATACAGTATGTTTCTCTGTCTGTTTTGAATGATGGCTATTTAAGGAGAAAAGAGATGCTCAAGTCCTACTGAATTTGCTTAATCTGTACTCGTGAAAGTCTTAGTCCAACGTTTATAGTGCTTAAAACAGAATTTATAGTAAGTTCACTAGTGAGGTAATTCTGACGAGATGTTTACCTGCACAATCTCCCTCCATCAGAGGAAATGTAGACACATCTGTCAGAAAGATTTGTAGAGATGGAAACGAATTCATTGATATAACCCGCTCGACGCATTATGCGAAATGTGTTGACTAATTTCTGATGATCACGTATGACACCAAGGATGTTACCTATTCAGAAAGACAATAAATATATGGCACATTCTTTGCACATCTGAAACTCTACTTACAAATTCTGATCACGTCTAGCATGCATAGAAGTACTTCTTACTTCTTGCAAATAGTAAGAGTTGTCATAAAATTTCCCTTTTCTGACATGAATAAGAATTGGATCTTTTTTTCTCTCAGTAAACAAAAAAAAAGTGTCAGAATTTCACAGGTCTTCTATCTGTTTGCCTCCAAATTGCTTCAGAAACCAAATGGTGTGTTTCATCCAGCTTTCTTCAAACATGTTTCTGCTCAGGTGCCCATTCACCTATTAGTGTACAAGCAAACAACACTTCTGAAGTCTGCAATTTCACCTGTACTGAAATGGGTCCAAGGTCTCCAAGAACAGACCAACTGTCCTGCTGCCTTGTCAGAAATTTTAGAAAGACCTGGTATTTCTGATATATGTAACCACCCACAACAGCACCAGATTTCCTCTTTCAGGAACTTAGCTCAACAAGCTATTGCTATCTTAGCAGGGCACTGTGGCACATACTTAAGTATTCTGATGTACAATGAACAAACAAGAGAGTAAAATCCATTTAAAGAGTCACCTGACCAAAGTAATCTTAATATATAAAATAAAAGTAAGTATGCTGTCATTTTAAACAACACTTTAAAAGAACAGACAAAGCATGATAGTTTAGGGACTTTTTAAGGCAATACAAAGGCCTTTACAACGTAAAGGATTTGTACTTAACAGATTTTCTGCCCTCTTAGGTCACAAGTTTAAATCAGAATCAAGTCAGCCATCCACAAGCCTGAAATTTTTTATGGATTAAACCCACAAACTAGTATATTGAACAGTAAATTGTTTTGCCTCACTTACTACTAGATCATCTAAGTTTGGGAACATAACTATCTTGTTCCATACCACAGACTGAACTCGTGAAGGGAAAGTCCAATATTTCTGCTCTGTGCTCCCCTTTGGAACATAAAACGAGACAGAAAAGAGTGCATGTGGTTTCACTGAACCTTATCTTTAACACACTGCTACAGAAAAGCAGAGCAAAGGAATGCAGTTTGGTAAAGTGTTGCTTTTATGTTACTGGGAAAAGGCAGGATTGAAGAATAACTGCTGTTTAATTCAAAGGTAAATTAAGAACTTATGTATGGTGACAGACATTAAATAGTAGTACCTGGCAGTGGATGCTGTTGACAAAAGGCTATTTTTAAATCACAGTTGTAGTTTTTAAAATGTCAGTTTTTTGAAATCTGGTATCAGTACCTGTTGACTTAGAAATCCTACAACATCAGTTGTAAAAGGAGCGTTAAGCGTGCAGATGCAAAGCACAAATGCCAAATCATCCCTTTAACAGAGGCCTGTTTTCCAAGGTCTAATTTTTTAATCATTCACAATGCAAGTTGCCCTTTAAAAAGTAGTTTTAAAGAGAACAGCATTGCTCAACATTGCAAACAATTGATGTTTCCTTTCTGTTTTTAAAGGCACTTGCATGAATGTATATAAAAATACACAAAGATTACAGTAAAACTAAACAGTTTCTGTGAATGAAGCGCTGAATTTGTAAATTTAAGCTATTACAAATTTAGCAGTTATTCTCTTTTAAAAGAGTACTTTATGAATGGCACCTGAAAAAATGAACAAATCTGTAACAGAATGTACATATTTTTGTGCCTATTTATGCAAGTGTGCTTAAACACAGTACTGAAATTTGAAAAGCGTCGATTTCCCAGCTACGCACATCTGCAGTCGGAGTTCTGAGGACACAACTTCAGACAACTAAGTGCCATCATCTGGTCTGTCTACTCTGCCTAACCGTATCAAAATATTTACAGCTGAAATTATCTACACGTGGAAAACAGCATCTGTGATTGACTGTGCTCCAAAAATTGCTGGAGGGTTTCCGAAGCCTAACTCTCCATCAGTAACAAATCAGAGTCAAGACTGCTGGAAAGTGACATACCATTAAGAAAGACAAGGAACACATTTGGATATGAAAGTTCTTCACCACAGAGCAAGTTGACATCTTCAACTCCAAGATTACTGGCTAATTTAATAATTGGACCATCTTCCATATCTGTAGTAATGTGAGTCATGAGGGCAAGGTTTTTAACCAAACCACAAGCCTAAAATAAAAAAATACATCTTTCATCCATTTTATTTCAAAGTATTAATACCATACATATCTTTTTCTGCCAAAACCATACTTACAAACAACCACTAAAGAAAGTCAAAGTATAAAGTGAAAGAAATGAAAAATTAACTACACTGAAAATTCAGAAGGAAGAAAGGAAGAATTTTCTATGTCACACTGAAATGTAATATTTTAGCATTTACAAACTAATAAAAAAATATAGGCGATGAAGTTGTAGTTCTTAAGTTACCCAACCATGTATAACCCTATATTTCTCTCCTCAAAGCAACAGCTACTTAGAAGCATAACGGAAATACAAAATCAGTCTGTTTATTACTTTGCCAGATACCCTGTACGTCCTAACACAAACTTTAACATATTAAAAATAAAAATACCCAAATATCTTGTACAGTGCAATTTTATTTCAGCTGCTTAATGAGAGTAGCTCATATTGACTACATATTTATGCCAGGAAGTTCAGAGTTCCCCTAGTACTTTCTATTCAGGAAAAAAAAGAAAAAAAGTGAAACAAAAAAAGAGACTGTCAGCATCAATCATTTGGTTGCAATAGTTGGATGATGTCTTTGAAGTAAAGCATACAAAGGTTTTTTTCTTCCTCAAGCTAAAGGCTAAAGCTGTTTCTGTAATAATAATGTATGTTTCTAGAAAAATTGCAGATTTATGCTGCAACTTCAAAACAGAACACTTACTGTAGAACAAAGGAATAAGAGTTTAGGACTCCTCTTTCTCTGCTCTGATCAAACAAGAGCAAGTAGCTCTGCTGCAAAAATGGGAGGCCTCACGTCATTCTCATATAGCCAAATGGTTTCTCAACAGCTTCCAGTCAGTGCACTCAGGTAGGAGAAAAAAGGCAATACAGTAAGGAGGACCAGTATGTAAACAGATGGGATGTGAGAAGACACACAAGTTGTGTTATCAGGCTAAGGATAATTTCTCTCTCCAGAAATCCCATCAGAATTCTTCCACTGATGGAGGATCACCTGTTTCAAAATAAACACCGTCTCCACTCCTCAGGACAGGAAATACTGAAAGAAAAATAGAAGTTCCTCACCTCTCCTTCAGGAGTGTCAGATGGGCAGAGCATCCCCCACTGAGATGGCTGCAGTGACCGAGGACCACTCACTTTCCTTGTCTTTTCAAACTGAGAGGAGATTCTAGTCATCATTCCCAGAGCAGAGATATAAGACAAGCGGGACAATACTTGCGTCACGCCTTGGCGGTCCATTTTGAATCTCTTCAGAGACCAATTTCCCTGTACAATAAAATGAACATTTCAAAAAAGTTATTGCAGTTTATCCCTGTCTTGACACTACATGTCTTTTCTCAGTATCTAGACAGAATGATACCTGAGGAGTTTTGCACAGCAAATGTTGCCCATTTATATAAAACAACTTTCTAATTACATATCTGCATATAAACTACTAGTTATAATGTACTTGTACTAAGTATTAAAAAAAGTTGAAACGAACTGCTCTTTTAGATGAGAGGATACTTTTGCTGTTATATATTCAATCACACAAAGATTCTTCATCATCTGTCCCTCACAGGTAAATCAATACTCAAATTTAGCTAAATTAAATTATTTTCTGTTCTCTCTTTACAGATTTTTCCAAGTATTTTTAAAAAAGGTATTTTGAGTAAAATACACTTTTACAACAGATCCTACAAACTTTCAGTTCTGCCTTTTTCGTGATTTGTTATTTCTGTAGGAAACAGACATTTATGCTGGAGAAGTCTGACATGAAAGCCGTCTGCACTTTCTTGAAGCCTTTTTGTTTTTAGAATCCAGAGGAAAAAGACCCACTGATATGTCTTCTCACAGAAGACGACTGTGGGGGGGAATTAGGTCTATCAAACTTCTCTGGTAGGATTACACCAAATAAGAAATGCAAGATCCATGCAGATGTCAGAGGCTTCATGTTTCAGGACTGTCACAGGCAGTAGCACTTGTAGTTTTCATTAGGAGAACACAGGAGTTCAGAGAATATTCTGGGACACAATTATGTTTCCATGACCATCAGATTTAGTAATCTTTACTGTAAGATCTTGAAATTTGGTGCTACAATTTTTGACTTCATGACATCCACTCCATATGGAGTTTCCAGCACCTGAGTCAGTGGGTACAGCAAGTTTCTGTCTCAATTACTACTATTTACCCCAGCCACTGTGTTACTGGTCAGTCCAAAGGCAATTAATAACTCAAAGGTAACACTTTCCCAAGGATTGCTTTCTGTTAATTCCTGTAGCCCTTTTGATAAACTCAGCTCACCAATGTTAACAAATAATTTGAAGCTTGCTTGCTGTACTACACTGAAATCCTTTTAGAGGGTGATTTGCTTGGCTTCTTTATTTATACATTAACAGTACAATCCCAATTTGTGATGAACAGCAAGAAACCACCACCCATCCAAATGATTTGGCTATTTGCTTCCACTGGAGAGACTATCAAACTGTCTGCAGAACTTCCCTTTTTTCCTTATTACAGAAGGTGAGAAGACATAATGCCCAATGGTAAGTCAGTCAAAGAAACCTGTCCACTTGCTCAGCCTTCTAGGGCAGGGTTTACTCACTAACCATTTCATTCTTTAAGGACTGGGAAGTGGAAGAATACAATAAATGAGTAGCTTTTCCTCACGCTAGAAATGATTGCATCTGTAGTCTAAACTAGCATGTGGTTTTTTCTTCACTGCCCAGAAGACTGTGAAATCTCAAAGACTAGAGAAAAGGGGAGGTAAAAAGGCTGCCTGAAGAAGTAATAGGAAAAATTCTTTGTGCTTTGGAAGTGACAGAGTGACTGCTTCAAAGGTTGTTAAAAAAACCCAAAAATGGGGCCAGGGCTGTTGTGAGACCATCCCCAGTGGAGGACTTCCTACTGAAAACTTCTATGAACTAAAAGTTGCTCCCTCAGTGGCACTGGATGATTCTGCAGATGCTGAAATGTCTATTAGGCCTGTGGCAGTACTGCCTGACCTACCCTCTCTTCTGCTATTTTCCAGGCTAAAAAGACCTATAGCAAATATCACTGAACACCACTGTCCATGATGCAGTAGTGCTACGAATTCTTTTGCATGCTACTGGTGTAATTATGAATGTGCTGAGTTATTTCATGCTCTCTGAGACTATCATTGAAGCATTCTGGTGAGATTGGAGATTGTTGTTTCCAAGACTGATTTTTATGGTATTTGCTTAATCTCTTGAATAGTGTGCACTGGGCATTGTTCCTGAGAAATTATTTTCAATGCTTAAGAGCAGATGGTGTTTAACTGCTTATGTGGCAGTAAAAAAAAAAGTCCAAAGATAGTGGAAGAAGGAAGACTTTACAACATGTACTGAATACTTTGCAGATTTATCTCTGTCAGTCCAAATGGAAAAACTGGCACCGGCTAGAAGAAAGCACTAGCATTTAGAGAAACAAATCTCTCAATTGTTTTGGTTACGTGCACTGTAGAGATTTAACTACATTTGGGGCACTCATAAAATTAAGCTTTAACACTGGGATTTGTAAGTAACAGACTGTTGGTGGTTTTGGATACAATTTGTGGAGTTAATTTTGTTTACAAGAACTGAAGAAAAACCTCAGTTTCATGCTAGGCAGAAAAGCTGTCTCAAGAGCTCCAAAGACTAAAAATTAAGTTGCACAATTTTTACCAGCTACTAAAATACTTAGACTAATCTAATTTCTTAAAAAATCATGGATTTCAAAGTCATTTACAAGCTAGTCGCTAGATTTCAGCAACCATCTCACAAATTGCTCTTGGAGATGTGTCAGGTAAGAAACAAAGTTAGTAACTGTATTTTTGTTCTTGTCCACTGGCACAAATTAAAAAAATCCATTCTAGTAGAAGGCAGACACAGGCTAAAATCTAACCAAGACAAATATTTAAAGGCTTTCCCTGTTAAATAGTTCAGTGTCATTAGCAGAGAAGTACTAATTTCTATGCTGCAAATTTGCTCATATTAGCAACTTCATATGAATAAAAAGGCACTGCCCTGAAAGAGCTCACAACTTAGGTGGTGTTGTTTTTCCCTACCTACCCCCCACTCCCCCCCAGCTGTCTTCTGTTCACGATGTTTTCCTGCTGCTTTTCAACCACCTTTTGGACATATGATGTAACCTGACCCTAGCTAAATCCAGATAATAAAAAATACCATGAACCACATAATCAAGTAGAACCTAGAAGACAGCAAATTGGATAAACACAAACATGATCTCTATTTTAAATTTGCTTGATTCTACCATTCCTTCACAAACACTAAAACATCATTTTGAAATAAATGGTGAAATAAAAAATGGTTTGATGATCAATGATTCTTCAATTCCAAAAGCCCTGCCCATGACAAGAGTCTTGCAATTTTAATCTATAAAGAATGTTAAATAGATTTGCTTTTACAACGAAAGATAGTAGAGTCATCAGAACAAAATTTACACATTTCCATCATTCACTATGGTGGAAAAACTTTACATACTAGAATGAAAACAGAAATACTTACTGTGGAGATGGCATTGACCATGCCATTGGTGATCTGATCTTGACGCATATGCTTCACTACATCAAACTGAGCTGCACGTTGCTTGGGGATTACCTGGTCAGCAATCTTTTTCAGTTCAGAGTTAAATTTTTTGAACAAATCTTCAAATAGAAGAGAAAGAAGCTGGAAATACACAACAACTGGATTAAGGGAAAAATTATACTTTTCCAAGTCGGGGGGGGGGGGGGGGGGGGGGGGGGCACATGTTTAACATTTCTACCTTTACACTTTTTGTCAGTTAAATAATATCCTCTCTGTTTCTTAAATATTTTTATCACATTTGCCTTGTTAAAGTGCAATATTAGAGAATAATAGAAAGCAAATTAAGTAGAAGAATGGTCTAAGCCTATGTATTTATTCATTTTGGTTTGCTTTACTCCTTTCTTTGCAATATCTTGGCATACCCATCCATCTCTACACTATCAATTTACTAATCATTTTCCCTAATCTGCTACATTATAATCCACCTGATCTATTTCTTCCTTCCTAAAGTCACAAATTCTTTTAAAGATTTAATGCCCTAAATGTACAACCCTGAATTACACTCAAGATTTGGAGGCAAGACCAGCTTCTATTCTAATTCTGGATGAAATAACTGCAGTAAAGCAATAAGTGAAGTGTAACTTTTAGATATTCTATTATTAAAAGTGAAAAAGGCTGCTTAAAGTGCCCCTTCCCAGGAGCTACTTAAAAGACAAGACAAACATCCAAGTGACTGTAAGGGGCCCTTAGGGGAAGCAACTCAGCAGCACAGAGTTTGGAAGCAGGGCACAGTTTGCAAGACTAGAATGAAGCACAAAACGTGCACTGTTACCATTGCTTCTGGACAAGTAGAACTAAAAGACTTTTTTAGGGGCCCAGAAGCAACCTCTGCTCTTGACAGCTGGCAAGACATATCTCAGGTTACATAGACAGCTTCCTCACTAAGATACACTTTTATCCTGCTACTTTCTGCCAATCACAATCTATGGAAAACCAATTACACCCACAGAGAGTCCACCTGGTTCAACACCTGCCATCCTTTTCTAGAAGTGCTACTACAGAAAGTGCAATGCTCTTCTACATCTCGCCCTTAAAAAAAATAGAAAGTCTACAGTTTAAGCAAAGAAGCTACATAACACAGCTGAATTAGAAAAAAACCCCACAGCAATACAAACCAAAAAGTGCCGCAGTTTAAGCCAGTTAGTTTCCTGTATATGTATACTAATTACTTCTAATTCCTAAAATAGCCATAAAAGGAAATGGCTACCAAAATGTGTGATCTTTTTTTGCTCTCCAATCTGCTTTGCCTCTGCAGCTTGCTCAGCCTCTCCTTGCTGATACTAATAGCTTCCCAAACACTTAAATCTGCATTACATGATACATTTTAAGTGTTCACAATTATTAGCTTTGGAAGCAAGCAGTGTAAATTCTAAAGCCTGGCAGTCCTGTCCTGGGACTCTATTTTCCAGCAGCTACAAGTGTCAGAAGAACTAAAAATGCAGCAGCTACCAATGCCAGAAATGGTAGTTCCCAGTGTACAACTCATTGTAGGGCTGAACAAGCTAGGTATTCAGCCACCACAAGCTAAGACATTCTGGAGTCAGTTGTACAATTTAATTTCTGTTTGTCCAGAATTAAACTGAGTTTTAACTGTCTCCATCAGACATAGTCCCAACTTTTCCTCACCTTCTGGAAACAAGACAGCAAACCACTCATTCCTCTATCAATGGGATGGGCCACTAGTTTTCATTTGTTTTTCTCTATGTACATGCCCAGCTGGGCTGACCAAAGCATTTGGCAAATGACACTGTAAAGCAGCCAACTAAATTATAAGCTACCCTTTTCACTGGCATCACAAATTCATTTAAGAATAAAAAACCCAACAAATTACACCTGGAAACTCAAGACAGACATCTGATTTGCTATAAAACACTCCCACTGGCCTTCATGGAGAGCAAGACTGGATTATACTTGACAGTCTACTCCACAAGACATAAGGAACATTGAGTGTTCAGTCACTAAACTGTAAAACCAGTGATAACACACACTGTATGCTAACCCTTGACAAAAATGGAATCTTACTTCCACTCTGGACAGAGAGTTTTTGCTTTAAAACTGGTTAAGTGGGTTTTTTTAGACCTGACCTTAGCATGAGAAGAAGGTGTTGTAGACCCTCTTTCCCTTCCTGATGCTTGTAGTACCATTAACATTTACAAGACGATACTCTATCACCACTGTCAAAAGAAATCTAGTCACCTGCAACTCACAGCTCTTTTAAATCAGATTTCCATCAGAAATAAAAGCATCTTCTATGAAGCATCATGTAATGAAGGAGAACCCATAGGACTCTCCAAAAACTACATTATGAAGGAAGTTATTTCAAAAGTAGGGAAAAAAAGTAAAAGTAATGTGCACAGTTTTAAGATGTCTGATAGCTCTAGTTAAGGACTAGACTTTTGAAATCAATCATGATATGCATTCGATCTCAACAGGTT
The DNA here is from genome assembly GCF_031877795.1 of Strix aluco. Taxonomy (NCBI): domain Eukaryota; kingdom Metazoa; phylum Chordata; class Aves; order Strigiformes; family Strigidae; genus Strix; species Strix aluco. Next base: position 9,671,758 of record NC_133935.1, read on the forward strand.
TGAGCAGGACTTACACATTTGACAAAACATTTAACTGAACATTTTAAAAAATTCACTCATGTTTTCATATTTGATTTCTTGAGCATAAAATTGCAAAAATCTCCAAATTCCACATGCCATAGGGATTATAAAGCCATGCCATCCTTCCTCTTCTCTGAACTAATAAAGTACATTACACCCCAAGTACCCCAACTTGCTAGAAAAGTGTCATATTTTGCTAATTTCGCTCACAGACTCTCAGTCTGTAACAACTCTGACTATCTGGCAAAGCAGAATCTCACAATAACCACATTATTTAGGTTGAGTAAGAAACTAAAGAAAAAGGATGGAATGCCAGTGATAATATTCAATGGATTTCATGGTTAGTCCAGGGCCTTTCAGCCTGCTTCAGACAGGAGCACTAAAGAGCAAATTATATTTAAGAAAAAAAAAATACTGACAGCTCATCAATTGATTTTCATTGAAAATCCTAAGAAAAATTAATAAAGAAGTTAAGCTGCTGAAATACAGTTTCACCAATTAGCTTAATGTCAGAGAATTCTAATTAGGCGCCTTGAGATTGCTATTTAGCGTTTAAGCCTTTAGAGTGCCAAATTCTCCCTTTCACACAAACTGGTTGCAAAATTAAAGACATTAGGCAGCCTTAATTATATTATCAGAACAGCTGGGATTAGGCAATCTCTGAAGTCAAGGCGGTATTCTTTTGTCACAGGGTAGAAATCCCTTGCTTTCCAGGGTGCCGGATTTTGGTGCTGTTCCATATCTCACCCATACAAAGCAAGCTGCATTAGAAACAAAAAAAAAATGAGGACAAAGAACAGAGTAATGCTTAGCAAATAATGAACACATTAAGGAAAGAGAAAAGGTAGGTGAAAAGATTAAGCCTGAAATCGGTAGGTTTTGCTAACACCTCAGCTGGCACCTGGCCTACCGAGCCTCTAGTGGCAGAAAGACTAAGAGAAAGCTCTGTAAACCAGCTTGGCTAATGGATACAACTCTGTTATCTAAAGCTAAAGCACATTTCGTACTCTCTTGTCCCATGGGGTGTGAAATTAGCAGCTATTGTTTTCACACATTTTTATAAACACAATGCCTTTTATGTCTTTACATTGTTTAGACCGCTATGTTTTTCTCCTCATATGGGAATCTTTTCTTTTTTTTCTTTATTCAAATTTTAAATCACCAGGATTTTTATTCCAGGAACATGCTGGCATTAAAAACAAGCACCAACCATTTTATCCATGCAAACTTTAACTAAACACAAACATTTAGAAACTGGCAAAAAACCTCTACACTTTTTAGTCTGTAATCCAATCAAATTAATATACACTGATAATGTGGCAGAGAGGAATTCAAGTGTTCAGCTTGAAATGAGCTTTTAAAATATCACAAGAGAGCCAGAACTACTCTTAATCAAGTGTTATACCCCCCTTGCCTAGGTCTCCTTGATGTAGAAAAAATACACATTGGCTTTGTTATGATGATCCTCTACATTTAAAACCCCTTCCCAGTTAATTTAAAATGACTTTGGTTGTTAACATCTGTGTGAGCAGAGACTTTTTTCTTCCAGCTTGTAGAAAAGTTTTTACCTGCTCTACTTTCCGCCTCTAAAAATATTAGGAAAAAACAAACTACTCCTTCAGTTCAGTTAAATAAGAACAATACAGTGACAAATCAACAACTAATTTTACTGATTACAGTCATACTGAACCACAGCAACATTACAGCAGAAACCAGACAACCATTACAGCTTAAAATACTTGCTCCATTAGAATATTGCACTAATGTCCTCTTACTCCTCCTTACACTTTAGAAATACGTTCTGTTTCAGCACAAAGGTTTGATAACAGTCAACATATTAATTTAAAGAAAGATTTATTTTTTTCCTATCAGGTTAAGAAGTCATTTTTCCTTGTATTTGTGCTTAGAGCGTGTTGAAGAGCGTCATCTTAGTTTTTTCAGAAAACTAGGAAGCAAAGCACATGTTTTTATTCTGAAATGATTCTGCGCTCTGTGTGTGTTCACATGTGTGCATGGAAGACAGGGCAGGGTGGGAAGGAGAACAGGAGTATGAGACAATATACAAGCACACACCTTAAAAAGTGCAGTAAGATGAGAATTCCCACTGGATACGAACAAAAAGGAATGGATACTGTTACTTGCGCTGCACCAGAAATCCCAATACAAATTATATGGGGAGCAGAGATGCATAGTTTCTCCAACCTGGTGCATTATGTGTACTTGTCTGAATTTCTGATGCATCATCAATAATCAGAGATGATACTGACTGCCAAAATTTCAACTTAAGTTAATACAGAGCACAGCAAAGAAGTCCAATCCTAATCTAAATTGGTTAATCAAATAACCAGACATGACAAGGAAAAAATCCATGCCATGGTAACTAGGCAGTTCCTTCACCTACTAGGCAAATTCCCACTGCATTAGGAGAACACAGGTTGGCCAACAGCTGTGAACTGCCATCCTCTCTGCAAAAAAACGGTGCCAGACACCTCAAACCATTCCCTCCTTCACAACCCTTTGTCACTGCTTCTACCTCCAAGCAGAGAAGTCCATGCAATCCACTTTCATTAGTTGCTCAAATTAACTTTAAACCACTTATTTGTTAATTCATGCTACTCTAGAGGCTAGAAAGGCAGCTGACAACAAATAAGCAATCTTACAGGCTTCTCCAAATGACAGGAGGCTTGAGTGGCTGTTTTGTGAGCAGCTACACAAGCTGGGTTCTCCACAGTGGGACAGCGTGGATGTGACACTCGGGCACCTACTTGGTCCCAGTTTATTCCCTTACCCAGTTGCTTAGAGGGGGACACTGGAAGATGGATCTTACCACTGCCTTCTTGGCACTAACAGTGTTATAATGGGACTAGAACTGATGCTGTATTTACAATGCTCTGTCCTTTTAGCTGGTATAAAGAGAAGTAAGAATATAATTTATTTGTCTCAATCAGGGAAGCATAGCTAAGTCAACACAAAATAAAATGAGAAGAAAAACACTTCAATTGAAAAGACAGGGAAGCTCCTTACTCTGCATCTTTTAAAAGCAGATAGTGACTCCAAAGAAGCACTTTGCTCTGAAGTAAAAACTCACCTGCCCTGCCAACTCCAAACGTTTATTTCCATAGTAGTCTCTGTCATCTACTTTATTTTCTCCTTGAGCCAAAATTACTCTGCGTACCATCACTGCTGTGTATATGCACTTGGCACGAAAATTGAACTCCTTCACCTGTAAACAAAACAAAAAAACCCTATACTGATGTTTCAGGATCAGTTCCTTAGTTTTTATTCAGACAAACACATCCATTTAAATCAATGGGTAATCTGGGCTGACTGAGGAGTTACAAAAGAGATCTGTGCACTTTACCTTCTTAAAAAATGCTAAAAGTAATACACATTAGTGACATTGAAACAGATAGTAAATGAAAACAAATCAGAATAAAGGTATAGGTCATGAGAATAAGGTCCTGAACTAACAGCTGATACTACCTGGCTATGCAGCAAAAACGCATAATATGGTAAATAGTTCAATGGTACAGCATTTCATAAACATAAAGATTACTTCTGACTCAATCCAAACCTTCCCCTGTATTTTGAAGATGGTTTATTTTATCTCAGCTAAAAACAATCAAAGACATTTTTCCCTGCTAACAAACCTCACACCATAAATAACCACATAAATTTACTCCAGTTTAAAAAAACCCCAACATTACATACAAGAACATGGGTCAGAATAGTTGATGCTAGCAGCTCTCGTGCTTCTTCCATCTTTGTTTTCTTTGGGCCTCCCCACATCCTTTGCCTTCGTACTTTGTTTCCGATGTACTTCAATGCCTGTCAAGGCAGGGAATTAACTTGAGTTAATATCAGAACTATAACCTATACAAATATAAACACACAGAGAGATCTGTATGTTCAGTCAGTGCAATCCCACTAGTCACAGATGATAACAAACTTCAAGCAAAGTGCAAAATACCACACATGTAAGTGATACTAATAAAAAAATATTGAAAATTGACATAATTTATTATAATTAAACATACAAAATGTTGGTTATCATATGTTGATAACATCTGGAATGGGAAGCGGTGAAGGAGCATGATTAATACATTAAAAGAAAGGGAACTGCAGAGATGTAAGAAAAAGGATTACATAATTTCCAAAGATATCTAGTTTATCTTTTCACCTATGGTTCTTTTGTGTACTTGCTAAGTTTCATTCACATATTAAACTGCGAGGTGGCACTCGCTGTTTAACAGGTAGAAACACTACTGTGTGGCATCCACATCTGTCTCCAAGTCTCTTATCAGTTGTCCAATAAATTGAATCAATTTGCAGAATTCAGGGTCAGACAAGTCAAAGAAACTACCAGGTCCACACAGGAAGTTCATGTCTGGAAATGAAGCCATGCCCCCTATGCCAAAGAATTATCCTCTCCACTAAATGACAGACTATCCTTTCCATCTGTTACCTTCTTCCCTAAACAGCTCTTTCTTTTCATTTCATTTGACATTTCTTGCACAGAGTAACTTCTGTATTTCTGTTTTTCCACTTTCCTCTGTGGCCCTCTGGCATCACCATTTTAGCCTTCTGACTCTGAATTAGGCGGCCTTCGTGCTACCTCTAACCCTGAAAAGCCCCAAATGCAAACTAGAAAGATGTTCACTTTACAACACTCAACATCACACATGGAAAGGTTCAATAAAGTTTACAATGAAATATCAGAAATAAGACTAATCTTCAAAAGCTTCTTCTAGCACATTAATAGGTACATGATGGAAATGCTGACAGCAAAATGGGCTGTGCTCTGGCTCATTAAAAAAGTACACATGAGCTGAAGAGAATTCTGGCAACTCTTTGGCAGGACAGAGAGTGGCTATTACTGAGGGCTTTATACAGGAGATTAGAATTGGAGGAGAACATCTACTCATGAGACAAACAGTCACGTCCACATCAGTGGGGCTTCTGCGAAATGGGGCATGCGATTCCTTTTAAAAAAAAAAAGGGAATCATCCTCAACAAAAAACCCTAATCTTATGGATATCACTACTTGTCACATACATTAAAACATAACCCTGGGCTCTGAAAACAGAGCATTTCTTGACTTTGGAGTTTTTTTCAGTTAGGCAATGAGAGCAAAGCCTGACTTTTCACAAGTCCTGTCCCCTTAAAAAACCCTCATCTTAGAATAACCCCAAAAAACAAACCTCAAAGCACAAAGTGTATGTCAATTGCTGACATGGCAAAGTGGTCAATACCCACCGTCTTTAGATTTTTATGGCCTCTGGCCATGTGAAAAGACACACCTGCATCTGTGTAAAAATCTGAGCTTTTTGGCATTCTTCCAGACTAGGAGCAAATGCAGCCATCACATGTTCCTCTGTGCCAATCATTTGTACAATCTCTTGGTCACTCTCAACACCCATGGCCTAGGAACAGAAGAAAAGATAGAAATAGCACAGGCTTTATGTTAACTCACTGACATTTGCTTATGCTAATTTGGTATTGTTTGTCTGCATTACTACTAAGCAAGAGCTAGTTCTTCTCTAAGAAACTGTGCCATCTGGCACTGGCAGCACATATTCTAGCTATGGAAGAACGTTAAATGGAAATCTTGATAAGCAGCAGGAACACACACACACACACTTTTTGAAGAGCCTTTTTTTAATTCACTGACGGGAGTTAAATTTTCTGTTTTTTCTTAAGAAAGAAATAAATACCAGGTAATAACAACCCTACATGTGCAACAATGAAAACCAAGTCAGAATCTACAATAAATAATGTGAAATTTCTTAAAAGATTACATATGGTCTCTTACCACAAGCAATTTTGCAAACTCAGTTGACTGTGATGCAGCACGTCCTATTTGAGAAATGTTTACAATTTACCTCCATTTAGAAGATGACTTCACTACACAATTCCACTTGAAAGCCATTCTATTATTTCACTGATCCTTGGACACCTTTTTAGACTTTATATTGCGGAAAAAGCTTAATAAACTAAGAAAGCGCTTAACAGATTTAGAAAAATCTTTCTATCAGTAAGCGTTTCAAGGTGGCAGCCAGCAGTGAAGGCCTTTGTGGATTCCAGATGGTGCTAAAGCTCCCCCCTTCACACATTTGCCTGGAGCTCTGCCATATCAAGAAATGGAATAATCTCTCTAAACCTCTTCTGGCTGAGTTATAATATGTTTCTCAGAACTTTGTGAGGAAGTTACGTTTGCATTCATATTATTCTTCAAGCTGCCTGCCACAAAGACCATTGTAAATAACGGCCTATGTAGACCCGAGTATTCTGGTTCTCATTAAAAACTGGCAGTGTCCCAAAAAGTCACATTTTCCTCAAAAATGCACAAATACCTTCCTTTCTTATTGCCTTCATTGGGTGTCATTCTGCTTAACACCTAGCTAACGCTATGCCCTTGCAAAACTGTTGCTCTAATTCTGAAGTATCCAGCTCTTTTTTTTTTTCTTTTTTTCTTTCATTTCTTCTTTCTTTTTCAACAAAGTGGTTGGGTGAAGTTCGTTTAACTTAAAACTCTGTCTCTTCACCTTGTGGTTTATTATAAATTAAAAGCAGTGCAAAAGTAGCACACACCCATAACAGTGTGAGAACATTGCTGGTTTAGTGCAAAGCACAGATCACAATTCCACCATCTCGGACAGGCTTGAGTGCCAAATCAAGATACAGTTACTTCACCAGGTAAGAGTGTTTCATCATATTTGCTCCCACTAAGTAGTCACCCCTCTGATCTCAAGGCTCTTCTCAGAACCAGAATTTGTCCATGATATTGCTGTAGTTCAGACTGTTTTTCAAATACTATTATGCTTCCTCACCGTTTTAAATAAGGTCACACAGTAGTTAAAAAACCTCAGCGGAGAAGTTAACAAAATCCCTCCTGACCTGAGAGCTAGACTCGCAAGAAAGTCTACAAAAGCATAAAAGGTTCACAATAGTCTTTTTCCATGTGTCTAGGACTTAATAGCTGACCAGCAAACCAGTTTAGGAACCGCAACTGTATTCATACAATTACTGCACTTAGCCTACCGAAGAACATTTTATTCAGGGGATCTTTGTGCCATTTTAGGCACATATTCCAGGAATACATTTATCCAAAGCACAACAAATGCAAGCTGATACCACCCTACTTCTGTCCACCAGGTTAATTTTAAGATGGCAACCAGATCATAAGAGTCATGTAAAAACTGAACAAAACAAGTGGGGGGAAAAAAAAAAAGCCAACCTGCAGTTTTACTATGCTCTTTCATCCATTAAAAAACAGAGGCATAGTAAATTAAAGGGATTGACAATTTCTTCTAACTTGATGAATTCTCTGATCCGAAGTCTGACAACAACAAGATGAAAATAGGACATATCATTATGCCCGTATAGACTTTCCAGTTGAAGTTGCTAGCAGCAAATTTACTTGAGAATTCTGAATTTGTGTGTGGGAAAGGCTGGGATCTGCCACCAGACAACATATGTTATATTGTTAGATAAGTGCAAATTGGGGGAAATTGATTTGAGTAATAACTAAAAACTTAGGCAAATGGCTGAAAAAGATGTGCTGATACAGTAACCTAAAAGTAAACCCATTTTTCTTCTCCATACTCTCAACAATCAAGGGCAGAGCTGCACACACAAATTCACCTACAAGCAACACTAACAGCGCAAGCAACAGGCCCATGCTGGTATCAGATTTGTAATCTTCACATTTTCTTTTTTAGTAAATTTGTCCCTGGTGTTGCACGTCTACCAAAAAAAAAAAAAAAAAAAGTAAAGTACTCCAGAATTAGCCTGTAACATCAGTAGGATAGTAACAAAATATTCCTGCGTTGTTGCTTGTGTTATGGAAACACTAAGGACATGAGAAGCAGGAATGGGTCCTATGCTTAAAGTGCTCATGATCCCAGGGCAAAGCTGAGGGAAAGGGAATTAACATAAAAGCAAAGCAGGAAACCAGATGTCTTGTTTATTTTTGATTGGAAGGCAATGTCACAAAGGGATAATTTTACAGGGGGCAGAGGAGAGGGAGACATTGCAAGGGGATAACTTATCAGTAGCAGTGAAAGGATGAGGAAGGAGATGGCAGCGGGCTGTTGAAGATCATGGCTGGAAGGCTAGTAGTCAATGGATATATGACAGACAAGTCAGAGCAAACAGAATATTCATATCATCTGGAGTTCCAAGTAGGAGAAAGTGGTCCAACTGGGGTCAACTGGTTCCTAGGGTTGGGCAGGTTCCACATGTGTGTGCATATGTGCGTATGTGTGTGCACACGTACATACGAGAGAGTGTGCATTGAGAGAGTGTGAGCCCAGCTCTTCCTCCCCCAGCTCCAGTCTTAATGATGATGTCTAGGCGTTTCCATGGCACTTCCCTAGAATGTAGTTCTGCAGTCCATCAGGCTAAATTACAGAATGGAGACAGGCAGATGACTGGATTAAAAAGATGTCAGGGAAGTTCAAGGTTGACATCACAGGCAGAATTGGTCTGCAGCTTTCATAATTCAAAAGATACGAGCTATGAAACTGCAGCCATGGGAACCCATAATTCTGCAGATCCAGTAAGACCACCATTCAGCTGTTCCTCTAGAGTTGCATCTTAACAGTTCCAAGACTAACACAGGTTTGTAAAAATGAAACTCGACCTGCTGTTCAAATCTTTTGCCGCAGGTCCTAGAGCAGCTCCTTATAGCTCCCACATAAACTAAAGATACTTCACCTAGTGATTCAAGTTGTAAAATTCAACTTTTAAGTCCCCCTCGGTTACTTAGAATTCTCTTCCTTCCCCAACCAGTTTTGGTGCAGCATGCAACCTTCATTTACTTCAGCTCCCAGGACTCACTCAAGTCTAATGAATCAAGATCACAAACCCAAAAGAAAAATAGCCCTTACCTTAAAACAGCTCTAACTACCTGCAATGTAGGGAGCTCCTTGCAAAAGCAGGAGCACCACCTCACCTGTAACCCTGATGTTTTTCAGGTCAGAAACACCCGTAACTACTACACAAATATTCCACACCTCCTCTAATGCTCATTGCTAACTAAAACTGTCCAAGCCCCCCAGGTAGTGTACGGAGCTCATAGCCTGACATGCTAAAAACCCACTATGCACAGTTCACACATGACCTATGCACAACTGACACACAGCTAAAACAAAAGTCTCTTGGGGTTTCAAGTCAACTCAGGGCATCCTAAATACCACTCTGGTTGCATGTATATATTAACTAATGAAATAGTGTTACACAGTAAGCAGGAAGCAAATTAGTTGTGTCTGTTTCCCATTACAAGGCAGTTAACAGCCCTTTAAAAACCTCGACAAAGACATACTTTGGGGGCAAAATTGTCCAATTTATATTACTACTTCAAACCAAAAACTGCATTTACATATATAGGGGCTGCACAAATGCTTCTGTCACTTTCAAGAAAGGTTAGAGCAGAAGTGTTTAAGCTAGCACAGCAACAAAGCACTAACTCCCCCACATCTGAAGAGCAGACACTTTGAGTCTGTCCTAGAATAGTGCCAGGACCATGCCTTTTGTAGCCTATCAAATTTCAGCTAGCTGTGGTCAATGTGCTAAACTTCACAAAACCACAACTTACATATGTTTGGCACAACTAGCTGTTAAATCTCTGAATATGTCAATCACAAAGATCCTTACAGGTCTGGGTGGCAGAAAAGCAAAGCAGCAGAACAAGGTCATTCAGGCTTGCAGTTTAGAAGAGACTACGGATAAGGATGAACTGCAAGTCAGATGCTCCCCTTAGGGTGACCCTACATAGTCCAGTCCCCCCACCTACCGAGATCAAGGAACCTTTAGTTCCACACTATCTCCAACCCTCCCCACAGCCCATGCACTGGGGTTTCCTTCCTCCCCGTGAAAAAAAAAAGAAAGGATGGGGAATACTGTATGTTCAGGTCTTCCCCTAGCATGCAGCTGAGATGTGTCCATGACTCATGCCTAAAACATGAAAGTACTTTTAGATTCTAGTCAAAGGGAGCTGTTTCTGTATCTTAGGCCTCAGCTGTCAGTGGGTGGTGTTGGTAATGCTCCCTACTTCACAGTCCTTGCTTTTGGGATGCAGATGTCTAAGGGATATTAGTACACCTCCACTTTACAGTTGCAATAGCTTTAAATGGACATTAAATCCTAGATCTCCAATACCTGCTTTCTTTTCTACAAAGTTACAATGATTTTCTGTACCTGATCTACATCTTAAGTCATCTGCAGGAACACTGTGTCATTTAAAGCTATTGGGACTAGAAAGACAATTCAAAATTGCCCAACTTTCTCACACTGACTCTCAGATAGTCCCTGACAAAACCATCCGCTGTAGCTGGCCTGTGCATTGGATAGCAGCCCTCTACCAATTACTAGCCATTTTTTTAGTCAAAACACAGAGATCTGTGGAACTTGGTTGCAGCCTGGATGCTGGTCTGGGCAGAAATGCAGAGCAATGGATTTTTGTCATTGCTTTCTCAGTTTATTTTTTGATGGGAAATTATACAAGCAGTTGCTCCAGTAAAAGTTAAGGATGCAAAGGCAACCAAAACTTCAGACTTTAGGTCATATGTACAGCTTAACTTTGCCCCTTGCAGATGTGTATCTCCACATTACGAGAAGCAGAACACTTAATAGTAACAAGGAGGACCCATGCTCCATACCCAAGGTTTGGGTCTCAGCAGAATGAAATTATTCCCCTTGCTTTTCCAACAAATTTCCTATGTATAATACTGCCATGTGAGAGAGCTGAGGTTACATGGGAATCCCTAAGTTAGGGATTTTCCAGTTTCAGGACAATAGCGTTTTTAACCTTGCTTCTAGTAGTTAAATACAACAAATACCATATTACAGCAATGCCCAAGAAAGAAAGATCAGAGGCTGGTGCCTGCCTAAGAATCCATTGAAAAGACTATCTGGGATTTTTAGTTTCCAGCTGGAGACTCATCAAAAGTGGACAGAAGGATCCCTGAAGTTCACATGTCATTAAAGGAAAGGTAAGAAAAATGACTGCTCAGGAGTACAGTTAAGTGCCAGTCAAGAATGGAACATTCAGAATAGTTAAAATGGGTGCAGCTAATTTGCTACTGGATTAAATCAATATAAAATCTTTGTAAAGCACTGCTGCCAAGAGCTTCTAACTGTAACCTTTTATTCAATAAATAAATGAAAAATTATGCAACATTATCTAGAATATAAAAGATACATATAGGCAGAGGGATACTTATAGCAAGCATTGTTAGAAAGTGATCAAATAGTCAGTACAACGCTGCTTAAAAAAGCCCCCAACAACCACACCCTCAGACTTAATAACCCAGAGCAGTTACTCTTCTGTGAGCAGGTATTTATCTATACCAGCAGGGGGTGACAAAATGTAATAAAAGTCTGTAAGTGAAGGTGGAATCCAGCTGTTTGGTACTGGAGCAAATGGATTAAGAGCCACATTAACACTTTCCTGCAACAGAAAAGTTGTGAACTTAATCCTGACACTTTTATGTGCATTTCTGTCCATGAGTAATTGCTCAACCTCCTTTATCACTGATCACTAAATCTAGATGATCTCCTCCAACTATTTGAAGAGATTAGTTTACTTGGAGATAACAGACATTTGTTTCTCAAATCTAAATCCAATTATTAAACTATTTTCTAGTACCAAACCCAAAGCACCTCCTACAAGAAAACAGATTCTTACAACTCTCAATCAGCCAAAGAGCTGTGGTAACACAGAAAAGTCTGTAGTTGTGGACACCAACAAATCAGTGCTGCTCCCAGAACTATTTGGATGCTGTGAGCAAGTGCTGCCCTCTCCTGGCAATTTTTTTCCTCGAGTGATTATCACATCCCCAAATCTGTCCTGTAAACCATTACAGTGAAGATGAAAAGGGAGCTATAGGATTTACTTATATAGGTTGCTAGATCCAGTCAGAGGCATTTTTTGTGCCCTAAGCCACCCTCCCTATGAACAGTGCCTCCAAGACTGCTGCCCAATTTCCTTCTGCGCACACAGTGCACCAGGCTGCAAACCCACAGGCAGCAGGAAGCCCACAGGACAGGAAGGAGCTACCAGCTGTTGGGAGGACAGGTCCTAGCCTAAGGCCTGGCCATGCCCCGCTCTCCTCTCCAGCAGCCGGACAGTGCCTGTCCACCCACCACCTTTACTGGCTGCGGCCCATGCATGCGATATCACAGACAGATGGGCTCCCAGCCTGCTTCCAGTCCTGCTGGGCAGCTAGGGAGAAGTCATCGTTATGCCTCCAGTTGTGTGCACCCTTGAGTGAATTACAATGAGAGAAGCAGAGGGGAAAAGAAAAGCAGTTCTGGCAGTTTCACAGGCAGCAAGAGCCAAGGCATGACACTGTCACCAGCTCAGCTGGCAGGGCAAATACTCCCCAATTCTAGCCCAGAATCAGGGGTGAATGCCTCTCACAGCTCTTTATTGCTTCAAAGCTACGATGCCTGTCTGTGCATTCACTGCACTGAAGATACCGGTGAGTGTTCCTGAGTCAGGCAGGGATTCTGCAGTAGTCTGAGAGAGGCAGAGTTCAGTCACAGATAAAGGAAGTAAACTGCCAAGAAATGCAAGCCACTCGAGTAATCTTAAAGGATTTAGGAATAGGTCTAAGAATTGCAAGACTTCCCCAAAGGCTATCAGTTCTGTTTACAGTTATGACTGGAAGTCATGTATTACAAGCTCATGGCTATGTCATGTCCCCAGATCTGAAGCAAAGGGTGTTGAGCTACTCAGCAGTCCACAAGTTGGAGGTAGGGGTGGGGGGGACCAAAACCAGAAATGAAGAGCCTGAACACAAGACTGTAACAGCTCATAACAAAAGAAACCAAAACCCTTCTGACCTTCTGGAGCAGCAGGAGCATAGGGAGCAGTGCAGAGGGAGCTTACAAAGCAATAAGGGGGTGGCAGCATTTGTCTTGGCACAGCAATGCTCTCCTTGCAGAAAAATGCAGCACTTTTTCTCCTTTTTGCTGTACAATAAAGATGACTTCCCAAGGGAAAAAAGCTTGCATTCTCTAAGCCCTGACAAGCCCTTCTGTACGTATTAATTTCTGAGAGCTGCTGTCAATCTTCATTCTTGAGCTACAGCACTTTCTTTTTTTTTTCTTTTTTTTTCCAAACCAACCGTTGTATTACCTTAAATATGATAGCAATGGGAATATCTTCTGACAAAGTGTTGTGCCTCAGGTAAAATCTTCCTTGTTTCACAACCATATTTGTTCTGCTCTTCTTCTCATGAGTGGAACTGAAGTTAAAAAATATATTATGTCCAACAAAGTTTGCACTGACACTCCTAAAATCTTCTGTATAAAACTTATCAAGTGTGAGAAATCTTTCATCTGAATTAATCCCACTTTCTCCTCTTTTAAAAATTACATTAAAACAGCCAGACATCACCCCGTAACTCCAAGCTAATAGGGTATTATCACTTGTGATGGGGAAGGTCAATATTTGACTTAAGCAAGTAGAAGCCTGACTTTTCAAAATCATCTTTGCATGCTTTTATCATCGACTTGGATGTAACCAGCAAGGTCAAACTGTGCACAAGTACAACAGTAATGAGATAACAGTACTTTGTGTTGTACATTTAACCTCATCTAGGCTTACTGTGGAACAGTAAAGGAGCCAGGAGAGATGTGTAAGAGGCCTCTGGAGAAATAAAAACAGCCCTCACACTGAACAGTGACAAGCACCATATTATACCAGTGTGCAGCTTAAAAAAAACACCAAAAGGCAAACAAAATATAAATAAAACTCATGCAAGGAGGAAAGACCAAATTTAGACTACCTTGCCATTTTCAATAATTCGTGTAGTACAAAAATATTTGATTTTTGTTTCCTTCTCAACTGCCTTTAAAAGATTTTATACTGATTTGATTTAGACAGCCAGACAAAATGTTACATCCAATTTCCACTGCAGTAACTTGATGTTACTTGCTGCAAAATGAGAGCAAACACCCTCAATTAGGAAGTGTACTTTGTAATGTTAAAAATTAGAACTTGCTTTTCCTAGTCTGGGATGAATCCTGAAGCATTTGAGCAACTCCCACTGATTTTTTTAGGAATACTGTATCAACTGATTTGGGGATTGATGTTTTAACACACAAAATGACAGCAGCAAGAGAGGGTTACTGAATGTCCCTCTAAAACTATACTAGGAAGAAAACTACATAGCTGCTTCAACTACAACAATGATCTTTTAAAGCTTTGGTTTTATCTCCTTTATGTAACTGCAAGCATTTACCATACCTGGTAACAGAAGCACCAACTGTGCCTTTTCTATCAGCTTCCACGATGATTCTGTTTTTGGATAACTGCTCTTGAATAAGAATGACTTTCTCTACACCTTTAACGATGAAATAGCCACCTGTTCAACAGAAAAGATTTTGCATGTCAGTACCCTTGCGCCTTACCTGCCTCCTTCAATATGCCCTTAAATATAAATTATTAGAAAATAAACAGTAAGTACACAAAGGACAAAGCAGGAGAGTAAACTCTCAGCAGAGTAAAGAACAAACTCTGTGTGGAACCCATGATAACTAGGAAAATGTTCCACTAGCCTGAACAGAACTTTTGCTAGGCTCACACAGACTATTTGGGATCTAAGACTTTATTTGGGAAGTACTTGGACAGAAAGAACTCACAGGCAGACCAAAAACTGTAAAGCTGTAAAAAGAACTCCAAACAGGTAAGGTTAAACTTATTAAAAGATGCTATAGAATTGTTAGTTCTACAAATTAGGTAAAAATATTGCCTGCCAGAAGAGTAGTTCATAAGGATATCAAAAAAGAACTGGCCATTTCAGATGCTTGGCATCAAATAAAAAGAGTAAGTCTTCCATAATTACCGACTTGCTCTCTCCAGCACCCCAGGGAGAAATTTAATTTGTATTACTTTTTAAAATGTATTTTAATGCCCTTGTTGTATCTAAGACAATATAAGGAATCTGCACGAGCCATGTTAGATTCCTCTCTTAAACTGCAGCTGTCTATTAATGCTCCTCCAGCACAGCACGTCACATCACTGTATCTTGCCATCACAAGAAAGCACAGCATATGTCTAGTGCATACTTCAAAAGTAGCAAATAAAAAGCAAAGTTGCTTGTTATAATCCTTCATCTCTACATTTCAAATATTATCATATATAACACTTTATTCTTCCTTTATTAAGTGAGAGTTCCCACTCTGGAGGACACCATTGTACCCCACTCTCCCTTGATGCACTTCATTTCCATGAACCAACTCCATCTCTACCCCCATATGATACATCACTGTACAATACTGTACACACTTCTCAACTTTTTCAAAATTTTGGTTTATCATTTTTGTGGTTGAAAACGCTGTCTGCAAATACAAACATTCCAAGCTGTCAACCATTTTTTATTATTTTCAAAAGCCTGTTGATTTCTTTTAGTTACGGGCATACTCTTGAGAAGTTCCCATGACTTCACAGTGGCAGGAAACACCAATGAGCTATTTCTTTGCTGAAAAAGATTTAAAACTAAAAGCACAGATGGGAAAAAAAAGAATGTGAGTGCAAACGTACCTGGATCTAAAGGACATTCATTAAGTTTGGCAAATTCTGCTGGAGTTTTCCCAGTAAGAACACAATTGGAGCTACGCAGCATTATAGGCATTCTGCAAGAAAACCAGTCAAAATTTTACTTTAGATTCAGATAGAAAAATACGTATAGTCAAATTCAGAACAAAAACTATGCTAAACAAACTGGAGAAAACACACATTTAAGATAATTAGAACACATGCAAGCTATGAACAACAGGTTTTTCCTTTAATCCCACCTTGTTTCACTGATCATGTAGTTTGAAAAGAGACCTGAAATTTGAAATCTACTGGCAGAAACTGTAGACTTTCTATCTAATTTTTATGCAGCTACTACAGGCACCCATGACAAGCACAGTCACCAAGGCCAATGATTACTAGTGCAAAGACACCTGGTTCCCAAAACCAGTACAGTCTGCGCTGAAGAACATTCCATTAAACCTGTTATCAGTTTTAATTAGGAAAAGCTAGTTCAGGTGTGATTTCCCACATAGCAATCACACCTTATGGCTGCAGACAGATAGTGCCTCTAATACATAACCTAGGCATGAAGTTTCCCCAGTAGTAGCTCCAATTTCTCTGGTGTCTTAGCACAGAAGCCTGCAGCAAGCATTTTGTGAAGCAACATGAAGGGGTGGAAAAATATTCCAAAAAATTAAAAACAAATTCTATGCTTAGGGAGGAAAAAAAGAGAAACTAAAGATGCAAAGACTGGATATAAGGCAAAACTTCTTCACCATGAGGGCAGTCAAGCAGTGGAACAAGCTGCACAGAGAAGCTGGGCAGGCCCCATCCATGGAGGTCTTCAAGACCTGACAGGCTAAAGCACTGAGCAACCCGGTCTGATCACAGAGCTGACCCCATTTTGAGCGGGAGTTTGTACCAGAGACCTCCTGAGGACTCTTCCAACCTAAATTATTCTATCACCCTGTGATGAAGTCAGGGAATGTTCACATTCATTTGGTTTTGTGTGTTTATACTGCAGTCTTACTAGGGATTTGGCTTATTCCAAAACCAACTAGCAATGATTTTGCAGTTATTATTAAAAAGAATACTTTTATAGTCAGCTACATAACATACCTTTCCACTCTCAAATTTTTCATTAACACTTTTGAAAGAGAGCATATTTTACTTCCAAAAGTTGCATTTTGCACAAGATAAAACAGCTTATCACTAGATCTATCAAAAGACCTCCATGTCCTTTAGTCTCTTCTACAAAAGCAGGCTTTCGATCCAGTTTACAGAATTTCACTCCTTGGTGGACAGCCTTTGTAACATGTTCCAGGTCCTTGCTAAGGCGTATTTTGACAAAATTTAACCATGAGTTCTACTATGCAACTATTCACAACCTCAGAGATATTCCATTCAAAATTACACCAATAAAAATAAAGATTAGGCAGCTCTTGCTAATGAAGTCATATCTCTTTTATTCAAATCTTATCAATTATTTGAATGTTTTGGTGTTTTCATATTCTTATATTTTAAAAGAAAACTGATGAACTCAAAATTCTATATTTTTGAAGAGGATAAAAAGCTATCTTGTCACTACAGTGCTCTATACAGATAACCTACTTGCTTCAGTCATTTCACTGAGAGTGTTTCCTAGAGATAAGAAGCTTCATATGACTATCATAATCTTGTATCACACACACAATAAGCCTAATGCATTGATTATTTATATCAGAAACAGTAACCAGTTGGCATAAACTCAAAATGGAGTACATAAATGCCATCACTGAAAACTCCAGTGAAACAGATGGCACCAAGTATCCATTCTTTATTTCACTTGCAAGGAACAAATATTTTGCAACTAGTGTAAGACACTATAGTAAGTTATCCTCCTTTTGAGGACAGAATCTATTTTTTTAAATATCTGAAGTTATCAGGAAGAATAGGAAGAAAATTTTAAGAAAGGAAAAATAAAGTTATTGAATTTCTCTATCCCAGCTGAAACCAGGACAGTATAAATACACAGAAAATGGGTACACTAGTTTGGAATGGTATTATGCATTCAAAGGAAATCTTCCTTTTTAAAGACACAAAAGGTGGGGTTTTTTGTTTCTAACACACATAGGTTATTAGTGACTCTGCCAAACAACAGAAATAACAGAGGAAAGAGCATACAGCTTTCCTGTCCCAGTCTGAACTGCATGTTAAACAAGAACATTGTATATACTCACCTGGCAAAAGGAAACCATCATGAGACTAGGGACAGACGAGGAAAATTATTTCCCATGGAAATAATACCTGGATATTAACATTTTTTAACAGCAAGAAGACTTTTTGCATGTATGCCCTTAAAACCAGTTGGATGATATAACTTTAATTTTTAATGGAGAATATTTACTTTTTTTTTGCAGTGACTTCACTTCATAGGAGAAAGAGAAGAATTTACAGGAACAGACCTTAATGTAAGATGCAACACACTAGTGCTGTGCAGTCTTTTCCAGTATATTATGGATGCTTTACAAGTCTTCTTCACCACATTTTTTTTAAAAAAAGAGATGTAAACAAATACCTAGAGTAGTTTTTTGTTGTGCTTCTTTTAGCTATAACTTATCCTTTAAGGTTCTGTCTTTTGATACAAATTGATAATGTATTTTGGTGAAAATGCACATTTACTTAAACTTTTTTATTTGCCTATAGCACACACCATGAAATAATTCAAGGACTCAAATTTAGATGGTCTTTTAAAAACTCTTCTTAAGAAATTACTTAGAACAATAAACTGTTACCACAGCTACAGAAGCTTGGTTTCGTAAATGCATTGCTGTGTATCATGTTCTATTGACAGAGTTAAAGTATTTTTTTTTAAATGAAAGCTTAAACTTTCACTCCAAAAATTGTAGCTCCTTAAGTATCTATCTTCTCTTTCCTGCCACTGTTCCATCTTTGGCAAGATGCACAGTCACACAGTAAACGATCTCTGTAAGGCACTGACCTTTCAAGCTAGCAGGGTTGGCCTTTAAAAAACCTTGTCTACAAAAGACAGACATCTTTATTGCCTTTAAAATGGAATTTTGTTTTTAATAAATGCTAGAACTACCAGGTATTTTGCCTTTTTGGTATGGGTAAGAGCTTGTTTTTCTCCCTGTGGCACACTGTTTTTTCTTTAAGAAATTAGCTATCCTTCGCAATACTAATAACCTCAAGTTATTTGACAGCCTTTAGAAGAACAAAACCAGTAAAAAATCCTCAACATTTCTCCACAAAGCTCAGCCTTGGCTCTAAATTGAACCAATTTTAAAGGAGAGCTTAACATCGTACAGAAGAACTAATGCTTGCTTTACTAGTTTTATCATCCACCTTCCACAGATGTATCTTTACATATTATGTATGAAAGACTGAGTAACTTGGCTACAAAGCAAACATTACTGTTTTCATTTTGCAACAATGCCACTTGCAGCTTCAGTATTCTTTCACATATTTCCCTCTTTGGTTTTATATCAATACAAACATAGACAACATCCATCCTTATATTCATCCTTCTTTGGAAGGAAACAGATCTCCAGAAGCTTTTGCAAAACAAAATCTTGTAACAGAACCTAACAATCACATCCTGTACAGCAGTTCATCAAGATTTGCCTGGTCACTGTTTCTTTTAATGAGGAAGCAAGGTTAGCCTACATTTATTTTCCAGTAAAAACTCTTCCCAACACAGCAGCAAATGAAAACTAATACCAGCTCAACACACTTACCTGCCAATGGGTAATGCATTGCGTATGATCCTCTGGCTACCTCGTGTATATTCAATGTCCACTGTAATTGGGGCAGAATAAGTCATGTCTCTCAGGCGGCACTAAAAGGAGAACAATCATGTGGTTAGATGCTGGCTTACAGGCTGAAGAGTCTCTCTTAAAACATTCCATGTTTGCCCTGTCTCCTGTAAGTCCTCACAAAGAAATCAAGCAAAGCAAAGCTTGACCAAGCTCTTCATGGTACTGGACTATGTTTCACAGAGACTCCTGTTTAAAAGAAAACCAAAAAAACCCCAAATGCAATTATTATGTGTTTCAAAAGCAGCCAGTGGATCTCTGTCTTCAGAGGCCAGCACTGTGGAACATAACTTCTAAACTGTTTAATTAAACAAACAGGCCCAATCAGCAGAGCTGACACAAAGACCACACTATAGCACAGGCTCTGAGGAGTGCTCAGCTCAGGGACACTGCTATATGAAGACTCTCAACAGCTGAAGAGTTGTGTTGTCGTATGAAGTTTGATAGAAGGGAAAAAACACAAGAGTGACACTGCACTACCTTATTAATCAAATGGGCAAATCTCACTGTATGGTACCATTTCTAAAGATGAGTTACAGAAGGCTCACTACAGTATCACTTCCTGTACAAGATTCCCAGAATTTGTTTGCAAATTCTTTGGACAGCAAGAGAAGCAGGATATATACGTATCTAGGACATCATATAGCTCAAGGCTCAATCATTTCTAATCTGCTCTTTCTGGTCTGCTCTCCCCAGCCTCACTCTATGACTCTGCAGCCAGCCCTTAAGGTATTGCCTATCTTCATGCAAGATGAGATTTATTGTATTTGCTGACTACACAGAGCAACTCACAGCAGGTCATTCGTGACCTCACTGAGCATTCCACACCTTTGAGCTCCAGGATTATAGGTTTATCAGTATTCAGACTTGTACATTTATGGTTCTATAGTCATTCAGTGTATTGATTATGCATTAATATAAGGCAATTAAGATTGTGCTGTGCATTGAAAATGGAACTGTATGGAAAAATATATCTCAAGAATCATTGCCAACTGGATGTTCCTTCTCTCCACATTAAAAAGTAAACCACTTCTCTAGTAATAAAATACTGATGTGCACCACCAGTTTTCAAGCTATGACTTGTAGGAAACTAGGTCCCATTGTGCTCCCAGCCACTTCACCAAATTTAAAAGTAACTGAGAATATTTCCATTTTCTAATTACTTTAAATTCATCTGTACGAACGGTTCATGAAACTCCCATAAGAACTGTGTGAGAAGGAGAGTTAGACAGCTTCATTAGTTTTACTTGGGGAAAAAAAGGCTTTGTGATTCTTTGTGTGTGCTTTGTCGACACAAGACACAGATATAAACTAAGAATTACACAGTGTAATATTCCAGCACTTGTATTTTTGTATCACGTTCCTTGAGGTAACTTCTCCTTATGTTAGACACCTAGAGGTAAAAGACAGGCAGAACTTGATCTTCAAGGAAACCAAGGACATAAAAACTCCCAAATTTGGTTAAAAATATATAAAATACTCAGACCCTTATGAAAATCTGATCATTTTAGGAGTTTTTGGGAAGGAATTTTATAAGCCTCTAACAGAGAAATGTAATGGTATAAGCATCCAATTTGTTTGGTTTGGTTTATTTTTTTTCAAATTGCACCCTTGGTTTGACCTGATCAGCATCCTATGTAATAAAATAACTATGGCCTTCACGTGTATGTAACACACTAATAAAATAAAAAAAAAAGATAAATGATGCACTACCATGAAGCATCAATGAGGATATATCTGAGGTGCAAGACTACGTTATTCTAAATTCAGGGTCAATATGCTCTATGAAGCACTTACTTTGGCCTCTTCTGCACGTACAGTCACTTTAGTTATAAAGCAAGCAAACATTTTAATACCTGAGTTCTTGGATATGAGCTGTTGGCCACAATTTTTTGCATGCAATTTCATTCATAGATAAAAAAATCTTTCCCACTGCATTTTGTGAATGTTCGTATCTACTGATTTAATGTTAGCTACACATTTGCAAGACGCATGACCTGTCCTGTTATTACATTTAACTGCACTGTTGATGGCTGAGTTATTGGCCTTACTTAAAATCTTTCCATCGAACTAAAAGAGATTTGGGTCAGGTCACTGGAGACAGAAACGTGGCTATGCACAAGAGGCAGCTACTAGATGGCTTGTTTTTAAAGAATTTCTCCAAAGCATAGAATGTATTTCATGATAAGAGTCTCAAGTGTGACACATACACCACATGAAAAAAAACAATCCAATGTCAAGTATCAAGAAAAAAAGCAAGAAAAAAAGCATCTTATATGTGAACTGATTTATTCAGACGACAACAGGCTCTGTGTAGGTAAATGAGTGCAAGTTCCAAGCTCAGTTCCCGTTCTGAGGCCAAAAAGAGGTTGTCAGTACCTCTGTTGCAGTGGTATAAATCTCAAAGCACAGCAGCTGGAGAAGAATACTTTGTTCCTCGGCAATTTCTGAAGGGAACTGAATGGCTTTAGATAACTGGAAGCAATCTTAAAAGGTCCAAACCTTATCTGAGTTTATGGCTTTCTTATTTGTACAGAAGCTACCTTATATCCTGCCAAAAGCAACACACTGATTTCAGTCACAGCAGCCTTCATTCTCCAACATGCATCTTTATCCCAGAAGTACACAATCCATTTGTTAACCTACATGCTTACAGCAGTGCAGAGAGGTTAAATATACTCCCCATAAGGCTAACGTTCTTCTGCAGTTTTATAACTTTATCAACTTCCATCTTTTCCTCCTCAAAGTTTCCATGTTTGCTGTCTGACTCAGACTTAAAAACTATGAGCAAAAAAGAGATACATTCCCAAAGAAGACTGGGAGGGAAAGTGAGGCTGAAGCGACCTACAGTGCAGAGAGTAGCAAGGCTAATATTTAAAAGAAGTTAATAAAAACATCAAAGAACACTACACTGTAGTCTGAGGACTTCAGCTCTGTCATAAGGAGAGACATAAGATTAAGCAAGAGAAATACTTTTCACTACTTTCATGGAAGTCCACTCAAATACAGCTACTATGAAACACTACATACAGCTATTCACAAATGGCAGAAAAAAAAAGTAAAATTAAAAAAAAATTAAAAAAATTATCGCACGATGCTTAAATCTGAGGCTTCTTTCTACAGTGATGGTGGCATGCATTTTATCACCTAATGTAGCACACACGTACTCAAAATAAAGTTATATTCAACTACCATCGAAGACATTCCCCAGATCAAATAAACAAACAAAACCAGATGCAAACATTAATACCTCATGAGGTGATACAGGTCGTGTCACATTGAAGCTTTCTTCCACATCTGGAGTACCCACATAGATATTGAGATACCTGTAACACAAACAGTTCCAAAATGACCAATGAGCCAAATATTTTTCAGGCAACCTGAAGGAAGCAGAATTCTACATATACTGAAAAATGAAGTTACTTTGATGACCGTAGGTTGATTAATAATAAGCAATGACTCTTCCCAAAGTAACTCACTGTATTTGAGCTGTGTTCTAATTAGTTAAAATTTAAGCTACACATGCAATAAACCCCAAGTTAACTTCACAAATAGACAAGAGAAACTCCCATCTGTCATCTAATATTACTAGATTACAGAAAAATGGTGACATAAGGTACTCTTAACAGCTGGGTATTAGGTCTGCTTCACATTATTTTTCTTTAAATGTTCCCATCTTTTAATGCTCCAAATAAGAGGTAAGTCATGGAAAATACTCTCTTGGTTTATAACTATACAGGTGCCCATAAACATTTTATAGACAATAACAAGCCCATGAGATAGTATGCATGCTACTACTGATGTGGAAATTGTTTCATGCTTACTTCAAGTACCACATTGGGTCAGCATCACTTGTAACTTTTTCATTGGCCTTCATGATTTTCTTTATCTGGAGGGGAAAAAAAAAAATTAAAAAAATAGAATCACGTGCCTTTTCTGAGTACTAAGAACCACCCTTTTCCACCAAGAAAGCATACCTCTACGTTGATGAAATAGTTGAATGAGTCTATGTGCTGCTTCACAAGTCCTTTCACCTGGAAAATACATGCATGCAGCAAATAAAATTAGCTTCAACAGTATTAATCATACAAGGCAGAAATTAAGATGTAAGCATTTATAAGTGCTTTTGGATCTGTGCTAAATTCTTTCAGTTGACAAACTTCCAAGAAGTGTCTAGGCAGTCGGTCTGGTTCTACACTGCACATTTCCAGGTTTACACCAGAGCTGCCGCTGTTCTCTGAAAAGTAATTTGGTAACTATACAAAGTAAACACCCAATAGACTTTGAAATTCATATAAAAACCAAGAGCCATTGCAAGTCAAAATATTTTATCAGTTTGACATTATTCTGAAATAATTTTAGTTGTTTATAGTGTAATTAACCACGTGTGCTGCTTGAGAAAGAGGTTGTCTGCACCCTAATGAGCAGCTGGCATAAAGAAGAATGAGAGGGAGGGACAATGAGACAGGGGAGACAGAACAGAAGTGAGGTGTGAAAGAGAGAAGTCAATAAGCAAGGAAACAGTTGCAGGAGGGCACAACACTCATAAGAAATCTGAGCTTGATTTGTAGGCAGGAAGAGAGAGAATATGCCTAGGGGTAATATCACACAGAATAAACAGTACCCCGTTCCCCCAGGTAATGAGTTGATACAGTACATTTCAAGGATTTAAGACATTTAGAGCAATCAAAAGAAGGGGGGTTATGCTAAATAAAATGATCTGGGATTAAAGAAAAAAAAATATTTTGGCTTGAAGGAATACTAAAAGAAGCATTCATTTTGTTAATGGATTGGCATTTGCAGAAATAAAAGCTGTAACTATCCAAACTACAGTGCAAAGTCCAGCCTTGAAAAGGAAAGACAGCTAGTTGATACTGAGACACATACTTTCACAGAAGGCTTTAAGCTTTGAAACATCCCATGACAACTAACACATTACAAGACTTAAAACTTCATATAGAAAACAGATGCATTTACATATTTTGCATGATAGGCAACAGTTCATTTTGAAATTATTAGAAAGAAATGGGAAGCTTAGAATGACAAATCCAGCTACTTCATGAAACCTCTGTGGGTTAAGACAAAAAAGGAATGACTCCAGAGTAAAGTTCTTTAGATAAGAGTTTTCCTGATTTAAAAAACCACTGCATATAATATGATATAAGGAAAAAAATATTACGGATTTATTAGTGTCTAGAAATCAGGCTGGTAGTTCTTTCCATTTTTTTATGAGGCAATATCAACAGCTTTATTGAAAGAAAACTCCACTATAGAAGCTGTGATGCAAAACATCAGCTTTGTGTAACTGTATCACTGCTGGCATAAATAAACCAACATGCAGCAGAAAGGCCAGACCATCAGCAGCAGCCCTGAAGTAAAGGGTTCACTGGCTGGAAATAATGTGGGATGGATACACTTGGCATAAAGCACAGAGTAAATTGCACCTCACAATCAGCAGCCCTCCCTTCTTCACAGACTCAAGAATTCAGACAATATCACGAGCTCAAGTTCGTGATGGAAGTTCATGTGGTTGCTAGGAGAGACACAGAAACAGGATTCATTAGGGCCCTGAAGCATCTCCACAGCCCTGAACCAAAGTGAAAACGTGCACAATCCGTAAATGACTTCTAAACTTTGTTTTCCTGCCAGGATCGAACATTCAAGGGTGCAACAAAAAGAGAAATACAGGTTTTGAAACTGCAAAAGAAAGGAATTAACAAAGTGAGGCTGAAAAGAACCTTGCTGAAGTGGGCAACATTTCTGAAGACTGATGATGGGTGCAGAGGTGGCGGCAATTCCCTAAAGGTACCTATGCACATCACAGCCTTTACCTGCCATCTGTATGACACAATTTTCATTACTGCCTTTCTCCTTGCTCAGTTCCAACTGTTTGTTAGTCCTCTTATTACATCAACGGCATTTTATATAGAACTGTGCCTTCAACTAATGCCAGATTATATGAGTAGCACTGAAATTAAGTCACTAGTAATCTTTGAGTCAAGCTCTGATTTCATGAGGGAAGACGTACATATATTCAAGCCTTTGCAGAATCCAGATCCATGGTTCTATGCTTTCTATGACAAACACAACTACAAACCTAACACCACAGTCTTATATAAAAGACCATGAATAGGGTCTTTGAGTGCCAGTAAAACAGTAAAATAATCTGGAAACATTACATATATACATTGTTCATTGAGAATAGCCATAGAAAAATGCATCTAAAAGGATGCCTCCACAAATTAATCTGTAAATTAACTGAGAAACTAATCTATGTAACAAGTTTATCCATAATTGCATGGAACTAGAAAAAAAATAATTGCAAAATCCACACACCAGGTGAGGACAGGTATTCTGGAAAACTGCAAAAGCTAGAAGAGGGGAATGTGAAGTTAGAAAGGAGATGAAGTATTCATGTCATGAAATGAGTGCGTAACACTGACCTTCAGAAATGCTGGAAGAAGTCTCCATTTTTCCTGTAACAGAAAACAGTTTGAAATATCTTTCCAAAGAGTGACCAAACATCTAAGATGTTGAGCTTTTTTGTTTGTTTTATTATTATTATTATTTTTAAACAGTAACATTATTTCAATCAGATCCATTTAGAAAAAAAAGACTGTCCAAAGCCAACCTAGATGAGTAAAAACAAGGCAGGGAGATGACTTGGATCATCTTATTAAGCCATCTGTGCTATGCAGTATTCACTCAGGACACAATGGGACATTGTCTTCCCTAAAAGCAATTTATGTGAGTACATATATGTTAGAAAATTCCTTACTACCATGTCCTCATTTAAGAGCAACTAACTTTTTTTTTTTTGTCCTGTTAACACTGTAATTATATTCCTAGCAAGGGAAGACTTGCTACAACTTTTACTTTACAAAATACATGCAAGAATCTCAGTCCTGGGAGCAGTACTTCCAGACATGAGTGTCTGTGAAACCCATCAGTTCCCTAGCTCCTACAAAGATTTGGCAAAACTATCTAAACAAAGTACTGACAAGCATAGGTATATCAAGGTTCCTACACACTTTTCCCCATGTCTATTCTTTGATGATCACAGGGAACATCACCTTACCTTCTCCCCCCATGGCATGAGGAGCCCACCCCACATTTGGGATGAGATGCAGGTGGAAGGCAAAGGTGAGGAGGACCAGACAGCACAGAATGAGGCTGCATTACTTAGCTCCAGGAGAGAGTATACTATAATAACCACAGAGCATTAGCACCTCCTAATTTCAGTTCGACATTCAGTATTGATAAGTACATGGTAATGCTGTAGTTGTGGCGTAACTTTGTCCCTCACGCTGCAGGAGCATCTATTCATGGCAAAACACAGCACCATGCTCTTAGACGCCATTTCTGACGTGCTCTTTCTACACAGAAAAGTTCAGCCAAAGAGACCTGAAACACTGCCTTCATCTCCATCTCCCCACGCAATGCAGTTCACAAACCTTAAAGGAACTGCCACTGAGGGCAGACACCTCTTTGCTCGTGTTTGCAGGACACAGGCCGAGGGGCGGCAGGCGGCACCCAGGCAGGCCGAGGCCGGGCCGTGAGGGTCAGAGCCCCCCGCCCAGAGGCACCGCGCATGCGCTCTAGACCCCTCCGCGCCCACCTGAGCAGGCAGGTGGGGGCCGCTGCGCATGCGCGCAGGGAGGGGGTCGCCTTCCGCCTCACCTCACCTCAGCCCAGCCCAACCCCTCCGGGGGGCCGGACGCGCGTCGCCCCTTCCCCAGCGCCCCGCCGGTCCCCGCTGCCCGCCCTAGGCCGCCGCTAACCTCCACCGTATTCACAGGAGCCGCCGCTTGCTCCGGAGTCAGGGCCCCCAGCTCCGTGGCCAGCGCCTCCATCACCAGCCCGGCAGAGAAGCCCCAGCGGAGGCTGACGGCGAGGGACCCGCGGTGTCTCAGTCAAACGCCTCCTCCCGCCGCACCCGCGCGGCGCCCGCAGGTTCCGGGCCCAGGGAGTCCCGGGGCGGGGAGTGTAGGCACACAGACAGACGCACAGACGCGGAAAGGGGGCGGTGGCTGTGCTGAGGGCAGTCCAGCTCTCCAGAGCCGTTACCTGACTCCTCGTAGGGGACTTTAATACCTTTCCGCGTTCGGGGGTTACCCCCCTGGATCCTGGAGCTGGTAACCACCAGGCCA
Source organism: Strix aluco (assembly GCF_031877795.1). Lineage (NCBI taxonomy): Eukaryota > Metazoa > Chordata > Aves > Strigiformes > Strigidae > Strix > Strix aluco. The sequence goes on from NC_133935.1 coordinate 9,699,273, forward strand.
AGGGCCGGCGGGTGGAGGCGACAGAGGAGGGCACGGAGGGATTAGGGTACAAACGTTTTTTTTTTAGAATTTTTAGCACGCAAAGCTACGTGGAGCATAAGCTTTAAGCATTATTATTGTCTTTTTCCGATCTTAGTGTTGAATTGCTGTAGCTGGATCACCTACAAACTTTTTTTTTTTCCAAGTGTTGGTGCTATAGAGACACTAAAATCCCAAATAGGGGACTACTCATCTTCCCCCGTGTAAGATTTAAGAAGAAACATTAGTGATCCTTGAACATTCTTGTGGCAGTAAGTTTTTGTCAGCTCACATATAATTGCTGCATATGTTTTAAAAGCGGAGTGTGAAAACGGTACTTACATCTGCTCTGGCATAGATTCTGCATGAATAAAGTTCACTGACTTTGGTCTGGGCTCCACATATCCTGGTCATGAAGGCCCAGGTTAAACATGAGAGTAGCAACATTTCAGACCACTTCCATTCAGTTTCCTGCCTAAAGCAGACAGGAATGGAGAGTTTGTTTAGTACATGGCAATGCCACATCCTACACAGCCTTCCATCTGACTAACTACATGCTCACCAAACAATTATTTCAGCCCGATGACCTGCATTACCCTGCAACCTGGTCTGCTAGCTGTGGTTAGTATGTAATCAGAAATCGTGATTACTTCCACAATAGAAAACTGTAATAAATTAAAAGTGGGAGTTACAGGACTAAGAGTTCCTTCTTACGTTTCTGAAACAAGCACCTATTAGAGTTGGTTAAGTTCTTAGCCCATTTTTTATCACTTATAGGAAGCCCAAGCTCTATCAGACAGCACAAGCTTTCAGCCGTAAGTTTACTCCAAAATGTTTGTTCCTACTGCATAACTTAAAAAAAAAAAAGACTTTATTAGAAGCAATTTTTTCTGATTTTACAGATCTGAAAATTCAGCACTATGTACTTTTCAGGTATTCTTTAGTGAAACTTTTCCTTTACAACTCCTTCACTGACCTGGGTGTCTACAGAGTTGTTTCTCTCACATATTTTCACTCCTCTGTTCTGGCTGCCATTGTGCTGTTTTTTTCCCCCTCCTCCTTACATATGTTATCACAGAGGCCCTACCACCGTCACTGATGGGCTGGGCCTTGGCCAGCGGTGGGTCCAGCTCGGAGGCGGCTGGCACTGGCTCTGTCAGCTTCTAGCAGCTTCTCACAGAAGCCACCCCTGTAGCCCCCCACTACCAAAACCTTGCCACACAAACCCAATACAACCTTCTTCCAAGGAGTCAGGTTTAAGCAAGTGACTGTTGTGAATGTTATTTGTGCAGCTGGATTAAAGCCAGTACTCTACACTCTAGCTGCAACTGAGAAATTACAGAAAAAGAAGAGTCAGAACATATTATTAGTGCAGTCATTTATCTTTAGCATTTAACAATCCATTACATTTAAGAAAGTTTGCATAAATGACTTTTCACCACCAGCGGTATCACAAACAAAATTTAATTCTTACAAAGCCTCAAATATTTGTATTTCAACAAAGAAAGCTGCTACAGAATGGCATCTTGTTTCACAAGGACAACTTCAGAGTAGAGGCAAGTGCTTTTCAGCCACCGTAGCGTAAACAGCATGCAACACATGACATTAAACAGATGCAATGTCCATGTTTGAAACATTAAATAAAAATTAAGATACATTAGACAATCACTTGGAACATAGGCCATGCTATAAAATGCCCTTTGCAAGTCACCTTAATCACAAAAAACCCCCAAGGAATCCACATTTTTTGAGTAATTACTGGTAAAAACTAGCATGACAGTTTCCCCAGTACATTAAAGATCTATAGTTTCATATTTATTTTTACAATAGAATGCATATAAAGTATTATGATAAAAGGTTCAAAATCATGTTTCAAATGTTCATAAAATCCTCTTTTAGCTGAAGCTCCTAAGTTTAGGTATTTCTAAAGATGTAGCAAAACACTAAGATTTAATTTCCTGTAATTGCTTTTGAAATGCATTCTTCTCCATGATTTTTGAGTTGCATAGCAAAATTTCATATTCATCTGAGCAAGCCTGCTTTACCTAGTGGCACAATTCCTGTATTCTAAGAGTTCCTTTCTCTTAGGTTTTTCAGGCTTCAGGGAACACCTCCTTTTAAAATATGTATTCATCTATTTTGTGCAATGTTTTTACAAGGGATAGAGCAGAAGTGCACTAGAGAGATTTCTTTTCTAGAAAGGCATGTTGAAAAAAGTTTCTTACCATGTACATGTAACCAAAGTCCTTGGACACTGAGGAACAACTGACTAGAAGTCATTTCCCTTACTAAAAGAGTACACAATTCTGTAAAAATGGACTACAAAACCACAGTGCTAATAATGCCCCGTTGTTTAGACCTTTATGATAGACATAGTAATGTACATACACAATTTGTGTGACACATTAAGCTTTTACGGGCAATTTTTTGTCTCTTCATAAAAAATAGATTGTAGTATAAAATATTAAAAACAAGCTATGTAACTTGTACCACATGGAGGTTTTTTTATATATATATGACATTTTAAAAAGACTATTATATGGTAATATATTAAAAGATCATTTTCAAGTAAATTACGATTCAATTTCATAGACAAGAACATGTCAATAATATGTATTCCAGCAGTATCTATTCCCAGTAATCTGAAATATGCAAAATAAAGCCTGTGTAAACTTACAGAAGTTTACTTCCATATTTCTCAGTTTCAAGCCTATACATATTCTGTATGCAAGACTCCTGATGCCTTAAATGGGACTAAGTATTGGGGCCTATTCTAAAGGAATTGGAAGGAAACCGCAGTATTTCTCACAGACTCAGTGAAAGTGAATCTAATCACATTTTAAAGAATGACTAATCATTTGAGTTCTTGCTTTCACAACCAAGAACATTTTGAAAAGCTTATGCCCTCATCCAACAACATATAAAAGGAGAAGTTGCTCTGTGGTACTCTGTAAGGTGAAGTGCTTTTGGGAATAAAGGTCAGAAAGACCTAACAAAAATACTTAATACCCATTAAGATCAAAGATCAGTACATACACATATTGGAGATTAGATTTAAGATCTGTATGACCTCCACTGGATAAACAAAATGCTTATAAACATTATATACAGACATTTAGTCCACCCCCCACCAACATCATGTTTCTTAGGTGGTTACCATTAATCTCAATTATAGCTGAGAATTTCTGAATGATTCCTACTTTTAAGTGATGAATGTTTCTTCTGTTAACTGCTATACTCTAAACAGTATATAATACTGGCAATTCCTTAATGTAACAAGCAAAGTTCTGGTTCAAGTAATTGCAGGAGTACCAGAACTTGGCCTAGGATGAACCTGGTTTTGGTTACAAAAGCAGTTATGCTATACTTTTTTGCTTCAAAAGTCTTTTCAGAAACGTGTTTTATTAGATGTTGCTCTACAAAAATACTATGTAAGCATAGTACATTTTATCTACAATTGTTACGTCATTTCATAATTGCATTGCTGTATGTAAATATATTTAAGTTGAAAAATAACATTATGTTTTAATGATGGCAAGACAGTAAGTACTTTGCCAGCTTTCCCACTGCAAATAAATGCTTGCCTTGAAAACTAATAATTCACTGGTTATTACAAGTGACACAATGCATTAAACAAATTTAGTCTATTAAAATGCATGTCCTTGAAATTAATTTATTTCCAGTGAATTTCAGAAACTATCTGCATAAATTTTATAAGCTCTCACTCATTAATTGTCACTGGAGTGGACTGTTCTTAGTGGGAAAGTCAGATCACTGTCCTGGAGGGTAAAAAAAGAGGGAGAGAAATAGGTCATAGTTTTTAATTGGTAGGTGTTTCTGCTTTCCCCATTGGTGCCTCAGGAAAAAGTAGTTTTCTGAGTATGTTTGCATAGAATGGTCCATACACTTGTTTATTAAAGTTTACAATGCTCGCATACTGAGATCCAATCAGCTCCATCTCCATCTGAATCACCGAAAGGCCTCCTGGTACAGTAGGCATACACTTCTGAAAACTCGGAAGAGCAAGCAAGCTTCTCATGAAGAACTGGATTCGTTTGTCTGAAACGGAATATAAAGTGTGCTCAGAACAAGTGTAAACTCAAGATGAAGCCATATTCACTTTTTAAGCACCCTGCACATCGGAACAGTAAAAAAACCCCACCCCAACCAACAACGTAGGTAACAACTCTTTCCCCAGCCTGTGCTGCAGCGGGAAACAATACTGAAAGCTTCTTAAAGCTGGCTCCTGCAAGGTGGACACAGCATAAACCTGCTGCAACAAGTTACATTACCTAATATGAAGCAGACTCAAAGGAAAAGCACTAGATTTAAACCCAGAACCGGACGGGAGACTGAACAGCACTCATTTTTCTAAATTCTTCTCAAAATACTAGCATGACTAGGCTCCTTTGTACAGACACTTTTATAATTATTTCTAGCTGCAACTAACCATGCTCTGCAGCATACCAAGAACACCATCTATAAGTAAACAACACTTCCTTACTCTGAAGTTGACCTAGTAATAATACTGCAGTATTTTACTGCAGTAAGAAAGTGCTTTAAAAAAATAATTAGCTGATTAAGCTTGCTGGGAGTAAGTTTATATACAGACACATACAATAAGACAATTATGTGTTATCTTACTAACCAATCAATGAACTGACAGGATTATTCTCCTCAACAATATGAGCAATTTGACCCATTAAATTATTCTGCATTTCTTCAGTAAGAGTGGGAAGACCTCTTTCAGTTAGAGACCTGTTCACTTTGCTGCAAATCTGGACACCAATACCATTCAGAGCCTCTTTCAAATCAAAAGTTCTGAAAGAAAGAAACAGAAGAACATTAACTTTTGCAGTTTCTGTAGCACAGGTTGTAAGGTGACCTCACTTGTTTCCTTTCCCTTCTATTTTCAACCTGCTCTCTGCAATGAGAGCATTTAGAAGAGTTATCTTTTGCAGATTTATGTACATCTACAGATACATGACAAATGTCCATGTGGTAGATAAAATAAGGATTTGTGATTCAAACTGGAAAAATCATGTCAAGTGTGCAGCAGTGACACCAGTTCATTTTGCCCTTATGCTTAGGTGTTTTCCTGGGCCACATGCATAGCATTGAATTAGAAAAAGCAAAGTGGAAAACTATTTTATAAGACACTCTTTCAGATCACAGACTTGCTTGTAGTGCAAGTGGCAGCAGAAATAAGCTAATAGCTTAAACTACCTACAAGAAGTTTGAAGCAATTGGCAAGACAATTTAGTGAGTGTATTGCCACAATCTCTCTAGTATTACAAACGTACTAATGAACTTTAGTATTAGGCTCCAAATTCTGCAGACTAATATCAAGATTTCACTAAAATATAACTTTGAAAACATGTGCCTAACATACAGTAGACTTATATTGTAAAAGGAATATAGACACAGATTATTAAAAATTGTTATCTATTATTAACAAGCACTGGCCATGACATTTGAATTGTTTCCAAGGGTTTTCAGATCCACCTGGTATTTCCTATTAAAAAAAACCCCAACATATGAAGAGTGATAAAAACAAGGACTTACTTCTTGTTCATGCCTTCAAGAAGAGGAACAGAGATCCTTTTCAGCTGGTCAGCAAAATCAGGCACATCTACAATTGCTGCACCCACCATATTGTTTGTTATGAGACAAACACAAGCTATGATTTTTAACTGATTGAGCTTTTCTCTCAACTCCTGAAGACGAGCTTCATCTGTTATTAGAGTCTAAAATTGAAACAGTAATACTAATTTAGGAATACGGAGGGAGAGAGGCAGGGAAAAGGACAGATACAGGATGTAGTCATGAAGCATTAATAATCACAAATATGCAAAGTCAGAATAGACAGCAGCTGAAATACCCTGAGTATGTATTGCACAAAGTGGTATTACGTATGAGTACCAGAAGGAAGCCTGTGGTGGGAAAGAAAGGTAACGCCTTCAACACAGAGGACAGTGCATCTTATTCCTCATCACTGCTGACAGAAATCTGCAACCAATAATTCAGCCTGTGATGTGGAATGCTCAGGGGATCCAGAGGACATTGTAGTGATCAAGGTTACAGACAGAATAGTCTTCTGAATTCAGCTGTCCTTCAAAAAATGCCATAATCTGTAACTGACAGACAGTGATGAACAACTGTGCATGACAAGCACTAGTTCAACCACCAGAGCAGGTTCTGCAAGCGATACATGGCCTGCTATAGGCAAAAAGCCAGTTGATCACACCAAGAATATACGTAATTCCCCCAGCAAGATGTAGCTGGACTTCATCCTAACCAAATCCCTCCTCAAAGCAGCACAGGGGCATTAACATTCGACTGCTGGATAGTAATTTCATAGTATGACAAACTAGGTCCACCAGAGGATACCTCTGTGTAGTTTTTGTTCAGAACTGTTCAAAGGAAGGTGAGAATGAGGTGGCTTCCCTTCCATCCACTGACCAATACATCCCCATATATTTAGCAAATTCTCTGCCAGGCCACCCTAAGTATAGCTAAGGTGCTCACTGCAGATGCTGATTTTAGGCCTGATTGATGGCCAATTTCAAGTTGGCTTTATGGAAAGTTGCAGAGGTCAGTAATCAGGAGCTGGAGGGAAAAAAATGAACGCTGATTCCTGAAGAATATGCACTGAGAAAGGGTGAATATCTACTTCAGAGAGCTTCAAGTTTTTACCGTTTTAAAGCAAGAGTGATCCCACCAATTCCTGCTGCTGTTAGAAAAATAGGATACTATAGTCAGTTCTCTCAAAGACAGATTGAGCCAAGTACTCTGCCCTGCTTTTGACCATGGCCCAGACTGCTCTTAGGGTGGAGCTGGTGAGCTATGACTAGATAGATGGGAAACAACCTTCACCTTGTTCTTTTCTAGTTGTTAACTTGCCCATCTCTTATTTCAGAAACTAGACGCATATACCCTCCAAATTCACTATTCAGAAATTTAACAAGTGCAAGAGAATACTTCACATATTGTCATCAAAAGCAGGATTATTAAGCTACACCAATGTTTTCATATAGCTACAAATCTGAAGACACTGAAATACACTTCTTACCTCTGGAATCGTTTTGCAATAATCCCACTGTAACAGTTTCAAGTAGCCATTGTTTAGCACCAGTGTAGGACTAATAATTGGTTTAGAGCTACTATCAGCACCAGAGGATGATGAAGATTCATCAGAAATAGATGACAATTCATCTTCTATTGATTCCTTTATCCATTCCGTTGTGAGATCCAGGGCACCTAAGCATTGCAAAACAGCATAAATTTACGGTGTGCTTTCAAAAGAAGCAATACCTTGAGGGGAAGAGTTGTACGTATAAACAAGAGTACTGCAGTTCTGAAAACTAAACAAACATAGTGGACAGCTGAATCTTCACACACTTAAATTCTCTCACTTTTTTTCCACTGATCATCTTCCGTTGGTCACCTTAATATTCTAGCTATCTTGTACAAACCCAACAACAGATTGTTAGACTTCAGTCAAGACTTTGGGGTAAAAAAAAGCCTCAAAGTCCAAGTTCCCAAAGAATTTTTTCCCCTTTTTCATGGAGGCCACTTAATAGTTGGGGCATAGGAGTGGAGGGTAGAGGTGAAGAGAGATAAACTACATTAACAGCAAATGAAATGGTTTTAAAGTTTTTTCTGCATATATAAACACTGCAGGCTGTATCAGTGGCTCACAGTTCCCATTTTAGAAGCCCATGCTCCAGATGTTAGTAAGTTTACTACTTCTTCTTGGAAAATACGTTTTCCTGAACACTGTTTAGCCACACTACACAAAACCTGTAATAGTGGATCAAGTTGACTTTACATTACCTAAGAAGTCTTCCTCAGAGCCTGCCTTTTGTTTATTAGAAAATTGATCCTCTCCCTTCCAACTTTCAGGCACGCTAACTGGCTTTACATGTTTGCTTCAGACTAACAACAGACTTGCTGCATACAAAAAAAATAAAGTCTCATCTTTCAGTATTTAGGACTCCTGCCTCCATACAGTAAGAGCCTTTGTTTGCTTGTTTGTTTTTCAGATACCAAACAATTTACCAAATATAAATTTGTCCAAAAGCACCCCAGGTTACAGATAAACATACTTTATAGCAAGTTAAGCAATTGCCCATTGGTAGCTTGCTTGTCAAAGAATTTTTGCAATAGTTAGATCCAGACAAGAAATTGAAGTTTTCCTCCAAATTAACTGTAACTGATAGATTTTATAACATGTCTTTAAATACTCTGCTTTTTAAAAGAAAGATTTAAATTAAATACAGCATGATACCTACTGGGTGTTTCTTCAAGAATTTCCTGGAATTTTGTTCTTTCATAGTCCACCAAATTACGCTGAAGGTATGGCCTAAGATTTTGAATTGTGTAATTAGCCATATCCACTTTCATCAGGTCCAAAACACGGAATATTTGTCTGAAAGGAGTTTAAAATTTGACAATTACAATAGTCTACTGATTTTAACCAGCACATGTGAGATACACCTACATTAGCACTTTAATTCCAGTTCTGGGAGAAGTTCATTGGTATTTCAGTGTAACAGACATGCTACCTATCTTCCAGGATACTTGAAGGAGTATGGTGTATAAAGCTTGGTGTAAGCTACGAAGAACAGGACAAATATGTAGCATCACTAACAGAAAGAGAAGGATTTTTAAGAACTCTATCAACTGGTACATTTTAGCCTAAATGAACACATTTTAACTTTTTAGTCACTCCTATTGCACCAAGAGAAGAAAAAACCTTCTCACCCAGTTGCTTTGGTCCCTGTATACGATCCAAGTTTCAATAAAACAACAGAACAACAACTACCATTTACTCTTAGTATTTCAGCGTACCTAAGGAGCAATAAACTGATTTCTGCCCTTTTATGCAAGTGTTTTACTCAAGTTTAAGTAATCAGAGCTTTACTGAAGAGATTTTAAATCCAAAGTTTGGTCTCCTAGACGAAGCATGCAATAAACAGTTCAAGAAGAAACAGTACAAATGCGATGTTTAAATTTTGTAAGAATGAACAAGGCTGAAAAAGCAGTCTCCAAAACACAGATTTTTGCAAGAGTGCTTTTTTTCTTGTTCAGTGGCTTAGATATTCCGAGCTGGTAGTGTTTGATGCAGGCATTCTACCCATTTCATTACAAAGTAAGATACACATAATATTCTGGTCAGTGTGTCATAGCTCCTCCCCTTTAACGCTTCCATACAAAAATAAGTTTTCCTATAGTTTGAGAACAGGTGTATGTAAATTGACACAATTTTAAGACTTCTTTTTAAGACCTTACTCCCCTCCTTCCACTGCCCAGTACTCCTCCAGAGAAGAGGTTTTTCCTCTAAAAAAAAAAAAATCCAAATACCAACCTCAGTAATTCTACGATATTGTCAGTTGCTTTTAACTGTTTTATATCGTTGTCTCTTATTGGAGCACATAACTTTCCCATAGTGTTGATGATATAGTTAGCTAGCCCATGAATGTCAACAGCATTATGTTCTGCCTGCTGTCTTATAAGATCTGTATCTAGAACTTCACAAATTTGATTTTGAATCCTGTTTGCTCCAGGAGTCAGGAAGGAAAGAAGAATCTAAATTAGGGGATGAAGGAAAAAAAAAAAGCTTATCAATAAAAACCAAACCATTTATCAAATACGCTGAAGTAAGATTTTAATATTAATGTCAAGTGTATTTAGCTACCTGACTATAACAAGACAGACATATTAAGACTGAACATTATCTAAGGTAGCAGGAAAAAAGGACTGTTAAAAGGATCACAGTACAGTTCTGCAGAAATGCTCAAAGCCAGTGAAACAGAAAGCATGTCAACAATGAGACTCTTTCAGAAATGTGAGGCTGCCCCATAAAACAAACATTTACTAACTTAAAATTTTGAAAGACTTTGTATTGTGCCAGGATTGAAGATTTGTATGCTCCCTTGTGCAATGATCATAAAAAAATAAAGTCTGTTTGGGCAGGTGCAGTCACGTTTAAGACTCCTGCTCATGCCCTAAGCTCACAGTATGTCACTGAAAAGAAGCTAGTAGAGATGTGAAGCTTTGAGGAAAGAGCTGACTTGCAACTAACCCTCATGCAATGAAAGCTGAGTGGACATAGCACTGGGCAGTTGTGGCCATAGCCTTGGTTAGTATAAATATACTATAAATAGACACCTATTTCCAGTTCTGAATAATTATGGTTTCATCTTAAAAGAAAGAACTTGAAGGTGTTGGCTTGGCTGAGTTAGCAGACCCTTCAGTTAAGTAAGAGACTCTCAGACCTAAGTTGACAAAACAATACTGGGATAGGGAGGAATGTTACCTCCTTAATTTCCTCAAAGAGCTTGATAGCATGTTCATATTCTGGAGGATCTTCATTCAGTTCCGATTCCAAATGATCCCAAAATGCCTTGTGTACAATTCGTTTCACTGTGCCTGCAAAGCTGTGGAATAAGTCAATTAGATACAGAAAAGACTCCCAACTAGCTTTCACCCTTGGTAAAAGTGTTTTAGATTAGCCTAATCACTTGTTGGGAAACACACACCACTTCACCACCTATTGTGCCCAGCAACTGTATCTTTCTTGGGCTGTGGATTATCAGCTTTCAAAGCGTGGTCTAGACTGACAAGTCTTTCCTAAAACACCTGTATTTTATAAAGTGGTGCTAGCAATTCAGAAGTAGGTAAAGAGATACTACATTTCCTTTTTCCTTATCAAATTTGTAATCATTGTCCTAACCTGGTATGTTATGTACTAAGCTTTCTCAAAAAATATTCTCTGCCATATAACCAATTAGCAGTTAAAGGACTTGTGCAATTAAAAAACTGTTTGTTTTTTAGGTAAGTTTTCTCAAAGTAAAACCCAGGGTCATTTTTAAGTTAGACATGTCCGTAAGCAAGAACACTGTAGCTACCTACATTAGGGAAGTTATTTCTCACTTCCTCTGGATCTCCAGATATTTTTGCATCTCTTCTGGAGCTAGTAATAGAGCTATGTTCATGATGAGCTCTATCTTCTGATCACTATGGCACCAACGAGCTACTACAGACAACTGCATAGAAGGCCACCATTTCATCTTTTCCACAGGGCTTGGAACTGCACAGAACAGACAGATACTCATCTTCACTATGGGCATTCACACTGCATTAGCCTTTTATCTTCCACATACATTTAAGACAGAGCAATATGCTCCAAGACAGTGTATCAACTCAGCTAGACTGCAACACTTATTCCAAGCAAGATAGCTTTGACAGTGACACCTGGAGGTGCAGGATAAAAATCAGTGGCCTTCCAATATGTTTTGGTTTGGGGATTTTGTGTTTGTTTGTTTTTTAAATTTCCGGCTCCATTCATTTCTCTTCCCAACTCCAGCGCTGCTTTTTGCAAAGTTCAGGCTCTTACCTGTTCTGTGGGAAGTCTTCATGTTTTATGCAAAAATTTGCATTTACAGCAATTTCATGAGCTAGAGTCAAGTCTGACAAATTTCTCGCAGCTGCCATCAGTTCATCAAATGTAATAATCTTGGGAGGGCTTGCTGCTGGAAGAAACAAGATCAATTCAAGACAAATATCCATAGTTGATAAGTGCAACTGAAAATATTAAAGTTTAGAAATTTTACTGCTTGCTAATTGGACTCCAGTACTCTAGAAGAAACAACCTAGGATTACCAAGTCTTTATATCATCTTAAAACACTAACTCAGGAAACTCCCATCTTATCAGGGGTGTGTGTGGGGGTAATACCACACAAGCCTCATAACATTTTGAAGAGCAATTTCATATTTCTGCATCTTAACTAAGGTATCTTTTTTCCTTTAAAACAGGATCTTGCATTCCACAGATTTCCTATCGACTGTTCCGTAAAATCCACCAGACCAAAAGCATGGGCAACAACAGATACCAGATGGTCCTTACAATTCTGAGCATATAATGGTTATATTGTGGTTTTATTGCCTGCAGAGAAGGTTCTGTAAGTTACTGACTTGGGAACCCCCCCACTTATGATGCATCAGCTATGGGATGTAAGTTACAGTCCCTTTTTACAAGTAAGTATTAACAACATAACAGAAACTCTACATTGGAAAGCAAGAGTAAATTCCCAAAGTTTCTAGATCCCCAAATTCTGTCATTTAGTTTAGTATTTGGGATTAAGCCTTTTAAGACCGGTAATAAAGAAAGATAAAGAGCCAGCTGCCAATTGCAGTTCCACTAACAAGCTTGTTTTAATGTAAGACTTCACTTATAGATGCTAAAAAGTATGCAGGGTCTGAGAATGCTTACAGACACGAACATGAAGGACATCTTGACTAAGGCTTTATTTATCATTACTCAAAATACCTTACTTGTGCAAACGGGTGTTTTCTGTTTGATCCTAATAATTATGAGAGAAAAAAATTGAGATTCATTTCATGTTAACTCAATGTAATATTATAAATCTGTTAAGTTACAGATTTAAGTGTATGGAGCAAACAGAAGAAACCCACCCCTTGCACAAAGCCGTATCTGGTTGAGTGGGAGACTGCTACCAACATCAAAATTAGCACGAGATTAGGATGTCCATGGTGGCACACTTTTCTTACACTTTCTGAAGGGAAGGAGTGCACAGGGAGACCCCCACGGATACAGCTGCTGGTGGTGTTCCACACAAGGAGATGCGCTGCTTCATAGCAGAGAAAAAGCCATGCCTTTCTCTCAATACTCTTAAACAGATTCAGAATCCCAGGTTCTACCCATGACAGCAAAGAGAAACGAGATAAGTTAGCCTTATCTGCCTATGAACAATGCAGGCAAGGCTAAAATAGGCTTACACGCTGGGGAACTGGGCTTGCTTGAAGAATCACTGTTAAAGCTTTGTCTTGAATATTCAGAGTCGCTAGAAGAAGCTGTGCTTTCAGAGAGGCGTGAAGAATCTGAATCACTGTTCTGGTCATCATTGAGAGGCATTCTGATTCACTCTAGCTGCTACAGTAAACAAGACCTAGAAAGACAAATACACTTCCATAAAACCAACATTTTTTGTTTGTTTCTCAAAAATCGGATACTGATCATTATATTGTGAATGAAGAACAAGTAGCTGCCATTCTTAAAAGGTGTTATAGAAGGGATCTGGCTTGACATGCAGAATCATAGTTATCAACAACTACACCTGTTCTGCAAGAAAATTTGGTGCCTTCTGCTGTTTCATACCTTAATGGTTATGTTAGAGACAGTCTGTAAATCAGTTGTATTTAAAATATAAGACTACCTACAGTAACCCCTGAAGTTGCTTGTTGTCAGAATTTTGAAAGTTCTCAACATCCATAAAGTCATCTCATGATGTTACCATCCCCCACCTGACTTCACCAACAAGCCATGTTTAGCAATTAGCTTCCTTCCACATAACGACTGCACTGAGTGTAACAACTCTGAAGCAAACAATGAAGTTGCTGGAGGAGAACAGGCAAATAATTCTGAATACTACATTTCTGACAGGGTGTAGCTGAAAGTCTGGCCTGCTGCTTTAGGTGGGTCTTTGCTCAGGATCAGATCAACAATGGCACAGACCCAAAAAGTACTCCTCCAAGCAGGGAGGGTGGATGGATTTTCTGTTTTAAATCAAACAGTAACTCTGAGCTTCTAACATTACATTCAGCGTACATGACAAATAACACTGAGAAGTGTCATGCTTCATAGTGCTTCTGCCTACATCAAGAAACTGCCTCCCAGGCAGATAATCTGCAACTGCAGAGAATTTGGACAGCTGCATAGTGCGATAGAGATGATTAATAGTTGTACGACAGGAAGTGAAAAGTATGTTCATAATCATATTAAAAATGAGAAACTGGCAGTCAGCCATAATTACTACCAAAGGAATTTGGCCCAGATACCAAAAGTAGCTGTCCATCTTTGCTTACAGCCATGAAGCATTCTGTAGCAGACTTTATGAAGAGACCTAGCCAACGATGCTTTCTCTCAGCAAATTTAAGTGATACAGCTTCATTAATGATTAAACTGCAACAGCTTCAGCAGGCAAGCACTTTGCAACTGCTGAACTTGGAAAAAAAGCCACTTTTGGCAGCAAAAGGATGATCTTTGTATGTACTCATGTGAATCAACGTATTGTGGGATCAAGAGATAGACAAAAGGGAGCAAGAATTAAGATTTCTTCATGCTGGCACATAGTTACAGCTTAGAGCATTTGAATTTTTGGGTACCAGCTCATCCTGAATAGGCCTTTATAACTTGATGAGGTATTACACTGATGAGTACTCCCCTGTTAATTGAAGTGATTAACATTTTTTAAGTGTATGTTTACTCTTCCTCCTCTCCCAAGAGGAAAGAGGTGCATTGGAGTGTCTTATTTATGTAATGTTTTATGCTGTTTTTTATTAAAAGAATTAATCACGTCAGCAAGAACACAGCAGACAGTTGATTACCTTACTGGAAAAGCCAGTAAGGGAGAATTTTGATCAGGATATAGAGGTCATTGGTTCAAGACTTACAGTATTAGTGGTGATCATTAACATCATGACTCTTTTATTAGAACAGCAATTTTATAATTTCTAACAAGCAACTGAAAACAAGCAGATATTTAAAATAGTATTGACCAAGCAAGACTGAGACTTGCAAGAGAACCTAGAAAACCAAAAGGCTGAGATATTTTTGACTCAAAAGTTGTATTTAAGTTACAATGAGAAACGAGTCACTAGTTAATGTTACACGAGAGACTAAAACCATTTATTCGATTAAGATCTGTGTTACAGATCTCAAAGATCTCACTGACTATAAATTAGTTGTGATGAGTAACCTACCTATAGAATGCACTCCAGGTTCTTATTGTGGAACCACTCACTTAAATACAGTAACCCTACAGAGCCTGCAAAACTATTACTCTCCCGCTATTGTTTCTGGATCAGCATCAGAACACTGTATTTCCAGGCTTTAATCATGTATAAAACCCCTTTATATATAAATAACTAACCTCCAAAAGGTTAATGTTGCACGTGGTCCATCGAAAGAACTGATTAATGTTGTTAGAGTGTACTGGCCCAAAAGGTCTTGTAAATCACTTGCTTAGTACGAGTACTTCAAGATGTGTCTAGTGCTTCAGTCTAGGTGTTAAGAACATGGAATGGTTAAATGACCATTAAAAACCCCCAAAGTCTCACACAATTTACATATCATTTCAAGAACTTCCTCTGAACTGTCATTATGATAATTGTAATAAATATTAAAATATTCAAATTTACAAGGTGCTCCTGACAAAAGTATTAAACCAGCCATAGAGGAAAGTCAGCATTGCCATTTTCTACCCCAATCTTGATTCCCAAGACCACCAAATCGTTAAGGTAGAAATTAAAATTCTATATGCATTAAGTCTTTACATACTAGTCCCAGCAAAGGATCTTTTGTGCATTTTAAGGAGGCCTATGACATATTTTGATGTACCAAGACCATACCTGTTCCTACAATACATGCACACAGAGTTGTCAGTAGACAGCTTCAGAAGGCTTAATTTAAATAAGTTTCAACAATGCAACAGGAGATGACACATTGAAAAAACACTGAAATCTTTGCCACAGTAAATACATTTCCTAGTAGGATGCCTCAAATGGACTGGTAAGGAAGAATGGGTGTATTCTGCAGATTCAGAACATTACTACTAAATTCTAAGTTTAAAAGATAAACAAGGCAGCAAGCACATCAAAGTAAACATACGTTAATACACAAGCAGAATTTGGATATGCCATCTACAGTTTTTAAATATGTTGCCCAACAGCTAAAAAGCTTAGGAAAAAGTACATTCATTGAGCATATCAAACAGCAGTACAAACCAAAAAAGGCATTTCTAATTAGTCACAAAAATAAACAACTGAGTTACTTAGTCCTTTCTTTATAGTATACGCTGGAAGAGCTGCTTTTCCTTATGCTTTTGTAGACAGCATAGAGCTTCCCATAAATTATTAAGGGCCAAGTTCACATGTAATTTTAAGTTTAGATTAATATAATTCCCAAATAAAAAGACTTCAGAAAGCCCTTTAGCCTTCCAAGATCTCTTTGTAATTCACCATCTTGAATAGACAACACCATCTTTTTTTTTTTTTTTTTGTGAGTTGTTCATTAGGCATTACATATTACGCTATTGTTTTAACACACAAGTTAATATTCTACCTATTCTATTAAAGGGTCAGCCTTGGTTACAACCTGCTTTACTCCTTAAGAACAACTGATGTTTACTTTTATACTAGGTTGGATACCTTCACAGTGGGCTTCATTACACTGTTTGCTTTCTTTATTTCGCGTTTTTTATAGGATGAACTCTAAATGGGAGACCAAGCTAAAAATATTTTCTCAATGTACAAAACCCAAGATTCCAGTTAATTTAACAAGGAAGAACTGAATTGTCATGGTCCCTGCTGCTATTTAGACAGTTTTGGATTATTCTTTTTAGTAAAGATGCAATGAATACAATGAACACTGTAGATGCCTAAAGACATCTTGCTCTTATAGTCACCTCATAACCAGACCCGATCACTCAGAACTGATCCAGATTGCAAGATCAGATTAGTTTTAGAGAGCACAAACATGCTTTTTATTTCTGAAGGTTTCCTTTAGAAGTTATTTTATGAAGCACCTGGGAAAAAAAAGACAGTATGGAAGGTATTTTTTTTCTTCAAGATACCATCTTCAAGAAAAGTTTTTCCACAGCCCTGCTTTGTTCAAATAAGTCCCTCCATCCACACAAACTTTTTAAGTGCTCTGTCCAGTTTTACCACTGTGTCTTAACTTTGTTTATTCTACTGGGCTTACATCCTTACTATCTTCAAGCTGGCACCGACTGAATCTCATTTGGGCTCGAGTTTCCCTTTCACCGGCTCCACCTTTGCCAACACTCACGGCACAGGAGCAGAAAAGAGCCTTTGTTAAGAATTACAGAATTTCCTCATGCCTCATTTTTGACAGCTTATAGCCCACATTTCGCTCCTTTTGCTTTCTAGTTCCACAGCTCTTCCCTTTATACCCAGGCTTCTCTTGATGAAGGCTTAAAAATAATCGAAGATCAAGATGAGTACGTGCCCCCCAAGATCTGTGCGCGGGACAGCCACGGGAGCTGCCCTCACATTTAGGCAACGCGCTCCCACCCCCCGGGCCGTGACGAGGGCCCGCAACCCCCCGAGGGGAGGCCGAGGACACCCTTCCCGCCCCCTCCCCTCAGCGGGGTGCGGGGGGAGCGGCGACGCCGGCGGCGGCTCCTCCTCTTCCTCCATCTGTTTCGCTGTCTGTCTCCTCCCCTGGCCCCATGTTTTTAACAGTTACCAGAGGCAGGAGTTTGGCACTCGCCGACCAAAACAAACAGCGTTTCCAAGGACAGGCCCGGGGGGTAGAAGGGAGGAGGAGAAGGAAAGGGGGAACCCTCTCTCTGCCAGCCCAGGGAGGTCGAGCCCGGCTGCCCGCCTCCAAGCGTCCCGGCCCCGCATGCCCCGCGGTGGGGGGGTGGGGGGGGGGCGGGGTGCCCTTGCTCTGCGCTGCTGGAGCGGGGCTGCAGGGGTGAAGGGCGGGGGGAACCCCCGCGGCTGCGCCCCTCGGGCCGGATCGTCCCGGTGGACAGCGGACACTGAAGGACGGAGACAGCTCAGGAGACACGGGGCAAGGGGTGAGCTACCGCCCCGGAGCAAGGGCTGCGAAACCCACCGACTGCAGCGGGAGCCCCACCGCGGCGGCGGCGGAGCAGAGCGCCAGCCCGTCACCCCCCCCGGGAGGGCGGCAGCCCCCGGGCCAGCCTTGACCCGGACTCACCCCGCAGCTCATCGCGTGGACGTGCCCGGACACCCAGGCGTGTGCCGCCCCGCACGGGACCGCCGTCGGACAGTACAGCTCGGCCCCCGCTCACCCCAGTCACTCACCGCGGCCCGGCGGCGGCCACTCGCCCTCCTGCGCGGCTCAGCGGGGCTTTAAAGAGCCCCCCCGGGTTTATACACCCAGCCAGGACTATTAGTATCCTCCTTGGGCGTGTCCATCTCTGCCGGTGATGGGGGGGAGGCGTGTAACCGTTTCCTGCCTCCCAGCGGCGAGTCAGCCCGAGGGACGTGGGTCAGCCTGCGCCTATCCCCGCAGAAACAGCCCGTGTCTCCTCATCCTGCCCGGGCCCGAGCATTAAGCGGGGAAAAACGTGGCGTGACAAGGGAAGCCGGTCCCGCGAACTCCCCCGCACTGAATGGGCCCTGCCCGGCGGGGGAGGCGGGGGGAAGGGCTGGGTGGTGTTTACGGAAGAGCCGCGTCGATCCGGGCTGGCCCCGCCCCTTCCCCGGCGCGGGGCGGGGTCTCCGCGTTAGCCCCGCCCCGGGGCCGCCTCGGGGACTGGGGGGGACAGGCCGGCCCCGCAGAGGCCGGCGGGGCAGGGAGTGGGCAAAGCGCCCGTTCCCGTCAGGGGAAGTGGCAGCGCTTCAGGGCGTGTTTGCCCGTCTCTCTGTTCACTTCGGTGCCGAGGAAGCTTTAAATATAACCCCACGAGCCTTTCTGCTCTGGTTTCCTTGTCTATCGACGGCGCGGTGAGGCGCCCCCTCCACCCCCCTGCCGCCATCTTGCCCCCCCCACTGCCACCCCCCATCTCAGCCTCAGGGGAGCCACTCAGGACTGTGCCGAGTTTAGTCACCAGCCATGCTCATGGCTGTGGTGTCAGGAGGCCTGCTGAGCGCCCACTGAGGAACGCAGCATGAAGCCGTCCAGCACTATTATTATAAATGCTCTGCTTATTGACCTCATCCACCTGGCAGCTTCACGCACCCACTGGGTCAGCCAGTACCTGTCAGGGTCATCATCTCTTCCTGTCCCAGGAGTTACGTGCCACCATTGCTTCACCTACCCGGACACACAGAGGGCAAAACACTGGCAGTCATCTCTGAGGCAGGAGCTAACTAAATCAAGCCTCGGTCATCACGAAGACACAAAGCTCCCTTTCATGCAGGTAATTACATCACCTTTAGCATGCGTGATGAACTATACGGGTTAGATGCTGTATTCGCATGGACCAAAGCCCACTGTAGGTCCTATTAATAGAGCCTCTGCTATAAAAGCAAGGGCTCAAAGCTGGGAATGGTTTGGCTATGCAAGTGCCAAGTGCCCTGCTCAAGCGGGAGCGCTTGCTCCCAGCGATACAGAGCACCTGTCAGCCCTGCTGCTCTGAGCCCGGCCTTTAGAGACATTAAATGGGATTAAATCCAACAGCCTAATCCGATAGCTTCCATAAAGGAGACGATGTTTTAAATAACTGTGTTTGCGCTACTTTGCCCCAGTTTGTGCATGTCACATGGCAACGACAATCTGAGAACAGCTCAGAAGAGCTTTGGAGAAGACTGACTGTGATGGCGTACAAATGGACTGTCTTGTACAGGTCTGTTTTCACTTCCAAGGACATTATTATTATTATTTTTTACATCCATTTTGGCTTAAATGCCATCTGAAAGATGGGGGAAACCTGAGTTCCAGTCTTTGCTGTGATGGCTGCTGACACCTTTTATTAATCAACCAGCTATATCATCTAAAACTGCACAAAGAATACTTGCAGCAAACATTAGGGCCAATGACTCAGGGTCCATTTTGTGTGCTGTGTGGACTGGCCATTGCAGGAACCTGTGGTGCTCAGTGGCCTAGCTTCTGCAGGGAGGGAAAGGGATGCCCCAGCCTCACCAAGTAAACTAGCTTCTATTTATATGAAAGATCAACTTTAAAGGAAAAATTATCTCAGGGGTATCACCCTACATCACAGAGTAAGAGATGGAATTCCAGAAAGGGATGGCTTTAATAGCTGTAGCAGTACCCTTCTCCCGCAGCACACCAACTGTTTTGGAGCTCATTCTTAAGTACCTAGCTCGCTCTCGCTCTCTCTCTCTCTCTCTCACAGATGTGCAACTGTATATATAGCTAAGGCACTGAAGACATTCTTCAAGATTCCAGTCCAAAGACAGCAAGAATAAATTAGACAATGCAGTACTCAGCACTTAACCTCATTTTTCGTTTCAATTTCTGACCCAGAGGCACTGAAGGTATAGGCCATTATATGGATCTTGAGGTAGATTACCTATTGTGGAGATTTTCTCCACAGAGAAACATCACTTATTTCTCATTGTCTGTGTCTTCCACAATGTCAGCCAGGAGAATAATTGTACAACCTTTAAATTTGTTCTGCTCAATTAAGAAGATCAATGTCCCTGTGTCCTATATAGGACATGCAGGTCTGTGCTGGCTTTGGCTGGGATAGAGTTAATTTTCTTAATTGTAGCTAGTATGGGGCTATGTTTTGGATTTGTGCTGAAAACAGTGTTGATAACAGAGGGATGTTTTTGTTATTGATGAGCAGTGCTTACTCAGCCTCAAGGCCTTTTCTGCTTCTCACTCCACCCCACGAGCAAGCAGGCTGGGGGTGCACAGAAAGTTGTGAGGGGACACAGTCAGGACAGCTGACCCCAACTGACCACAGGGATATTCCATACCATAGGACGTCATGCTGAACAATAAAACTAGGGGGGAGGTTGGCAGAGGGGCACGGCTCAGGAACTGGCTGGGCATTGGTCAGTTGATGATGAGCGATTGTTTTCATTTGCATCACCTGTCTTGGGTGTTATTTCTCTCTCTTTGTTATTTTCCTTTTCATTACAATTTATTATTATTTTATTTTATTTCAAGTATTAAACTCTTTTTATCTCAACCCACAAGTTTTCTCACTTTTACCCTTCTCGTTGTCTTCCCCCATCCCGCTGCGGGAAGTGAGCGAGTGGCTGTGTGGTGCTTAGTTGCTGGCTGGGGTTAAACCATGACAAGGTACAAATTTGGAATTTTGACTAGTGTCTCAAGTTGGCCTTAATTCTTGGCCTTTCACTACAGAATCTCTGTTAATTGAAATGAAGGACTAGTCTGTGCTCAGCCTTTGCAGAAAGTTAGTTCATAACCTTTCCTTACTGTTACCAGTAAAACTGGCAAAGACAATAAAGCCTACAATTAATACACTGCTTTATGCAGCAAACAGCAACGCAGCTACTGAGTGGGTAAGACATGCAGCTGCATTTGGCCCCGTAGGTCAGAAATGTCCCAGTATGTGACTAACTGATGGTTAGAGTGGGAGGAAAGGGAAAGGGCAAGGGATGTTATTGTTTATACCAGGGCCCATGACAACTAAGTTGAGAACATAACTTGAAGTCACGAGATATTTTGTCCTAATCCTAATAACTGAGCCAGGCAGACTGGCTTTAGTGCTAACAGATGGGTGTTAAGACTCTGGGTTGACTGAGACCATCAGGCCCAGATTTGGTAATAGGCTCAAGGGTACAACGAAAAGTCTACAAGGCAGGTGTAAGGATGCTTTCTCAGCTTGCTCTTCTGTGGAGTTTCCTCTGTTCCAAGGAGAAATAAGTCTTGTGAGAGGCAGACAGGATTGCTGCTTCTCCCCACCAAGGTATTCAGCTTCAAATTCACACAGAGGCAAAACAGAATATTGGAACTTCTGAGAGAAAATGGTGTATCAGTAAACTCCCCAACTGCACCAGTCTGCCGTGTCTAGCTACTTTACCACCTCAGCAAATTCTTAATGCACACTCCCCTCAGCACTAGTGGTCTCTCTTTCTGTACATAGGAAATAAAGGGTTTGACCTGCTGTGTCAAATCCAATGAGAAGCTGCTTGTAGAGTGGTACTCTTGGTCAGAAATAGTTTGTATCAGTTCCTTGGTGAGAAAAAGCCTTAGCTAGTACATTGCTAACATCTTCCTTGTCACTACCAAGCTGGAGAAGGAGAAATGGTATGACAGTTACCTATGCTGCCTTACTACCTGAAACAGATTTACATCCCTTGATGCTTAACGTTGATGATCCTCTTGATTATTGTATCTGGTAATGTCCATATGACTCCAGCATCCTCTCCAGATAGTGACTTTTGGCCTCGGGTCTGTGCATCTGACAGAATTGTGCTGACAAAATGCCTGAGACAATCAACTGTAAATTCTCCTTCTATCACCCACGCTAGTAGTTACTGACTAGAACGCCACGTACAGACCAAACAGTTCAGTTAATCCTAAACCTTGGCAGAAGTATTGAATGGAAATGGATTTGCTGGGCTGACATAAGGGGCTGTGATCCTGCCTAGGTTTAAGATTTACTGTTTCTGAAGAATACTCAACCTAAAATTTATTAAAAAAAGAGAATGTACTGGGAATCAAAGGAAAGACCAAGACAAAACTTGATTGGATTTCTTGCTGTAATCAAACAGTGTAACAGATACATTAGCACCTCAAGCTTTTATCTTGCAAGGAGTTATGGCTTGCACATTAATGTAATGAACTTCCACTCATGGAATGACTCTTGGCAAGCAATGCATTTCAGTGTAACATTCAGCATAACACTGAAGCAGTGGAGAAGACTTTTTAGCATGTTTTTATTTTTAGGATTCTCCAGTACAAACTCAGTCCCATTGAGTCCCATTCTGACACTTTGTCACGACACTGTCCTGTGTCCAAATGCCTCATGGAAGCTGCCAGCAATATGCAGACCCCACCTGATTGCAGGCTCTCTTCTACTAACTCTGAAATAGCACCTTCCAATACGCATCTTGCTTTGAATCTTCAGGCAACTCATGAAACAGAGTTTCTGGACAGGAGAAGTCTTGCTTCCAATTTCAAAGGGAGCAGTGAAGAGGATATTGGGACAGGGGACTCAAGAACTGAAGAAGGCCAAGCAAATACAAGTGCAATGTACTCCATCAGCTAGTATACGAAGAAGTTGGTATTGCTGTTGCCTGCAATGTACCTATTGAGGTTAAAAGAAAATATGCCCCAGGCCTTTCTTGTCAAAATTAAGACTCCCAGAATTGTAACCCATAGTTACAAAAATCAGATGCAGTGACACACCTTGGCCTTGCACTGTGCATGTGTGGACAACTTTACATAAAAGGTTACAAAACCCCTTCCCTGTAAACCATCAGTGATTAAGGGTCTAGACTCAAAACATGATAAAATTCTTTAGTGACCTGCCAGAGCAGTTAGATGTCTATCAGACAACAGTCACTGTGTTAACTTGTTCAGTTAGGGCTAAAGGACATTAAAAGAGGTACAATACAGATGAATTCAAGGTGTATTTTTGAAAGAGTTAAGTTTTTCTGCGCTATCATCTGTCCTGTCATCTGGCCCTGCGGTGGTCCAACCAGCCCTCTCTTGGGCTGCTCTACTCTTGGTGCAATTCCCTCCACTCCGGTCACATGCCAACCCAAGATGAACAGGTAAAGGCACCCCCTTAACGCCCTGACTCCTACCTCCCCTATCGCTGGGGAACTGACCATATGCAGCTCAAATGGCTTGGGAAGGGCAGCAGACCAGAGCATTAAGGAACGCCCTTAGCCCACTTGGTTTCTGCCCTGCTCTCTTACTGTTTAAGAACAGTAAGAACCATCAGTACCTCCTCAGCCTAGTACATCCGTACATGGGTTGTGGCCCAAAGGGGGTGATACCAAAACTCCCAAGATCGAGCAAGTTCTGGGCTTGTACAACTGGTAGAAAGTACCAGAATATTCCGTCATCCGAGTTGGGCTGAAATGGGAAAGTATCTGATGAAAGTCAATTACCTTAGACCCCAGAAGCAGCGATTCTAAGCGAGACCCTTTGAGCTCTCCTGGATCGCAGCAGGCTGTGTCCAGCAGCTCCCCTGAGCTGGGATGCCTCTTAGGCTCAAAATTCTCAAAGTTTGAAGATTGTCTGCCCACAAAGCCAACAGAAGGCCAGGGTGAAGTTAAGACTTCTTCCTGACTCTCCGTTATCGCCCGTTGAGAAATACGAATGCATTGTATTTGCTCCAAACTTGAGAAGAGAGAAATTTTAACTATAGGCGAGCCTCTTCCATCACCTCTTTACCTATCTATGTGCTGGAATACACACATTTGCTGTTACGAGTGTGGATGTCTACATATTTCACTGGATATCCAAATATTTCCACACTGTGTGTATGTTTTGCGTGTTTACCTATATACATATATTTTTTGATTTAGAATACCTTGTAGTTAGTGTAAATCTTGTCATTCTCAAATCTGTAATCAAGTCACTATTTTAATAATATATTTTCCTAAATCACTTTGTTAATCTTTAAATCGATCAACCATTAAGTGTTGCTAAAATTTAACCTTTGGTCTACCTCACACCACGAATGAATCTTAAATTGTTATTACATCATAACTGTGACAGATACTTTCATCCGCGACAGACCTAAAGCAGTAGGCAGACAGTAGAAGGGGACTTACATTGTATTTTTTCAAGTTTCCACAATCAAGCAAGTATATGATAATTTAAGATGCAACTACTCGGTTTCTGAAAAGGGTTTAAGCAGCTCTTTGGGATGCTGGAAAATTTGAGGGATTTTTAAAAGAGGTTTTAAAGTTATTCCCATATATCTCCCTCCCACCCACCCAGAGGTGTAGAGCACGTTCTCCTCCCCTTTCCACCATGTGGAGGAGTACCCATCCCCCAGCCCTCTACTACCAGGGCTCTAAAACTGCAGCCTCAAGCCCACCCAGTTCCCTTGCGTAAGGATCCTGTTGCACGATCAGATGCAGTTCTTCCCCCCGATATGATCACTAATTAACTCAATGCACAGCAGACCGTCCCCTCCACCACCGCCTTATCCCTTCGCTCTGCCCTGCTCTCTCCTTCCCCAACTCTCCTTTTCTTGCCGGCACATCCAAACCCGCCAGCTCCCACCTCCCTCTAATCTGCCTCCTTACTAGCAGGAGAAAAATGGAGAGCAGGCAGACGAGCAAATGGCGGGCTGGTGCTCCGCACCCTGGCAGGCCCCAGCCGGAGGAGCCGTGCCGGGGAAGGCCTGGCTCAGCCTTCCCTCCCCTCTGCCGGGACCAGCGCTGCGGGGAGGATGAAGGCGGCAGCGGGCTCACGCCGGCGCGGCGAGGCAGAAGAACACGCTCGGGGCGGAGAGGCTGTGCGGGGGGTTTCGGTGCGGAGCCCCCGGCCTCCACCGAGGCGCGGGGACAAAGCAGTGCCTGGAGGCGACGGGAGTTGGGGCCGGGCCGCGGCCCTCCTGCCAGCCGAGGCAGCTGTCGCGTGCCCGAGGGATCAGCCCGGTGCCAAGGCTCTGCCCTAGAGGCGCTGCAGACAGCGGGGGTGGGTTGCGTGTGCAGAAAACAACTTTTTCTCCGCGCCGGGCTCTCGGAGCTCGCTGCGGTCGTTCCAGCCGAAATCACGGTCACGCAAAACCGTGTTTTGCTTGAGTTGTGTGAGGCGGGAGTTCGCCGCGCTCTGCCACCAAACCTACACGCCAGACTAAACACCGGGACGGAGCGGGGCTGGGGGACACCCGGGGGCTGCGAGGGCGCAGGGCCCGGCGGCCGGGAGAGGGTTTGCCGCCCGGGGGCTGGGCGGGGGCTGTCCCTCCGCCCTTCCGCCCCGTCGCCGCTCCCTCGGACCGGGGCCGAACCCGCGTGCGTGGCGGCTCCCCCCGGCAGCGACCGGGGCCGTCCCCGTGTGCGTGGCGGCTCCCCGGGGCGGGGGCCGGGGCGGGGCGGGGAGCGCGGCGCTGCCCGGGCCGGCGCCCCCGCCCGCCTTCCCTCCATCCCTCCCTCCCTCCTTCCCTCGCCCGCTCCCGCTGCTCCCGCTCCGCGGACGACGGCGGCGGCCTCCCGCCATGTCGGCCGCCAAGCACCGGGGCCCTAAGGGGGGCAGCCCGCCCGCCGCCGCCGCCGCTAATGAGAGGGGCGCGCAGCCCGGCGGCGCCGAGGAGGCGGCGGCGGCGAAGAAGCCGGCAGCGGCGGCGGCGCACGGCCGGGGCGGCAGGGCCGCGGCGGGGGGCCGCTCCGGCGCTGGCCCCCGTCGCGGCTGGGCGCTGCTGCTGGGCGCCGCGGTGGTGCTGGGCGCCGCGCTGCCCGCCGGCTGGTACGTGCGGCAGTTGCGGGAGGAGGTCGGGCGGAGCGCCCGGGAGAGGGAGGCCTCCGGCCGGCAGCGGCAGGAGCTGGCCGCCACCCTGGACGCCGTGGTGCAGAAGGTAGCGCGGCGCCGGGCACCGGCGGGGGGCGGGCGGGGTGCCCGGCGGGGGCCGCTCCGCGGTGGCGCCGCCGGCAGCGGGCGGGCTGGGGTGCGGGGCAGCGTCGAGGCGCCCGGCGGGACGGGGGGGCAGCAGCCGCCCCCGCGGAAGGAGGGGGTGTGGGCGCTTCAGCCCCTTAAATAAGCAGCCGCGCAGCTCTCGGTAGCCCGGCTTGCGGGAAGTGAACGTGTCCCGTGCCTCCGCCCCCCCGCCCCCCCCTTTCTCTCCGTAAAGATGCTTTCATGGCATTAGAGCCACAAATCGAGGCTGGGCCGCGGGTTTTCCCCGCCGCCTGCAAACGTGGCCTCGGTACGGCGAGAAATCCCTGGCAGGCAGCGCAGAGCGGGGCCAGGGCGGGCGGCCCCCGGGACAGCCCCGCAGCCGGCTCCTTGCCCAGTTTGCTCCTCCAGGGCTTGGGCGCGAAGCCATTTTATGTAACGCAGTCAGCACGCTTACGTGCTGGCAGGAGCGCGGACCTGCAGTTTCGAGAGCCTGCTTGGCGGTAATTTTATATCTTCGACTCTTGCAAATCATTTAAAACCGAGCGTGGCGGATGGGCGGCTCTTTGTCGCCGCGTCGAGCGGGCAGGTGCGTGCGCCAAGGGAGATGGTGCGGCAGCGCGCTGGGACGTGGCAGGATCCTGCCTCGACGTTGCTGAACGCTCTAGAAGACAAAACTTGTGGCAGCTTCCCCGAAGAGCAGAGGCCGTGCCAGAAGCGCCGCTCCCGCCATCCCCTGCCTTCCACCTTCCCGCTGCTGCCGCTGGCCCCCCGAGGGAGCGGGACTCGCCGTGTCCATGGCAGTCCAGGACCGCAGAAGAGCTGTGAAGTTGTTGGCAAAGGGTGTGGCTCAAAGGAAGCAAAAGAAACGCTCATTTCTCTCCTATTTTTTTCACTCAGGCTTTATTAGCCCCTGAGCTAGAGTTTCACAAACGGCAGTGTCCATCTGGATATGTCTTAGGGTGCATAAAATTTTTGAAAAATAGCACATGTGAAAGCATCATCAACATATAACCAGGTTCCTGTCTAGGGAGTAGGTAAATGGGTTGGAAAGCAGTATGTAAAGTTATGACTGAGTCAGATCAAAGAAAAGGAAATTCTTGTCTCAGCTTGACTGCTTTCTGCACAGCGAGCTGTGCAGATTCCCTGTATTCCCTGCGAGCTTGGGCCCAGGCCAGCGGTGAGGGGACAGGGTGGTGGGACAGGCATGGGCAGGGATCCTGTGGCTGTTCCGTGCTGCTCCCAGAAGCGCAGCAGCCTGCACACGTGGAGTTTGTAGAGCCAGTTTTGGCATTTCCTCTCCCTTACAACAAGGAGGAAAAGGGAGCCTCGCGTGGACGGGGGAAAGGGTTGTAAAATTCAGGGCTATAGTATTGTTTCTGAAGCTGATTTTAAATCCTAGGGTTTTTGCTCACTGATGACTGGGCCATGATTTGAACTAGCAAGGGGGGTTGTTTTTTTCCTAGATTTTAAGCCATTTTTACAGACTCTTTGTAGGAAGGAAGAAATTGCAATGGCAGGACATGCAGGACGTAAGATTACAATACATGAGTATAGAACCCAGGTGTATGTGCAATATGTAAGCCTTTCTGAGCAGCGTAGGAATGGATATAACATGCTGCCTCCCATCTCCATGTTGTAGAAAATTGTAGGTGTATACTACATATTCTAGGAGACAGGTATGTAACAGACGTTTATAAACAGTTGGTTTCAAAGAGAACTGAAACTTTATTTGCCTGTGTATAGCAGATGGCTGATGGTATAGACATAGTAGTGCAAGGATTAAAGGCGGGGGAAAGAGATCACAAAGAGTTTCGATGTAGCTCTTGAAAGCTTTGCTTGCTGTGATTTGGTGGTGTCTTTACAGAAGAATGTACTTGAGGGAGAAGAGACCAGGCTGTATTTCATTGCTTTACAAATGTGCAGCGTCCTGCATTGTAGTTACAGAGTGCCATCAGTGCAGGCTGCTGTGTAGAACTGGCTTTGCCCTTCAGTCTTTTGCTGCAGAGAGCTCCTGTCAGGAGTAAGCGTTATATAAACTCATCTGCTTTACACATCAGCAGTAGGAGGAGAAGGGAAATGATGTGGAATTTTAGTCTTTAATATAGCACAGTTCTCAGAGAGGCCAAGCTCATTTGGTGTTTAAACACAAGATAGTATGACCAGTTAGAGAAGACATAGTTATTAGCTACAGAAATATTTTAATGTGTTATTTATGATATTAAACCTTTCAAGGGCTGTGGCTTCAAACCTTACCAGCCATGAACACTACACAGGCAAGCTCACACGTAGGTGCACACACAAACCAACTGTGTAGTGAATATGAACTACTATTTTTAAGTTGTGAGTTTTACCCCTCTCGTGAAACAGGTTTGCTTTGGGCTCTGGTGGCTCTTGGTTAGGACAGAGCAGATTAGAAGCTGGTCTAATTTGAAGACCCTCATCCATTTTATTATGTCAGAGCTCTCTGATCTTCAAGTGGCTGGCCGAGCTGGAATCATAGGAGAATAGCTTCAAGTTATACCATGAGCATTGCTCGAATGCCGTGGAGGAGCAGGTATAAAATACTTCCACTGCGGAGGGGTGGGATCTGTCTCTGTCAAACGTACAGCAGCAGAGTGCTTCTGGCCCTCTGGAGCATTCTCCTGGCCATTTCTGATGCCTTTTCTTAGACAAACAATTGAAGATAGTTAATTGCAAGTACAAATTTGGTGATTGGGTTGGAATGTGTCAAAGAAAGTAAGTTCTGTCATAAGAGGGGGAGGAGAACTTTCCTGTGCCCTCCTTTTAGATTTCTGAAGTCTATTTATAGTGATACAGAAAAAGCTCTCTATGTGGAAAAAATCAGAATGAAGCTAAGATGTAATGAAAATTAGGTTGGTAAGTCAGTGTAATGGCTGGTGCCTTGCTGTAATACATAGGACAGTATTACCTGCTTCCCCCCCACCCCTTAGCTCATTTCTAATTTTGTATGTGAACACTAGAGAATACAGGAATGTAAAGTCATTATAAACCTTCTTGTGGAAGAGGGGGAAAAAGAAGTTATCTTTATGGGTATTCTTCAACCTGCAGGGATCTATTGGAGCAAGGGCAAGTCTCATGGCCAAACTCTACATTCTTTACACAGCGTAGACTTAGATGAAAACCAAGGATTTCATTTGCAGAAATACAGATGAATAACTTAAGTTCTAATTAGTAAGCCTGTTAGGTCTTTTGAAAATAATTTCTGGGTTCAGGGTCTGACTGGAAACTGCTGGGGTCTCCTTCAGTTAAAAAGAAAAAAAATAGAAGCTCTGTATATTTCTTTCTAAGAATATGTAAGATGTACTTCCTTCTATTTATAAAATAAAACCGCTCTCCAGCTGTGTATCTAATCATAAACATGGCGACCCATGTGGCACGACTGATTAATATACCCCTCAGACATAGGGAGTAGCGTGAGGCAAGGCAACATGCATTACTCAGCACTTGCCATCCTGCCAAAGCCTTGAGGTATTTTCTGCATGATGGATTCCTGTTGCATCCGGTGGGAGTTCTTACATTGCTTTACAAAGTTTAAAAAAATACAACCCACGCATGCACAAAAAGATTTCTCCAGTCTTGAGACTGATACTCTGCTTGGCCCCAGAATTGAGTATGATGTGCTTCCCTGGCTTCCCTTTAAATGTGAGAGTAAATCAATGTGGTGGCCACTCACCCCTTGACCTTTTCCCTCTTGCTGCTGCTAAAACCAACTGTAAAGATAGTTTTTGTAATTGGGAAGCTTAATATCATACCTGATGCAGTGGTAACAACTTTTGTATTAACCTGAGATAGATGCAAGTCAGTCCCCTTTGCAGCTGCTATAGCTTTGTTTTCTGCCTGTGTACGTATGTGTGCCCCCGTTGACAGAAAGCATGTGAGTGTATGTATGTGAGGTACTAAGTATTTGGAACATTAAAGCATTTCTATGTTTTTTATCTTAAAAATAGTTAACAAGAAGAACCTTCATTGTCTCCATTGCCTCGGAGCAGCAGAATGTCATGGTTACAACTCCCATTCCCCAGCCATTCCCTGCTCCCCTTTCCCCCTAATTTTTTTTGTTACTCTCTCTTGTCTTCTGTGAAACTTCTTTCATGTTCAGGAATTGGCCTTGGGTATTACTGCCTGCTAAAGTCTAATTCCAGGTTTTCTGTATTCAGAAGCTGATGCCAGATGTTCTTTAGGGTTTTTTCCCCCTCCCTTTCCTCCCTTATGGACTTGTGGCCTGTAGAACGAGGAATCATAAAGGGGAGGGATGGCTCAGGGGTCTGGATGCAAACTTTGGAGGCTTGAGTTTGATTTTCACTGTCACGGATATCTTGGATCATCTGTGGCAGGTCAGTGAGGCCAGGGGTCCTCAGTGGATGTATGTAGAGCTGCAAGGCTCTAGATGCTGGGCTTTTTGTGCCTTCCATATCTGCGTGCCATAGGGTCACCTCAGGTAGGGAGCATGAAGGATCACAAGGTGATCAAGGGCCTTAAAGATCTTAGACACAAAGGTTAAGGATGTAGGTAAGGATGAAATGGCACGTATTAACCATGTGGATTTCTGTTTTAGGTACGTTCCCTACAAAGCACATTTGGAGAATTTGAATCCATGATGAAAATTGCTCAGCAGAAGCAGGAGGTTACTGAGAAGGCTGTTAAACAAGGGGAGAGTGAAATAAACCGCATCAGTGAAGTGCTTCAGAAGCTGCAAAATGAAATTTTGAAAGACTTGTCTGATGGCATCCACATGGTGAAGGATGCAAGGGAACGAGACTTCACATCTCTGGAAAACACAGTGGAAGAGAGACTAACAGAGCTAACCAAGTCTATAAATGATAACATTGCTGTGTTCACTGAAGTGCAGCAAAGGAGCCAAGATGAAATCAACAATATGAAAGCAAAGGTTGATTCACTAGAAGAGACAGATGCATATAAAAATGAAATTAAGGTGCTAAAAGATGCTTTTGATGAGATGCAAGCGTCCATGAAAACCAAAGAAAAGGACATAGAGACCTTGAAGAGTACAATAGACTCCATGGAGTCTGATGTGTACACTGAAGTGAAAGAGCTAGTCAACCTCAGACAAGAGCATGAGAAATTCAAAGAGGCTGCAGACACTGAACACCTTTCATTAAAAGCTTTGCAAGAGAAAGTTCTGAGAGCTGAGGATTCTATTAAGCAGCTCCCTAGTGACATTAAAAAACTTGGTGAAGATTTACTGCAAGTGAAAGCCAACCTCCACAAATGGGAAGAAAACGAACTCTTCAGAAAAGCATTAGAAACTTTTGGGAAGAACAGTGAAGGACTGGAGTCTCGACTGAGGCACATAGAAGACAGCCTGGAGTCTCTAACTTCTGTTGCTGCTCAAAACAGTGAAAAGTTGCAATCTTTCCTTTCTAAGGAGGCAGAATACGAGAACAAGCTTAGCACCTTAGAACAAAGCATTACTGCTCTTCAAGGAATCTCAGGTATGGATGTAACTTCAGTCACAGACGTTCTGAAAAATCTTGGCGAATCACAGACCTCACTGTACAATGATGTGGAAAACTTGAGGAGAAGCATCAGTGATCTGCCATCCTCTGGTGCTCTTCAGGATGTCCAGAAGCAAATTAGTACTTTGTTGGATCAAGGAAATCTTCAGACGGGTCAAGCACATTCTCAAGGCTATCTTGAAAAATTTTCTTCTGTGGAAGGCTCTGTAGATGAACTGAGATCTTCGGTCAGCCAGGTCGATGCCGATTTGAAAATGATAAGAACTGCAGTGGATAGTTTAGTCTCCTACTCGGTGAAAATTGAAAATAATGAGAACAACTTGGAGTCTGTGAAGAGCTCAATAGATGACCTGAGGAATGATCTGGAAAGGTTGTTTGTGAAAGTAGAAAAAATACATGAAAAAGTTTAGACAGCGGTGCTCCTTGTGCAAATAATGGATTAAGGAGAATAGCTTTTGTATGCCCAGTTTTTTACTCTTTTTAAAAGCAATTTGATACCTCCAAAGAGAATAAGAATACTTTAATAATAGAGACAGTTCTGCTTATTTCCTTTATTTCTCTTTTGTGTAGTGTTGTGGGGTTTTTTGTTTTTTTAAATTTCGTTTTAAATACCCATGAGTTTAGTTGGGGGTTGAGTTTCTAAGGGCTCATCTTCTCTATAAAGTTGTACCGCTGTAACAGTAGTGGTGTAACTAAAGCACTACAGCCTCCTTAGCATGGGCACATATTTAATGGCATGAAGGTGTTTCGCACTATGACACTAGATATCCCACACAGAAGGGCTACAGCTCTTCTGGTGTGAAAAGTGTACTGCTGTGCACACTGAGAATTTTACTGGTATGTTGTGGTTTAAGAAACAAATGAACAAAACTACACCCCTATCTTAAACTGTTTAGACCAGTAAACTTAAGTGTGGACCAGGTTTGAAGCAACTCATCTGTTCATGCAGTTTGGCACTCAGCCATGTGGTCAGTTTACCAGGTGTCAGCTGAGCTGTAGTGTATTCCTGTGAGTCCTTAATCTGTACCAAGGAGCTAATAGGGGGGTTGCTGAACACCTCCCCCCCCCCCCAACCCGAAGGGAAGGTTCGAGGTAGGTGGCATTGCTTGGGGCTAAGACCTAAGAGAGGTGTTCCACCACGTGGCTGGAGAGATTCATTCTGTGTGATCACAGGCTGCTTTCCCAGAATCTTCAGCTGCTGGTATAGAAACTGAGTGCTTGGAAGGGACATCTGAAGCATGTAATTAGTTTCCAGAGGGTACTGTAATATTTTTGTCATGTTTTTGGGTTGTTTACATGATGAGGCTATGTCTTTCCTGGAAAGGTCTAATTTTCCTGTGATAACAGGATTTTCTCAAAAAATGAGCACAAATTTGAATAAGGAAAGAGATGGACTAAAATTGCACCTCTTGTGTTCCATGTATAGCAAGCATGTTAACGATAATAGTACACTCCAAAACACACAAGGGGGAAAATCACCATGAAATCAGCAGAATTGCTTCAAAGGCATATACATTTCCAAGTTTTCACACAGCTGACAGTGACCTGAACTCTTGTTACATATTCAGGACTTGGTGCCTGATTCTTGTCACCATTGTTGTCACCTTGTCACCGGGTGCATGCCTCAGGCATTGGTAGCAAAGGATCCTTCTAGGAACTGGTTGAGAGTGAGGGAAAGGTGTTGTAATTCTCTAGATGTTAATTTGAAAACCACTTTCCCATGGAGCTTTTTTGGTTTTCTGTCTTTTTGGAAAGGATTTCTAATATTTTCAAGTTTACTTTTCAACTTTATCCAAAGATTTGGTAAAGGAGTCTGCACATGGACACCTTGGAAATAGGTCTTGGGCATCGTGCTCACCTCAGCCTGCACTAGCCAGATCCGTGGCTACATTAGAAGAAGAATTCCTAGAAACGGCACCTCCCAGAAGCGGTGTGCTCGTGGGAACAGTGGAGGTGAAAAGGAGTTCTCCTGGGTAAATAAGATACTGCACCATTTCTAGTGTTGTTCCCACCGTAAACACGAAAGAACTGGCAAAGAAAGAGGGACCCACGGCATTAAGGTAACTGTTGTCACTGTCGGAACTGCACTGTTCTTTGTTGACTTCTCAAGTTCTTGGACAATGTTGTTTAGGTTACTGTGAAATGAACTGTATGGCTTATTTGCAGTATTTTTAATACATAATAAACATTTGGAATATTCTTTGCACCTTTTTTTGATTGCTGCCTACTTAATGTTTTGTGTCCCAGGATGCTTCCCGTGGGGTACAGGAAAGGGCTTGGGGGAAGAACCAGACGTGACGCAGCCCTGTACTTGTTCTCAGCTTTCAGAGGGGAGCGTGGAGGCAGTCTTATCCATTGTGGTTACAGAGGAACTCTTGAAAACAGGATTTGAGCCAGTTCAATGCAGTGACATGGGCCAGAGTGCACGAAAGTCTGAGATGCGAGGTGTGAAGTAGGTGATTTATGCAATGAATGAATGCCATGTCTGACACTGCCAGCAATGCCTTAGTAAGACTTTCGGAATGCCTGAAGCATGTAGAACAGAAATAATGTACAGAAAGGACCTACATAATCTTTCCAAAGTGGCTGCACCTTTTGGATAGCTTTGAACGCTGGATTACAAGGCCTGTATACTGGTACCATCTTCATGAAGGATGCCTGGCTTTCAAAACTTTGGGAAAGGGTGATTTCATTTTGATTGCCCGCAAAGATGATCCCAGGCTCGCCATAGAAGCAGCTTTGAATGGTGAGAGCCAAATCTTGTTTCCCCTGTACTGTTCATAGTGTTTGTAAAGGAGTGTGGGCATCATCATGTCCTGGCAGTTCCTGAGGCCAGATTCATAGAGATCAGTAATACCTGTTACTAGACTACCTATATGTTCAACAAAACAGGGAAGCACACAAGCCCTTCTGTCTGAAAGAGATTTGACATAACCTGTTCACCAGGTTGACTTGAAGCTGGTGATGAGCACACAGTGACTTTGAAGAGCAGGAGCAGCATGATGAGGGAACTTAAAAGCTGCTCTAAAGCCAGCAGTGCAGCTGGGCCAAGTTGGATCTCAAAGATCAAATGGAAAATTACTGGTTACGCTTCTAGTAACTTAAATTCTATGGCAAACTACTGAAATGACCTATTTCACTGAATAAGAATAATAATTCTCTGTAAATAATATGGCTGGAGGCAGGCATAGTGGCAAGGATCCCTTGGTGGGCTGGAAGTTCAGCTTTTATATTTGGCTTGACAGCCTCAGTGAACACAAATACTTCCTAATTCCCTTATAAATGCTCATGGAGCACATCCAGTCCTAGTGCTGCTCTTTACTGTTGTTTTTACTTTCCAATAAAAGCAGTGGAGAAGGTCTCAAGCAAGCCATAAATCTGTGTTGCCAGTGTTCTCTTACATTATCAGTAGTTGATCAACAACATGCTGCTACAGTAACAAATTTCAAGGGAAACTGTCCACCTGATTGATGAGGTGTCGATTGAGCCAATTTGTCTTAATTTTCAGCTCTCATTTTATAAATAGAGAAGCCATTAGGCTGAGGTGCCTTGATCACACTTGAAAGGGCTTCCCCAAATAGCTATGCTGGCAAACGCGATGGAGATCGATCTTGTCCTAAATGTGTATCTTGGAGGTTTCATTAAGACATGGATTAGTGATTTAATCTTTCTGCCATCTTATTTGATATAACTCAGCTGGTAGTGTAAGCAAAGCTGCAAAGTTGAATGACTGCTGGAAAAACGGCTTCCTGAGATGTACAAACACCAGAATAGCTGAAAAACACCCAGCGTGGACCCTCCGTTCTACTCCGCGCTGCCGAGGACACGGTTTGGGGCAGTTCGAGAAAGGTGTGGCTGGGCTGGAGGGACTCTCGAAGAGGAATACGGTGATCAGAGGTAAAATGTTCTCGGAGAAAGAGATCCATTGGGCCTGTTTAGACTTGAAAAAAGTGGAGGGAGGGCTGAAGGGAAAAGAGGTTTGAAAGAAACAATCTTCAACTACCTAAAGGGCTGCTCCGTAGAAAGGACGAAGCCGTTCGCTTCCTGCGGAGGGGCGAGGCGTTACGGGCGGGGCAGGGCAGGGATGGCGGCGCGGCAGCGGGCAGGGAGAGCCGGGCCGAGGGACAAGAGCCTTGACGGCGCCGGAGGGACCGTGGCTGCTCCCGCTGCCGCCGGGCCGGCCGGGATCCCGCGGAGGACACAGCCGGGACTCTGCGGCACGGCGGCCGGGAGCTGGCAGCGGAGCCGGCAGCGGGGCCGGCAGGGGGGCGGGCGCCCCCCGGTGGCGGCGGGGCGGAGCGGCAGCCGGCGGCCCGGGGAGGGCTGTGTGCGCCTGTCCGCCCGTCCGTCCCTCCGTCCGTCCCTCCGCCTGCCCAGCCTGGCGCCGCCTGCTCCCCCCCGGTTGCCTTCGCAGGGTCCCGCAGCGGCGTCCGCTCGTGTCGCCTGTTCACTGCCTCCGCCTGTGGTATCGCCCCCCTGAAGAAACCTTCACCCGGTGCCGCGCTGACTCCAGAAGCGACGGCTGCTTATTCTGCCCAGTTTAGCCATTTTGCTAATAAGTGGTCCCTGGCCCATTTGTTGCGTCATCATCTGCTTAGTTTATAGATGTTAGGGAAGGGGAAGCTGTGGCTGATTTGGTTTTGGTTGTAATATCAGCCGTGTATGAGATTTAGCATGGTGAGATGTTAATCCCTGTTGGTCCTCTGAGTGCTCACGTATTGCTGCTACCCTGCCCTCCCCACGTACATTTTGGTCATTGTCACCCTCTGCCATCCATGAGCAGATATTCACTGGTGTCAGAATCAGAATACTTGCATGCAGGACTTTATCAGCACTTATTTGTAAATCCTGGCATGAAATGGTCAAACAGCCTACAAAACAATTTCTTCAAAGAACTCATTTGGTCTAACACTGACCAAAGATGCTGAAAGAGCAATTCTGCCTCGGACACCAAAGCAAAACATGTATTTTTTGCTTGCTCACATACCAAAACCTATCTGGAATCTCATATCCAATATGTTACAAGCTCCCAATATATATCTACTCAGGAGTCAATGCTTGTTCACACACTGAGAAAGGCAAATCAGAAATCTCTTTATAAGAGCAGAGCTTGATGATTCCTGCATTTATAATGCAAATACTAAAACCCGGAGCTATTCAGAGTTAATGCAGCATCACAGTTGTAGCCTGCTAGACCTCAGACAAAGAGATCCCTGAACTCTGCTTTTTTTTTTTTTTTTTTTTTATATTAGAGCTTATGGAGCAGGTGTTCCTTTGGCTGCTACACATATACAAATAATACATCTCAAAATCTTTTCAAGGCGATGCTGTCTAGATGCTAAGCTTAGCACTGGGGGACAAATCTTTTCTCAAGTGAATCCAGTTTTACTGTGACAGGAATAAAAGCCAGAGAAGCAATTTCTCATTTTACTACATACCCTGTTTAGAAAAAAATAGTTTCGATGAAATACTTATTACCCAGTTAACTCCTGTGCCCCACCCTGGTGTCCATCCACAATTCTAGAGGAAGAAGCTAGTTCAAATAAGGCCGGCTTTGTTCCACTCTGAAAGATTTTCCTTTGGCACTGTCTAGATCTAAATATGTCAAATTCCTGTGGATAATCCTTTCCTGTCAATACTGCTTAGGTTGGGGTTGGGATAGAGTCCTACAGTTATGAGTAAGGATGGAAAACATAACAAGTGGAGAAAGAATCAGGGTTACCTTGAAACTTTCAATTTTTTTTTAGTGCTCTGACTTTCAGACAAAGTTCTGATAATGTTTTCTTTTCCCCTCCTTTCTCCCTTTTTACCAAACTTCCCACCAATATATACATGTCAGGGGGATGCAGAATACGATGCTTAGATATTATTTGCTTTACAAGTAATAATTTGAAGCCATAAGCAAAAACAGGGCTTGAGATGATAGCCACTGCAGAGCCACCTGTTTAGAGAGAACACTGCAAGAGACATGATCTAAACAAATGAGTTGACATTGTTGCTAGTGGCAGGTAAGAACAAAACATTGCAGTTCCCAGAGTGTGTTTGGATAGTTCACGCTTTGGTGTCACTCGGGCCAAAAAACTTTACTGTCAAGTATTTCCCTGCCCTGGAAACTCAAAATGTCAGGGGGGGTGGGGTCCAACCTGCAAGGTGTCTGCCCGGGAGCCAGAAACCTGGGGAGGGCAGTGGGCTACCTCCGAGGTGCACAGCCTAGGGAACCTCCCTTGGATGACCTCTGTGGAGTGCTCAAAGTCTGTAAATTGAAAACAGTGAGGTCTTAAAAGAAAATTTCCAACCCAATGGGAAGCTTAGAAATTACAGAGCAACAAGGGTCCTGATCCAGATCCCACTGAAATCAGTAGCTGCACTCCCATTTCCTTTCCTGGTACAAAATCAAGGCCAAAGCACTTCGCCCAAAGCCACACAGAAAATGTGTAATATACCCAGCAATGATTTCCAGTACCTAAAGCTCCAAAAATCTTCTCCCTTCCTTCGAGTGCATCAGAATACCTAATAGCTAACAGATCTTCCCATACTGAGCAAGCCTTTCCATTTTGAAGTCCCCTTCTCAGGGTCTGGACACAGCACTGTAAGAACATTATCAAAGGAGGTACTACTGGCTTGTATGGTTTATGGTTTAAACAATGTAGTTTATGGTGTTAGGGAAGCAGGCTGGGCCTCAGTGCATATTTACTAGCTCTTTCTGTTCAAAAGATTGCAGACATTAACAATACGATGCTCATCATTAAGCCCCAGAGTGAACACCTAACTGAGGGTCAGCCTTCTCGATGCAATTGTTTCAGGCAGGTTGAAGTTTCAGGCAGAGCAGCTACACTGGTACACATTCAGCTGATGCCTTCAGAGATCCCATCACCACCCCTTAGAGCTGGAAACAAAAGGGACCTTGACTGATCTGAACGTAGCACCCTGAATGAATGAAGCCATTGTTAGTCCTATGTCATGCATATAACGTCATCGCCCAGAGGTTCAAACCCTATCCTAACTAGGCACCTGTCCACTGGAACATTTTGGGCACTAAACCCCTCTTCCAATGGCATATTTTGTAGGATTAAATGTGGTCTTCAAGCATCCCATTCTGATAATTTTTGCTTCATTCCCATACCAGATTTCTAACATCGTACATTCAGGTCTGAAGACGGTATTGTTCTTACCGCTTTCATTAAGTATTACACATTCTTAGCATGGTTTCTAAGAGAGGGAAAAAACCCCTCAGTTCTGTCTAATGTGTTTAACATTTAAAAATAAGATATGCAAGAAAAAGGGCAACTTTTCCATTCAGGCAGGAGATATTTGCATTGCTAAAAATAGCCTTACTAAGCTTTTGTGAACATGAGATTGATGGAGGGATAATTAACTTTTGCTAGAGTCTGAATCTTTACAGATAATTAACTGAGGTGATAATAACCTCTTAGACCCATGAAAAATACCTCTGTACTTGAATGTGTTCAGTGATCAAACTGCATTACAGCATCCCAGAAGAATGTCACAGCCTTCCAGTGACTGCAGGTTGGTGGCACGACTGGAAAAAGCCCTGTACCTTTTCCCTAGGTCATTGGGGTTCTAAAGCCACAGCAGCTGTAGAGACAGCAGAATGACTCCTCAAGGCCTCCTCTGGGTTCAGGGGAATCTCCTTTGGTTAAGTCAGGCCAGGACATCATAGAGTCTTCAGAACGTATTATCACACATGCACTTTTGGGTTATCCTGTAACAACGCAGGGGAAAATTTAGCTGTGGAGCTGTAGGAAGAGAGGGTGCAGGTTACACTTATCCTTTGTGTCACTGTTCCCTCCCTCCACTGTAGTCATGTAAGAGACTACCTGCCCAAAGGAGCTGATCAACCAAAGACAGCAGAGGGACAAAGATGCAGCGGGCTAAAACAGCGAGGCCCACAGCAGAGATTAACCAGTCCAGGTGGCTGGTGGCAACTGCTGTGCCTGTTACTTTTCTATAATGTTAACTTTTAGGTGTTTCTGCACCTTCCCCTTCCTGTCTTCTGTGGCGTCACATCTTCATACAATATGATCTGAGGTCCATGGGCACGGATAGATCCTTCTCTGTTGATTTCCATAGTAATTGGATGGGTTGTGTGGGGGATGGGGATAGGGGAAGGTAAAGAATTCAGTTACAAAGCAAAAATTACAAGGACCAAATAGAATAGATACCTACTGCTTTCCAGCCTCCAGCCCCGTTACAGATTTTCCAGCGTTTGGGGAGCTTTATTAGTTTGTAACTTTTTCCCAGGGCAAAGAATCTTCTATTTCTTCTGTCCATTCTTTCAGAATGGACAGGGAATACTTATAATGCTGTTGGCAACAGATAGTGGTATCACTTATTAAATACAACCCTCAAAAATAGTTTTTGGTTCAGGTCACAGAAGAAGATCAAGGACTTTAAGCGTTGCAACTAAGTGCTCCAGAAGTGCGGGCAGCTCCATAATGCAAGACAGAAATCACGTGTTTGAACATTCTAGAATTAAGTGTATTTTCACCAAAGTCCACAGGAATCACCCGGGGTTGGGTGAGGGGTTGCGTTTAAATTTCACCCATTTGTTCATCTGCTTTGGGGGATCACTGCTCACGTGTAATGTTGCTGTTGTAGCAGAAGCTCAGCAAATACTTCTGGCAGAGAAGTATGTGTCTCATATTAATGTCTTAGGGTTCCTGCCCTTTGCAGCATGAATGCTGACTCTCTACTTAACATGGCTCAGTAATGCAGCTCTTGTGCATGTGGGGGTCTGTCCCCAAACCTCAAACAGTTGGAGTAAAGACTTAATCTATGCAAGAGTCCTACTACATTGTCCTTTGTTAGGATCCTGATTTGCCTTCATTTGCCTTCACAAAGCTCTTTAGTTTCCGTAGGTTTGCTATTTTGTATTCATTAGAACTGGTAGAATTGACTGCTTTACCTATAAAACTAATTCAGTAACAGAGCTGCTGTTTCAAATGATTGCACAGAGCTAAATCCCTGTTTGTGAAAGTATTTGAACTATAAAAAGAAGCACATCTATTAAAAAGAGTTTTTGGAGTGCTGTTTATTGTTCTTTTCAATTTCTCTCACGTCACGGTAACAAAAAGTTATCCTGCGCCTGAGGAGCAATGAAATAAATCTAAGTACTCCCAACCTTCACTGCACAATTCAAGTTCAGGACTAGGTGTGCTTTTTTGCATTGGCAACAGAAGCAAACTGAGAAAAGATGCACTGTAGCAAGTGAAGTTCAGTATTTGCGTTTTTGTCTGAAGTATTAGAAGCAGCCAGGTGGTTAATATAGCCCTGATTTCAACATTTCCTGGATGAAATTTGGAGGCAAGTTTGTCTCAGGATGATGGCTGAGCCTAGTGATCTGCACTTGATTCGTGCCAAAAGGAATCAAGAATGCAACATCGCCATGTTCTTTGGTGAATCCAGCTGACCCTGATACCTTTGCCTGCAAAAGGGAAGGGAGTTTCAGAGGGTGCAGCTATACTGTATCTTGAGTGTGAGCCCAAACTTCCTTCATGCCTAAACCACTTGGAAAAAAGCCTGTGCTCAGGAGTGGGGTTTAGTATGTACTTGAGCAGAGGAGCCTAGAGGAGCTCCTTTCCTTCCCTCCCTTCCAGTCTGCGACCCGCAAGCAGAAGCAGAGATTTACTATGGGTTTATACAGGCAAAGGGGGCTTGAGGGCTCAGACTAGCAGCACAGTCAAAACTCCCAGCCCCAATTCAAAGTGCTTACATCCCTCCAAAGTTTGTACTGAGTAAAGATAAACACACCCTGAAATGCTTTGTTAATACCACAGGGATGGGCTTGACACAGGGACCTGGTTTGAGAGAGGAGTTCTCCACTCCAAATGAAAAAATCTAGTCACTAGGTGATTTATTAGTCCCTCTTCAATGATACTTTTGTTTTAAAAGGGCTTCAGTTACCCTCTGCTGACTGGAATTTTTCATTTATGTTGGAGAAGTATTGCTCCTTGACTTGAAAAATTACTTCCAGTGAGCAATAAATGCTGCGGGCCTCATCCTGTGGCTTTGGGCATGACAGCTCACCACCGGTCACTTTGCCACAGGATCCTTGCCATTCTTTCCCTGTTTTCTTTTTCTTGCCTTATGCTTTACACATGTTTGTAATTAGCTTTTTTTTTTTTTTTTTAAGTTGCCTTATTACATCTCCTCTGTTCTAGGCTGTCAGCTATGGGTTTCCCTATATTCAAGTCCCAGGCATTCCTCATCAATGCACTCACTGAAATGCTTTTAGTGTGGGAGAAATCCTTTTCCCGCATTGTTTCCAGTACAGTGAGGTAGAGTGAGTCCTTCCAGTTAAGGAAAATTCCTTCTGGGGAAAGATCCTCAGTGGAGTGAAAGTCTCAAGACCACCAATTAACCTGCTTTCAAAAATAATGACAACGTTTAAGGTGTGGCTGAAATTCTTCTTGTAGATTTTGATCTTGGATATTATATGCACATTTCTGATATTGAAACCTCTGTCTGGCTGTATTTTTGAGTCTCCTTCACAGTTCTCAAGGAAAAAGGCTGGGTATTTTGGCAGATCTCTAATGCAGGTTCTACCTGTAAGTTTATTCAAAATAATTGGTTTTTTTTAAAATATGAGTTCTGATCTTTTGGAGAATCTTACAGCTTTCTGTGCTTCCACCACAATATTGCTCTACCTTGTATTAACCCTTGGCAGGGACCTGTGGGGTCTGTCTGTTCTTCCCCTGCCTTCTCCCACTCCTTTCAGTAGGAGTATTTGTTACAGACAAGCAGTCTATTTCAAGGCAGTTCAACTCCGTTTACTCTTTTCAAGGTCAAAATGAAACCATTTTAAAGTAGGTTTTTACTTGTCAAAGAAACTCTTGCATACTTAGAGACAGGAAGAAACCAGCACGCTGTTATGATGCTCTAATGATGTTAAATGTCTAAAAGTGAGTAAGCAGCTGTGTGGGAGACCTTCCCGGAGCACCTGGGTTCAGCAGGGTGCAGAGCTTTATCCCTGCCTCGTGACCCTCGTGCACTGCTCCAGCAGCAGAGGGCAAAGGAAGATTGCAGTGCCCACAGGATGAGGGGTAATGCTGAAGCCCCTAACGCTGCAGCTTGGTTTGCTGAGACATGGGAGGCCTTTCTCATCATTCTGGCAGTGTAAATGTACTTTAAAGTTAAAATAATTCCATAATCAGTCAAGAACTTGCATTACTGAAGATGTTGTGTAGATCAGGTCTGGTAGTGCCCATCTTTGGGCTAAACATGTTGATTAACTGCCTCTTGCTGTCCCAAATCCCATAGTAGTCTCAAACTGAGGCAGAGTTTCCCATGTGCTGCTGTAGAGGTGCACAGGGAGGCTAGCTTCTCTTGACCAGGCTTTCTGTGGTGATTGAAGAGATCACATGAGTAATTCAGCATTTGCTAAAGTGCATGTGGATCTCTGAAGAACACGGATCACTTTTTATAAATATAGTATAATTATAAACATGTACAAGTCTTCCCAAATACAAGAATATATTGCAGTTATTGTTCTGGCTTATCTGCCTATACATATTTGGACAGATCTTCAATACTCTGATAATATCTTCTGACAGTGCCTGAAATTCTCATTATATTTCCTTATATATATATCTTTACATAGGATAATGGGAGTTGTGCCTGGGGATCCTTCCACAGCCTCCAGCTCAGCTGCTGCAATAGCGATGAACAGTACTCAGTCCTGTGGGAGTAACAGCGCATCTTACTTCAAGCAAGATTTAGACTTCAGCTTTGTGCTGACACTTCTTCAAAGGTGGCCAGGAAGAGCAAGGCTGCCAGACCTCACTGCAATGCTAATGGCATTCAGTCATCCAGCTCCCCTAGGCTGCTGTGAAAACCTCACTCTCAGCTCCATGTCTTGCTATTTGCATAATGTTCACACCCCCATGCTGCAGCTGGAATAGCATCAGGCCCTAGGAGGCAACTTGTCTTTGGTGGTCTTAAAGAGCTGCAATTTAGTTGATGTGCCCAAAGAAAACACAGAAAACAGAGTAAAGAAGGAAATCAAGAGAAAATCAGATAACACTCATCCTCAGCATTGCCTTGAAAGAAATGAGTCAGATGTAGAGAACAGAAGGAGCAGCCACCAACTAGATAGGTCAGGTTACCAGCATGAGGCTATTTAGACAGTGATAGTAGGAATGGTGATCAGATATGCAAAGCTTTTGAGATG
Source organism: Strix aluco (assembly GCF_031877795.1). Lineage (NCBI taxonomy): Eukaryota > Metazoa > Chordata > Aves > Strigiformes > Strigidae > Strix > Strix aluco. The sequence continues at coordinate 9,743,021 of NC_133935.1, forward strand.
TAGTTTTAAATTCCCCTGGTCAATGGCATGGCTCCAGATGTTCTCTAGTGTAGCGGGGCAGAATTTTTTCCACTGTAATCCTGCTTTCTCCTCCAGGTTTCACTGAACATAAACTTTTCATTAGTGCCCTTACCATGAGGCACAAAAGTCTTCAAACTAACACCTGTTGCATATATTTTTATAAGCCAAGGGACTGATCAGTTCCACAGGGGATTCAAGAATAAAACATATTTAGTAGCCACAAAGGTTTTCTATTAACTTTATGTTTCTTTTCCTTTCAAAATTTAGGATTATAGACCCTATATGTACCGCCTGCCGCTGTTCCTTTTTGACATAAAACTCTTGATTTGCTCCTTTAAACTCAGTGCCAGATTCGGCTCGTGCTTGTGCCCATGTAGATCCAAAATAACTCCTTGGACGCTCATGAGGCAATTCCAGGCTCTCTCTGAGGTAACTGAGAATAGGAGCTGGCCCTTGTCGGTTCAAATTTACCCTTGATGCAACTTCATTGAGGGTGAAGGAGCTGCCATGAGGGTATTTTGGCCTCACTGCCCTGTGACACTAAGTGTTTCCTGCAGGCTGCAAACAGTTGGAGTGTTGTCCAGCCAAACACAGTGAGTGCAGCTGGTCACATACCTCTCATAAAGCTCTGGAGCTAAACTGGGTCAGCGGAGGCATGACAGTCCGCATCAGCTACAGAGTGGCCCATGTTATTTATGTGAAGGAAGAAAAATATGCACGGATGCATCCATCCAAACCTGTAACTGGAAGTGACAGAGGTGAGGGGAGTTCCCCGCTCCACTCTCTCATCAGAGATCCTCAATAATAACCCCTGATGGAGAAAGCCTCTTCCTGGGCAGCTGCAGATTTAATTTTGGTCTTTGTCCAGCCAAAGCAGCTCAGATCTCTAAAGAAGTGGATTTTCTATACAATAGGGGTGGGGTGCACTGAAGCGTGAGGAGGAGGCGGGACACCAGGTGTCTATGAATGAGCTAACGAGGAGCCCGAAATGCCTCAGTATCCTTCCCCTGCCCCCTTGTTCTGCCCTTGGACTGTAACACAGAGCAGCACAATGAATCAGTATTAGTCCCGGTGCAGCTGCGAGAGGTCAGGCCCTGCACTTTTGCACAGGCATCTTTAATTTAGGCTCCTCAGGGACTCATTTTTCAGCCGAGGAGAGGGCTAATGCTCAAGCTATCAGGGGAAATGACATCAGTTGGTGAGAGGACAGGCGTTTAAGGCAGCTTGTACTTTAACCTCACCTACCACACCCTCAGTGTGGTGCTTAGGTAGCCTTTTCTGCCTTGGTCTCTTTTTAGTAGGCTGTATAAAGTCAATACCCCAAATCTGTTCATCTATTCTGCCACTGATTTCCAGGAATGCAAAACTTAAGGAAATAGGGGTTTGCTTTTGGTGGCACTCAGTGCAAGGCTAAGTCCAGAGACACGAAGTCTGACAGTAAAAGAGGCACAGACAGATGTGTGCTTTTTGCTAACTGTGTCATAGGGAGAGTTAAGATTACCTTCATTCTGGTCTGTTCTCCTGACCACTAAATATTAAGCCCTTTTGATCAGTTCTGATGCTCTTCAATGCTGCCTGCTACTTTCACGCTATGATTTTCTACCTAGTTTTATTAACATGGCCTGTGTTATTAACTGCAAGCTATTTCTCCAGGGAAAATTAGGTTGTCCAGCTAACCCACAAGGAAGAGAGGGGATGCCTCATGCGCATGGAGCAGGAGCCCTCTGTATCCAGTCTTTGGACAATTAACAAGTATAATTAATGAACTAGTGGAGGGTGCAGCCCTTCCCCGCTGGAATGGTGGTGGCCGTGACTGTGGTAGGAGAGAAATGCCGGTGAAAGCAACAGGGCAATCGTCAGCACCAGGAATGGGATAGGCACTGGGGAAAAACATCCACTCTAAGGAGCGGGTACTGGATGTTGGCACTGAAGACCTTCTCACTGAGACTAAGGCAATCTGAAGTAAATGTAGAAAAATCAGAGGAACAGCACCTGCAGGAAAGCTACAGTAAAGTAGAAAAGGAAACAGGCTATGAAAGCAAAAATAAAAATTTTTGACACTTTCACTGGTATAAATTAGTATTATTCCTACCAAGGTAAGTGGAGTTACACTGACATAAACACAAAGAAAAATGAAGTCTCATAAAGAACAACGGTGTTTGGATTAAATCCATTACTGGTGTAAGCAAATATATTCCACAGACCTCAAAGGAGCCATTCCTGTTTGTACCCACAGTGAATTTAGTTCATTTTCCCCAGAGGCCTTCTTCCATTTAAAATATATTGTGCATGCAGATGGCCAGAGCTACAATGAAGTGCCCAGCTTTGTATTACAACAGGCAGCTTGACTTCAGCTTGAACGTAGTGACATGCTCCACTGTGATTATATTTTTAGAGCTATCGGTGAACAAGACTTCAACTCCTTGCCAGATTTGGCTTTCAGATCCTCAAGCATCAAGATGAACATAAAAGGATGTTTCATATTGATAGCTAATATTGACAGGATTCCTGCTATAACTATTTAAGCAATATGAGCTTGCATGTGCACATACATACATATATGTAGATATTATTGTTTATATATAGTCAAATACATATGCTGCTGTTTATTATATCATGGTCACACATGCACAAATGCACAGTTATTGATTACAATAATCCCTCAGAAATTAGACGCTGCCATCTGTTTTGACTCAATTTATCTGCTTTTCTTCAGGGTCAACCTAGCATTCTCTTCAGGAGTGCTGAATAGCCACTGCTCCCATCAAACGCTGTGGCAGCCATGCATAATCACCTCCTCTGAAAATCACATTTAGCTCTCACAAGTTTGCTTATAATAGGTCCTGGTCTGTTGGTGCTTCTCTTCTTTTCAGATAAAAATATTCCCATTATACATCTGCAGTATTTTGCTGGAGGATGAGTCCAACAACCAACAACCACTGGCAGCTGCTGTTCTTGAAATGAAACTCTGCAAAGCTTCACCTCAGACTTCACCTCAGGCCCCTTTCAGCTTTGCCTGTCATGCTAAGAAATGTATTTTTGAAATCATATCTCTGCTATTAGGAACGCTGTGTCTTCTGCTGTTTTTCCAAACAGCAGCACCTCAGGCATCTCTGGCTGTGTTGCAGGTTTGCAGGCACGCAAACAGAATGGCCACTGAGCACCTGCTTTATTAATTACAGAAGCATTAGCTGGTACAGAAGAAGGTGGCCTTTTATTCCTCCTGGGGCTCTTCTCACCTGAGCGGCTCCTGTGAAGGGCAGAGATGCCTTTACTCTCCCCTGTTCCTGGAGGTAGAAGGGAGCTAGTGTTGCTGTGGCGCTGCAAAAGATCAGTGATGAACACAAGCTTCAGTGTCCTCCTTTTTGGCTAGGAAGCAAGTAGGGGTCATTGGCTGAGACCTACTGATACCTACAATTGATGAATGCAGTGATTAAAGGGGGACATGATAGCTGAGAGGCATATTACACAGTGTGCCTTTCTAAGGGCTAATTACTGCAGATGCAAGGGCTCTGCTCCTGCACTGAAACCTGCTTAAATCAGTTTTACGCAGATGTAGCCTGATGGTCTCATCCCAGGAGCAGTACTTTTAGTTTTTCCATGAGTCAGATTTGTGGGTTCATTTAAGCTGTGATCAGGGCAATACCAGTTGCTTGGGCTCTTATGCTAGATGCTTGTGTGCTCCGAGGACCATGTTGGGAACCAGGTTTTACAAAGGACATCCCTTTGCCTGCAAGCCTCTTTGTGGCGGGGGTGAGCTTGAGCAACCAAGCTGTTACAGGCCTCTCTACATCATAAGAAGAAGACTCAAGGCAAAGGAATCCTACCCTGAAGGGTAGAGCAGTAACAGCTTATAACATGTCACATGAAAAAGTTTCACTGATCATTTATCACTGGCACAGGGCAATTTTACACCAGGAGCCTTTCATGGAACCAGGAACCAGACCCTGTCTTCATTTCTGATCTCAACCCCTTTCATATGTGTTCAAATTGGTTTATAAATTCACACAGATTTTTTTTTTTTTTCAGGAGAAGAAAAGTGAATTCAGCTCAAAAAGCATGGAAAGATCTTGCCTATCTCCGATTCCAGATACCACTTACCAGTGAAAAATTTGTCAAAGATCTGCCTATCATTCCCTGCCTGTAGCACTCCTAATGCAACCAGGTCCTGGTTCACAGCTCAAGACATCTGCCCACCCACAACAACAGATAAGCATTAAGGCTTTGTCAGTTCTTCTGATAGCTTTGAGTGCAACACGTCTAATACTGTCTTCACCCACACTCTGGTCAGCTTCTGTGATGCTAATCCCAATTATGCCAAAAATCATATTTACCGCTTAAAAGACTGTAAAGTGATTGAAAAATATTGCTGTGCAGCACTGCTGCATGCTTGTTTTGCAGACAGATTTTTCTACGGATGCTCAACCACTTGGTGGTGCTACAGAAAGTGTCTACTTTGCTTCCCAGAGCAAAGCAGATTTCTTTCATCAATGGTAACCAGATATCACATTAAATAAAGCTGTAGCAAGAAGCACCTTTCTTCCTTTCTCTTTTCTCAAATGAGTATTGCCATTGCAATGGTCAAGTTGAAATCTTAGAAATCTAGCTATCGTATTTCCCCACCAAATGGGTGTGTAAAGTTACAACCACAGCTCATTCATTTCCCTCTATCGGATATTTGATCTACACATTTCCAGTGGAGCTGAAAATTGTGGTAGAGGGGGCATCCAGGAAGAATTCACCCATTTAAAAATGAACATGCCCGATGCCACCTCATGCTTGCTTTTCTTGATGATCTAGTGCTAATTTTTGTTTTTCTCTGGACTCTTTACCAGGGAGTGTAGTGATAGCACAAGGGGTAATAGTTTTAAATGGAAAGAGGGTAGATTTAGATTAGGTGTAAGGAAGAAATTCTTTACTGTGAGGGTGGTGAGACACTGGCACAGGTTGCCCAGAGAAGCTGTGGCTGCCCCCTCCCTGGCAGTGTTCAAGGCCAGGTTGGACGGGGCTTTGAGCAACCTGGGCTAGTGGAAGGTGTCCCTGCCCATGGCAGGGAGGCTGGGACTGGATGATCTTTAAGGTCCCTTCCAACCCAAACCATTCTATGATTACCACTTGCAGAAAGTACATGTTCAGATTGCACACTCAAAGAGTTCACGCTGCAGTGACGCAGAGCAGAGGATGTGTGTCAGTCAGTGCAAAGCCAGTGAGATCCAGGCGCCGGCACCCCTTCACCTCCTTGGAAAACTCCAGGTACACATACTCTGTAGGTGTCAGTTGGCACACAGGGATGAAAGGCGAAACCCCTCCTTTTTATGAAGCCAGGGCAGAAAGGTGATGAAAGCCCTGATGGAGCAAAGTTCTTGAGCTTCATGTCTAGGTCCTAAGGGGGAAATGCCCACAACAAACCTGCTGCATCTGCCCCAGCAAGTGAGAGTGCTTTGGGAACCAAGGGAAGGGAACAGAAGCAGGGAGGGAGGAGACACAAGACCTCAGGCAGTATGGGATGAATGTGGAGGGAGAAGATTAGTAATTTCCAGCTGTTTTGCAGCAGCATCTGATTGATTCTAGGCAGCCTGGCTGGTGTTGTTCATAGGCCCCAGTGCTGGCAAAGGCTCCTGTGCATGGAGCCCTCATGGAGCTTAGCGCAAGCTGAGGTAAAGTGAGAAGGATTGGCCTTGCTAAAGCAATGGGAAGTATGCAGAGGTCACATTGCTCCTCTTATTAAATTTTAATATTTTTTTCATCTTGGTAACAGACCTTCAAACATGTTCTTTAGAAATGAGTGTCCTCTTCCATTAAAAATAAATCTGTTTCTTTCTTATAACACAATTAGTGTCAGCAAAGCATTCTGCAGAACTGAGAAGATTTATTTTTGTATAATTCTTGGGAGGCAGGAGAGTATTCTAGTTCTGGAGGAGAGATAAGGAGACACACGTTTAAAAGTGTTTTTAGGCCCTGGGCCAGATTTTCTGATTCACCATAGCTCACGGAAGAGAGGGAGGCATCTCTTCAAACCTCTGTGGACTTGCTGGGGAAGGTAGCTCTTTCCTACAGCTAGCACTACCCAAAGTGTTGTGTGCTTTGCACTGATACAGGGAAGCCAGTGGCACCAATGTGTTGCCTTGCTTCTCCCTGTAGGATTGTGGCTGCATCTTCTCTTGAGATCTGTATTGTCTTCTTGGGGTTGTCAAACTGTGACTGTCTGTGGCCTCAGTGCAGGCTGGAGAAGCCTAGGGGTGGCTGTTACGTGGACCAGCTAGCATCAGCTCCAAAGAAAATGACCTGTCATCTTGGCATAGCAAGAACATCTCTTTCCCAACCCTAAAACCCCCCCACCCCAGCCCTGACGCTCACCCTGCTGTGGGCCCGGCAATGAGGACAGTGTTGGAGTCAGAGGGGCTGTCACTGTCCTCCTGGAGACCAATGCACGAGGGGGTGGTGTCCTCTGCTCCCCTACGCCTGCTATGGGGGTTTTGGAAATTTGCAATTCCCTTTATACTGCAGGAGAAGCACAAAGGAAACAGAGAGACGTGAAACCTTCCCCCTAGCAATTCCCTAGCCAGCAAAATGAAATTTTCATGCATAATGAGGCTTTGATCAAGTTTGTCACTTAGCCAATTTGCTATTGATTTAAAGAGTTCTCTCTGCTAGCAAACAGGCATAAAAGATGGGATTTTAAAAAGATCTAATGGAAAATTATATTTGCTTCTCGGGCATCTATACATAAACAGATTCATTTTCCATTTAACTGCTCTTTGTAGTTTGCTGCCCCAGATTTCTGGGTATGTCCTTTTCCTGTGAAAGTTGTGCTGTATCATTGGTACACATCCTAAAGTCATCATATTCTGTTTATATCTTTCTAATCACTTGCCATAAAATGATTATATTGCCATTAACAGTTTTTATTATTTGACCTAATTTTATTTACAAGTCATAGACAACACTGTTTTCTAGAGCCAGGAAGTGGCTGTAGACAAATGAAAAGTAAACAAAATAAAGCTAAAGGAAGCTGGCAGCCTCTGCACTGAATCTATTTTCTAATTTAATATTGTTTTGGCTTTAACAAACTAATAATCGGTGAAAGAAAAATGCAGCCAGTCTTACAGCTATGAAGCCATGATGCACACTATGTGAATTCCAGTATTTCAGTGGGAATTTAGAGGGAGGTGAGAGTGGGAGATGATTTCTCAGGGCCAGGTTACGTCCCTAGGGTGGAGCCCATGGCAAGGGGTGGAGTTCTCCACTGTTCCCCAAAACACCCCCAGGAGGGGAAAGGGCTGCAATGTGGGAAGGCACAATTCAGCCCTTGCTCCTCTTTGTCTGTGGAAGGAAGGAGGTTGCTGGCCAGTCTGCGGCACATGGAAAGAGGGAATAGAGAGCCACATTACCATCTGTTCCCCACAGATTTGTCTCCTAACAGGAGTAAGGTGGCACACAGTGCTCTTTCCTCCTCCACACTTGAACCGCATACCCACACTGCCAAGCCAGGGTTGTACCCAGGGAAGTGATGCATGCTATCAGTTGAATATAAAAAATGCTGTTCTTTCTGATGACGTATGTTGTATATTTATCATAACATAGTAGATGTTATGCTCTAAGTGTCATGCCATCCATTTTCAGTAACTGGGCGGGATTTGCTGCCACTATCCCAGATATCTGCAGGTCAGTGACAGTCTTCGGGAAACACTTGTACAGATGAGTGCATCCAAACACATGAACATCCAGTAACTCATTGATGCTACACGCAGCGTGAGTTTTAATGTAACAGCTTGTGCTTAACCTTCTTCACTCAAAGAAATACATATATTTAAGAAAAAAAAAGTCTTTTTTGCTTCCTGTATTATTGGAATAGCCTTACCCTTGTATTTCCAAGAAAACTGGTTATGCATCCAATAGCCACGTGTAAAGAGCTATACAGTCTAGACACAGATCCACAGACCTCAACATCAAAACATCTTGTGCAAAACATACTTTTGGGTTTTTTCATCACAGGCATCATCGCAATGAACGCCACATAAAAGCCACAACCGAGGCTAAAACGCCGCTCCTTGTAGGATCTACCCAGTGGCTGTGATATCTCCATTTGATCCGACTGCGCAGGAAATCCCAGAGTCCTGGAGGGATGTATCTGCCCCATCTCATCCGTGAGTCATCCAGGATGAAGGGGTCACAATGGCAAAAGTTCGTGCTTCCCCATTATGTTCCCATACAAACATCTCTGAGCGAAGGCCCCTGCAGCACGCAGCTCCCCGGTGCGGGCCGGCAGGCCCTGGCAGGATGCCCCCGAGCCTACCAGCACCTGGGCTGCATTTTACTTCCCCCCCCTTTGCTCTGGCTGCCTCCCGGCCCCAACCCAACTGGCAGCCACACAGCTCCACCCTTTTCCGCCACAACCCACAGGCACTGCCAAAATCTGCCCGTGTTTACCAGCTAAGAGCTTGGGGTTGCAGCACCCAAAAACAAAGTTAAGACACCTCATTTGCATGCCCTGTTGTGCTGGAGGAGTTGGGGCCGGAGGCACTGCGAAACGGGGGCTGCAGGACAACTGCTCTCAGTGATGCTTCAGAGAAGCCATGTGTGTATAAGCTGCACCAAGAGTGGCTGTTCCGTATGTGGGAGCTGGCGACGGGTAAAATGCACCAGGTGGAGAGATCCGGCTGCCTACACGTGGCCTAACGTGCTGATGGTTGAAAGTGATGCAATCAGTCAGTCTCAAAATAAGGGCAAAAAACCAGAAGCGGAGGAAGGGAGGGGACCGAGGGCAAAGAAGGGAAGTGATGAGAGGAGGGGGGCGTACTGCTGAGTGACTTAATTACTTTTCTCACTTCTTTTTTGCAGTTTGCATTGGTGAGATGCGCAATCCAGTGACCGTGGCCCGCCACAACTCCCTGCTCACGATGATGAAAGCTGCAATGTTGGTTTTCCTTTTCACAGCTTGCTGATGTACACAGACTTTAATCCGGAAAGGATTAATGTGCAGGGGGAAAGAAGGGGGGGCTGCTGGTTTGGATTTTATGGCTCATTTATTTAATAAAAATAATATATAAATAACAAAATAAACACATCATCACAGAGTTTTAGTGAAAGAATATCTAAGCTGAACAAGAAATAGGAAAGCAACAGAAGAAGAAGGAATTGTGTGTGCTCAATCCTTCTGGAAACCCTGCAACAGAAGAGACCCTGAGCCTCAGCCCCTACATTTCAGTTTTCTCTGCTGTGTGGTTTGGGTTGTTTCTCCTCACTTCTCAGTGGTGTTGAGTGCCCCAGTTTAGCAATAGTGGTGGTGAGTTCAGGTATCATGCAGAACCGTTGAGTGTAGAAAGGCAGATTTTACATGGCACACAATAAGTATGTAAATATGTAAATGAATTTTTAGATCTGGAGATGTAAATTCAGCAGGCAATTGGTATCCTCTGTGCTATGGATATTCCAATAAAACATACCAAGCAGTAGAAGAAATTACCAGTATTACAGGAAAAAGTGATAACATGTTCATTGTTCTCAGTGAAAGCCACTGAAGCAAAGGCTTGAGGTTTGGAAATGGAATTTTAAAAGATGTTTTATGGATGTACAACTCTTATCCTATTGAAGGTCTTATACTACTATAAAGAACAGCAGCCTAAATTCCAGACCCCTCTCCTAACAGACTTACAAGTATTCCTCAGTTTCTTCATTGCCCATAAAACTCTGTAATGGGTCCAGGATCCAGATTGAGACGGCTTAACTCCATCTAAGCCTCTATATTTCCTATTGCGTTGACATCTCAAGAGGCCTAGAGACAATCAAATAACAAGAGGACGTACATGAATTTAGATGGAAGTTATAACCTCTGAACCTGGGCCCTGATTCCAGATCCACGGTGTGAGTATTCATTACTTGATTGAAGTATTGTTTTAATAGTGAACTGACATCCGTGGGATGCAAACAAGACTCACCTCAAAAGACCACTACTTGTCAAGGTAAAGTTTTTTATACAGCTCACTACAGAGAAAATCAGCGTTAGTCTTAACCCTGCGCTTGTGTGACTCCTGCAATTTTCATAAAGCATGCAATTTCAAGGACTGGATGTGATCTGCCAGGGCAGATAATACGCAGATACCTGCTGCAGGAAACAGATGGATGCCAGTTGTCTCTGCCAGCTGCCTCTTTCTAAAGGATAATCCCTATCATTGAGTGAAACACATTAACATGCTTTCACTTCACTTCATCAGACCAAAAAGCTCTCTCTCAGCAGGTACTTGTACAGAGGAGAAAGTTCAACTGAGAGGATGTCCTCTGGTTTCGCCTGCCAGCATCTTCCAAATATTTGCAGTTATATCATCTTTAGATTTGCAGACTGGACAATGCTGAGCACTTCAGCTTGGTCCAGCAAATGTGTACGCCTATGCTTCGCTTGATCATCAAGCATGAGCAGTCAAAGCAACTCAGTTGACTTTAAGGCTATGGGTGTGTTTTTCTCCACATAAAGACTAGAGCTCAGCAGAGAGGACTGAAACCTAAGAGAGCAGCACGTTAGTATCGGAGAATACAGGTCCGCTGCCTCCAGGAATCTCTTTAGTACTCATTTCTCCTCCTTCCTCTATCTTATGCTGTAGGGAACAGTCAAAGAAGGTATTCCAGCCCTCCAGCAGCCACCTGGAAGCCGACCCATGTAAGGGTGGTAACAACGCTGTTGAACACTTTACTGAAGAGTGCTTATGAGCAAAAAGACTGTTTGTGTACAAATGATACCATCTCACCAAGTTAAGCTGCAATATGCATAATTGTTGCACAGAAAGTACCTGGCCTCTGTTTCTAAAATAAGTATTTGTAGCAAGTATCTTTGAAATCCAGCGTTTATTTTCTTATTTAGCTAAATATATGGAATGAATTAACATCAGTTCTATGAATCTTATGTCTCCTTACAGGCGTTGTAGACTTTCTGAGGAGACCTAAACATTTGACTGAGAGCTATTAAGCCAGTGTTTTTTTTATCCTGAGTGTCTCTATGCCTGATAACACGTTGTGCCATTTTGAAAGTTCATGGCAAAAATTAATCCTAAAAATGTACTGAGTTTTATGATAAATTTATATTGCTAACATATTGCAATCTTTCAAGATTGTTTTCCAACTCACACTGCCTTCAGGAAGGTAAGCCTACTGAAACCAGTGGTTTTGTCGTTGTCATTGTGATTATCTGTATAGTTTAGATTTGGTACAACGTGTCCTCCAATACTGTTGTGCAAATTGGAGCCTAATCCTATTTCCTTTGAAGCTGGCTAGCAGAAATCTGCTGGTTTCAGTGGGAGGATAATTCCTTTTTTTGAATAAGGAAAAGCATTTATGTAAAATAATACTGTCAGAAATGAAGAATTCCCTAGTGGTGTCTATAAACTCAGAGAGCTGAAATTCTCACCAAATGTTTATTTCAGAAACAATGAACACTGCATGTTTTACACTGACATGAACAGCTAGAACGATGCAAATTGCCTACAAACGTAATTATTTAAGATTTTCTATGTCCATTATAACATTGTCTCGTCTCCCCTCTGTGATTTTTACTTCTTGGTATTCTTGTATCTGTTGTGAAGGATACTGGTTTACTATTTGCTCTAGTGATCTTTATTCCTGTAGTGACAAGTATAATACTGAGTGCAAAGCTAACAATATGCTAACAATTAAAAGGAAATATCTCTATATGTCAGTGATAGACTCAGTCATATGTGTACTTCTATATTTATCATTATTTTCAATTCCCATTGCTATTACATAAGAGCACTGAAAGTTTCTTGTGTCCGGTTTAAATTTATCTATTTAATTTGCTTAATGCCCTCTGGCTTCACATTTAAGAGTGTGGAAATTTAAAAGAAAAAGTGGTATTACTAATGCTACATAGTACCTGTGCTTATTCCATTATAAAATTGGCATTTTTCATTTTGGAACTTCTGGTATTTTATTATGCCTTATATCTCTCTAATCACAATATATAGCAATGATTCATGACATATTTCCTTATGGAACTGGTGATGTATGCTTCCAAGCAGCTAGAAGAGAATACTCTTGGGAATATCAACAATGCTCATGAGTATAACATAATGAAACCTATTTTCATCACTGGCATTCATGCTTTTAGGCTATTCAAGAGGTATAAAGGACCTGGATATAGGCTATAATGAATTCCAGCCTGAAGGGAGCTTCCAGACAGACAACCATAGCTGGACACTCTTCCCTGCTGCCTCTGGGGGGACCGAGCTATTTCTGAGCCGCTCATGCAGTCCAGCGCGCAGTCAGCTGGCCCAGATGAGAGCAGGACCCAGGCTGCTCTCATCTTTGGTGGGACTAGGGCTTGCACTGGACGTGCAAAACCACCAGGCAGTTGTTAGTGTCATCTTGACAGACTGCTGTACCCTTAGCACTCAGCAAGATTGAGTCTCTGATTTAATCTATTTAAGTGAAATTGCACTGAGGTGAACACATGCCAGGACAATTTTTCACTTCTCCTGGCAATCAAAGGCATCTCTCCTGTTCTCTGTGTTGCCAGTCCCTCTCCTAGCTCCCTCCTGCCTCTTGGTGCTGCTGCATCCCCGTCCCATGCCTGTGCCAATCCCTACTTACAGCAGGTCTGCCCTTTGTTCCTTTGTGTGGATGTTTCTTGGGGCATCCCCTCAGTTTGAGAAGAGCTACACAAGTGGGTTTCAAACCAGGGGCACTGCAGGCAGCTGATGCAGTAGCAGATCTCCCTCTCCTGCATGTTCGGGTAGCCCAGGCATTGCTTTATTCTGTGCCAGCTAGTGGGAATGCAATAGTGCTTCAGAGCACTAAAATAAAACAACAAAAACATGAAAGCTATCAATGTAATCTTGTTTCTTACAAAGAGGAGGCCACAGAATTTTTGTCCTTTCCACAATTAAAACAAAGGAAGGGGCTACAGGAGGACACGGCGCTCTTTTTTTTTGTATAGTAAGAGTGAGGCTTCCCTTACCCTTTCTGCTTTGGAATAGCCAGTTTGTGGTGTAGTCTGTGAAGGAGATGTTAAATTTCATGCTCCAGAGCTTAAGCCAATGTCAGGCTCCAAAGATCAAGACGTGGGATGTGTTACTTCTGACCACTGCAGGATTCCTTCTGTCTTCTTCAACTGTGTGGTGTGGGGACAGCTCCTGCCAGGAGCTGGGTACTGCACTCGGCAGACTTGCCTTCAGCCCGTTGGGCACTTCTGCTGATCCTGAAATGAAGGTGCAGAGATGGCAATTACAGAGAAACTTGTGTTTTCAAGTTCATCGAGTCAGAGGGGCTAAGGCTCCAGCCTCAGAGCAGTGTGTTCACTATCTCAGGAAGAAACCTTGAGGAAGTCCAGCCTTACACCCTGGCCCAGTGAGCTAGAGGGACCAAACAAGAGTCCTCACCAAAGCTGGTGCCTGGGTATCAGCCCATCACCTGGACACTCCTGAATTAGTTACCTCTGACAAACCTGAGCCTTCGCAGGAGTCAGGCAATCAAACTGGCTGAGCACACAGACCAACTCCTGCGTTAACACTCCCCCAGCGAGATGGAGGGATGGGGTTACTGAGTCCCGAAATTCTGTGCTTTGACATCGCTGTGATCATGAAGCTGAACCCAGGATTTCGGAAGATCTGTACCATATTCTTGCAGAGAGACAATCCCAACTGTAACTTGCACCTTAAGGACAGTCAGAGGGGAAGAGACATGGAGCCAAGACTCTCACATGAAGGCCTCTCTGTCGGTCCAGCAAATTGCCTGTACTGGAGCATGCCAAAATGATTTCACCCCACGCCAATTTCCCATTTCTGCTAATGGGAAAGAGACCATCTAATGCTAGAGACCATCTGCCTTCTCTGGCCATGGGCATGGGGATGGCTTCTTTCCTAAAGGAAACATCTGATTTGTCTTAACCCTGGCCACAATTTATATGTCTGCACTGGTTTAAGTTTTCAAGACGTCTTTGTGAAAGAAATAATCACCTTACTTTAAAATGAAGAAAAACGTAAAACCAATGCATTCCTTTGTATTTCAAAGATCCTGAAAGCAGAGGTGAGGGGTCCCTCAGCTCTAAGCCCTTGGTGCTCATTTCCAGGTCCACCACAGCAGGACAGGCCCAGGAGGGTTTCTTAGAGGTGAAAACCTCCCGGAGCAGGCAGGCAGCGCCTGGGCGTGCCCGTGTTTTTCTGCCAGTTCCAGGCCCATGGAAACCCTACAGGAAACCCTCGCCCGCTTGGCGAATGGGGAAAATTCACCTTTTTTCTGGAAAAACTTTCCAGACCTAAATTTGGTGCAGGCTCCACCGGGGCCCTGCCCGCCGTCGGCGCGGCCCCGCTCCCGCCGGGCTCTGCAGGTGCACACGCCAGACCCTCGGCCTCGCCTCAGCCCGGCCCCGCAGAGCCCGGCGGGGCTCAGCCCCGGGGCGAGGCCGCCCGGCCCGCGGCCTGTGCGGCGGGGGCCGGGGGCTGTGGGCAGGCCGCCCTCCGCGCCGCGCCGGGGGGCTCAGCCCCGCTGAGGCACTTTCCAGCGGGCCGGGAGAGCGGCCGGGGAGCCCCGTCCCCTCAGCGCAACAAAGGCGAGCCCGGCCCGGCCGCCCGCAGGGCAGCGGGGGCGGCCCGGCCCGGCCGGGGCGGGGCGGAGGGCCCGCCCCACGCCTGGGCCGCCGCCGCTGCTGCCGGGGCGGGCGGCGGGGAAGGGGAGGAGATCGCGGGGCGCCACCGCCCCCCGCCCCGCCGCGCCGCGCCGCGCCCCGCCCCGCCGCGCCCCATGGTGCCGGCGCGGGCGCGGGGCCGAGGCAGAGGCTGCGGGGCCGGCGGGGCGCTCACACGCCGCGCCCGCCGCCGCCCGGCATGGAGGGCGCTGAGGCGGCCGCCCGCGGCAGCAGCAGCAGCAGCCTCAGCCCCGCGCAGCCCCGCTGCGGCTCCGGGCCGGGCGAGGCGGCGGCAGCGGCAGCAGCGGCCATGGAGGAGCCGCTCGGGGAGGCTCCGTCCGCGGAGGTAACGGCGGCGGCGAGGAAGCAGCAGGGGGTGAAGCGGCATCACCACAAGCACAACCTGAAGCATCGCTACGAGCTGCAGGAGACCTTGGGCAAAGGCACCTATGGCAAAGTCAAGCGGGCCATCGAGAGGTTTTCTGGCAGAGTGGTAAGGCAGGCGGAGGGGCTTCTCTTTGCCTTTCTATCATATATATATATATATATATACACACCTATATAACAGTTTTCTCGCCAGCACCTACTCCGGAGCGGAGCCGGGCGGGTTCATCCCCTCAGGGACCCGTTAGGAGCCCCGTCCGTGGCTCGGTGGGCAGGAGCCCGGTGTGGCCGTATCCCGTGGGGGCCCGGGGCAGTATCCCACCCGTGCCAGTGGTTGCTTGGGTCCAGGGCTTTGTCTGGAGTGCAAATCCTATACAGAAACTTTATTTTTTTCTTTTCAGGGGGAGTGGTGGTGGTATTGTAGTCACACATAGGTACATTTTAAAAGCATGTGTTATTATTGGAAAAATGGGATGGCTTATTGTTTTTGTTTTGTTTTTGCATGCGGGTCCACTGTGAACAGTTGTTCTTTCCCCACTGGAAATTCAGTTTCGCGAAACCTGTCACATCCCCTGGCTAACCAAAGCCTCCCACAAAGTACTGTCAGAAGGTCAAACGTTGGTCCTCCGGTTCAAAATGCCGTGATTCAGTCATACTTTTGTGACCTGAACTTTGCTGACACATAAGAAAATTGCGGGGACTACAACCCAGCCCCATTGGTTTTTACGATCCGTTTCAGTGCTCAGTGGTGCCGGCTGGCTCGAGACTTCAAGCAGCCCGGAGGTTGTCCAGCAATAACTCAGCTTCAGCATTTCCTCATGGGTACAGCGCTCCAGCAGGGCGCAGAAATGCAATTGAAGAAATGTACACATTAGTCAGAGTTATTGTCATTTTTCCTTCCCCAAACTACGTAACTATTCACAGAAGGCAAGTGAATGAGGGACAGGCGTTGCATTAAAGATTGTCCAGAGAAATAGATGGTTTTCTAAAGAGTTCTTAATGCTGCTTTTCATATGAAGTAACTGAGTTTTCACTAGACTTCAGCTAAAAGCAAGACATTTCCCTAGTGACGTTACAGGTTTTGTCTCGTTTATCTTTCCTTTTCGGTTGCCTGGAAGCTCAACGTGCACCCAGAGGCAGAAGCAACTGTAAAACAGAAAATGCAATTGCAGATGCCATGGCTTTAATAAGGGACACTTACTTTGCAATTGAATATCTTTGTGTCGACAGTGGAAATGAGAGTTTCAGCCAAGTTGTAGAGTCATATCATGTATGCTTTCAGTTTATTAGCTCATTTGGAGGCTGGCTGAAGAGAAACCAGAGATGGACATCTCTGCACATGCTCACTCCAAGTCCATGATTTTTAAAGTTTGCTGTCTTGGCTGTTTTACAATTTCAGGCTAACAAAAGCTCCAGGGCTATGTTATATACTATTTATTCTGTAAGTAGGTAGATTATTTTTGAGTTGCGTTACAAATGTAGTAAATAAGCAAATACATCAAAAAGTCCTTTTTTAAAAGACTTGATAAATTTAAAAAAAAGGTGACTATTGTAAATGAGATTTGTCTTTGGGAAGGGCCTTCACAGAGGAAAGGATGTAGCGCAGATGTGTATCTCCTCTAAATCAACAACACACCAGGTCTTTCTGTATTTTGCTGACTGTCAAGCACTTCAGCCACACAACTAAGGATACTTAGATGATGCGGTCTGAACTGAATTTATACAGCTGATGCCATCTTGAAATGGAGAGAGTGAAAATCAGAATACCCATGCAATCTTAAATGCAATAAAAGTGTTACACTCGCTCTATCAGCTGGTATGTAGAAGCTAAACAAATCCTTACTGGGGTGTGAGTTTTATACTGTAGTAATACAAGCCTTGGCGTGTGGCTCTTTATAATTATTAACTAGTCTGCAGGCGAGTTCTGGTGTAACGTGTCTGTTTGAACTTTAACATCTGTGAGTGTATGTAAAATACCCACATTTTGTCTGCTTACAGAATAAAACCTAGTTGTCAGGAATCCAGCCAGAGCTAAGTGAATGGAAGATGCTTCTTGTTTTCTGACAGTTTCCTTGTCTGACTGTTGCAGTGAACACCGATAGCTTTCCATGGGTGAGACGAGAGCACCGACAGGACGATTGATCAGAGAGAGGCAGAGTTGTCCTTCAGCTCCCCCTCGCACCATTCTCTTCCCTTTCCTCTCCTCAGTTCTCATTAGTGGGCAGTGTTAATGAGCGGGTTGGGCTGGGTGTCCGTGTCCAGCAGAGGATGCACAGAGTGAGTGATCTTGCATCACTTCCAGTGCAAATCACCTCACAGCCAGCAGCCAGGTAGTGAGAGTCCCAAGGTTGCTCTGATCCCATCTGTATTCTGCTACTGGTTTAGCTAATCATCTTTTTCTTTGCTCAGTGGTAAGCAGGTATTTGAAGCTGTATAGTAACAGATTGCAAAGCCGGACCTTGGCAGCCGCATTGTGTTCCCAGTCATCAGCCTTGTCCAAGCGATTCTTCTATTTGGCCTTTCTGCTTCTTTTGTCCATTAACAATCTCTTTAGCTGTATGGCATTTCATAAAGATATTTGTGTGATTAGCCAGGCTTTTTAATATGAAGCACAAACTTAGGATTTGCCATCATCTGTATAAATAGAGAGCTCAGGAATGAAATAGAAATTGGCAGATTTGAGTTAGTGAAGTAAAACAAAGGTGAGAAGACAGTTCAATCCAAGGTACAGATGTGCTTTAGTCCTGTGCCATTGGAAATCAATAGCAGGATTTCTGTTGACTTGAATGAAAGTAGTATTTGGCACTTACTAACAGATTGCAGGTTTATTCAGATTGTTATAATTTCTTTGTCTTTCCTCTTAAGTCAGTGGAACGTGATCATAAAGCTTCCTGCCATAAAGCTCCAGGGTAGATTGTATGATACATTTAGTTTGTTATTGGAAACAACTTCTGTGGATTTGTGTATTGGTTACCACAGTGACTACAGACAGTATTGCATGCTGCATGAAGCAGTTAAAATATTGCCCACTACATGATGTATGAAGTGCCTGATTTTGCCAGCAAGATTTCCTTCATTAGTACTGGCTCAGTATACACTGTAACTTATGGTATTTTAAATTAAGGCACCTGTTAGTAAGTGTAAGGATGAAGAGATGATATCACAAGCCTGTGAAGTAGCACTCATGTTGACATTTCTGTGGGTATTTTCTCCACTTGTCATCTTGCACGTTAAACCGAAGAACTGAGCTTTTGTCATGTTACGTATTCAATGTTTGTTAGCCAAGAAATCCAGTTACACTTATGTCAGCCTTAGATAAGCTGTGAATTGACCACCTCTGGCCGATCATGCATGGTGCATGAGGATGGTAGATGCTGCTGGGTTCTTTGAGTAAATTATTCCAGTGAAGTAAATACTCCTTATAATGCAACTTTGAATTGCAGACAGGTGTTTTCAGTCTTGTTATTTCTGTGTTCCTGACATCATACAGAAAGCAATGCCTGGAATCAGAAATGCGTTAATATTAATTAAATTAATGTTAGTAAAGAAGCACGTAGCTCTCTTAAAACATGGAAGACACCAGGTAAACCCTGTTAGGCTTCCTGGAGCACTCCCAGCAGAGTTTAACCCAGGGGTTTGATACCCCAGCTGGTTTGCAGCTGCCTGCGGGTGCCCTCCTGAGAGGTGCTCTGCTGGGAGTCATTTGTTCTCCTGCCACCACTGGACCTGGAGCTTGCTAACATTGCTGGTCGGTTGTTACAGCCTCTCATAAGGACTCTGTATTATTTGAGCTTAATTTCGGTTACCGTTTGTACTCAGGAGAGATTTTGCAGTTTGCAAAAGCCAGGAGCTTTTCTCCCTTTCTTTCTTTAGGCTGCACTTGGGCCTCCCCTCTGCCTTCACCCCCCTCTCTCTGCCTGAGAGCCAGGACATCTTTTCTTCCTCCTCACCAGCAGGTGGAGGAAGCACTATTCTCCTCCAGCCGTTCCTCCGGAAAGTTAATTATTTTGGGAATTGATGACAAGCTGCAGCCCAACATGAAAAACAGGCGTGCGGTGCATATTTGTGCAGGCTTGTTATGTGTGGTGGTACTCGTTTATCTCTTTCGCTTGGAAGTGCAGGTAGAAGGATGTTGCCAAATGAAATTGGTTTCCAAATTAAAATCTTGTAAAGAGTTCCCAAACTGTAGAGCAACAGAAATATTTTTAGTGGCAACTCCAGTGCAAATTAACGCTTTGAAACAGCTCTGCTTCATGATGCTTTTGGAGAGTCGCACAGGCTTTTTGAAACCCTGAAACAGCAACAGATTACGTGAAAGGAGGACCTTCGCTTTGCTGACTGTATTTCTCCGTATCATGACAAAACCAAAACATGAGTATCAACAATGACAGCTCTGTCATGTCAGTAATTAAGGCCTTGTTGGCCACACTACCATTTGTTTGTTTGCGGTGTGGTTTTTAAGGGTTCCAAATAACAAGATAAAAGCATGCTCGTGGGTCACTGAGGACAGTGAAAGCCAGGTGGAATGTTTGTCCCAACTCTCTGGTCTGCTTTGCTGATATCGTAGAAAATGTCAGTACCCCTTTCTTCCCTCCTATGCACATGAATTCTCTTATCTTTAATGACATGTTATATTTCCATTTTTTTTTTTCTGAGGATTTGTGCTTCAGATAGCACTTGGGTCACTACTTAATATTGATTTTTTTTTTTTTTTTTTTAATCTTTCTCAGTGTGCATCTTCTGCAGGATAATATCCAAATCTGATGTGGAACTGTTTTGGGTTTTTTTTTTTTTTGAGGTTCTTTGTTGTTCTTATTAAAATATCTTCCTTTATTGCAGACACCGGTGGAAGTATCTCCACAACACTGCTGTGATGTGAAGTGCTTGTACAGTACTTTGCACAGCAGGATCCTGATTGTGAATGTGGCTTCCACAGCTATGATAATACACTTGAATAATACTAACAGTGGCTTGTATCACTACCTAGTTTTATACAGGAGAAAGAAAAACTTGACGATTAAAGCCAAAATCATCAGAAGTATTGGCTACTTTTGAGTGCACAACCTAATACCTGCTTTTTCCAGAAATGTAGAGTATATAGCATCAGGGTCCTACAGATGACAGCCGCCTCCTCCAGATCTCAGTCTCTCCTGCCTCCTGGGCGCTCTCTTTACCCTGGGCTTTTGTTCCTGTGTGATGTTCAGCTTCGGTCTCCGTTCCTGGCCTTTTTGTAGTCTACTTGCGCTGCTGCCTCCCGCTTTGTTCTGCATGCCAGCGCTGTGACCCGTGCAGAGAGCGCTGCCTTGCTCCCTGCTTCCGAGCTGGTAGCTGCTAGCAGGATCTGTGCAGCCTGTGGTGGGTGCTGCTTGCACCTCTCCTGCCATGCGGCACATATGTGGGGCCAGAGGTTCCTCAGTGGAAGAGGGATTCTTGCAATATGTATTGCCAAAACCCTTATTTATTTAAGATGTGCAAACTGACTTCCTTTAGGGACTCAGGATGTGACTAAATCTGGACGATGTTTTCATGGTGCTGAAGGCATGTTAGTGAAATTCAGGTCATCCTCTGTAAAAATTGTACCAAAGCATGCATGGAAATTCTATGTTTGGAATGAATAGAAGTTGGAAAGCATATATGGGCTTGAAAATTGTTTTGCTGTTAATTTGTTGATGGTGCCACCCTTAATTATTAGATGTTCTGAGACTCTGGTTTAAAAAAAAAAAAAAAAAAAGGAAAAAGAAAAAATCACTGGATTTAATCTAATGTAATTCACAGTGAATATTGTGGGCTTATTACAACAGGAGTTACTACCTGGTTGTATAAAATTACTACAGTCTTCACAATAAACACCTGTATAACTGAAATGCCAAAAAAGACCTGAACATCAAGGGCTGCAAACAGAAATAACTGATTGCAGCGTGCAGGTCATTAGGGGAAAGGCACTAATACAAAATACTTGCTTTCTGCACTGAGGATTCTTGTTGAAGAAGCAGATTTTTTTCAGGGAAGTATGGTTCAGTGGTATGAAAGTCTGAATTAATGACTAGCCAGTAAGGGGTCTTCTGAATACGTTACCTTGTCAAATCTTTTACCAAATTAAAGAACAGCATGTTCTTTCTGAATTCCTTCAATGATGTTGGACTCTCTTACAGGTGAAGAAATTAAGTTTGAGAGACTGTTGCTCCTCCCCCCCCCATTGGATTGAACAAATTTGGGCAGGTCAGTTGACTTCCCTGTGTCTCAGTGTATCCCTTTCTGGAGGGATACTACTTAATATAGGGAAGTTAGACTAATTGACAGGGAACATTTGGGCCTGATACATACCTAGTGTGATCCCTCTAAATGTGAAATTCGCAACAGAATTTGAGCCAATGTTTATAAGGCAGCCTTCAGCTAAAAACACCATAAAATGCCTAAGCGTTATTACAAATGGTTTCACAGCACCATATGCTAGAGAACACAACAGAATGGGAGTTGCTTGTACAAAGTCTTTCATTAGATATGGCTAAAATATACTGCATTTTTTGGTGGCATGTGTTCTAAAAATTATTATTATTTTTTAAGAACCGAAATGTGGATTTGCCACATGGAGACAATTATTGTATATGTTGTAGTTTGGGGTCATACATGTTGAATAAAACTGTGTGGAATGTGCAGTTCTTGTGAGCAATTGTTTATTCTTTAGAGAACTGTAATTGTAGTTAGTCTGTGTTTTGTCTGGTAAATAAATAACTAGAGAGTCTTTGCTGGAGTGAGGAATTGGGAGGAGGCACGTGGTGGTCACGACAGTGCCAAGGAAGAATGTCGAATGTGGGTTGAAAACCAGTTCCAGGTATATCAGCCTTGAACAGCAGCAGGTCAGCATGTGTACAGCCATGGTAATCCAAATGCAAAGCATATGGCATGTGTTTCCAAACCCCACATACCAGGGATTTGGAAATTGGCTGCTGACCTTTGCTTTGACGTGGGCATCTCCCTGGCTTGAGTCTCCGCCTCCTGTACCATGCTTGCATACCCTCTTGTCTACATGAGCCAGGATGCTTCTTACTGTACAACCATGCTCCTCTCAGCAGGACACTGTTCTCCTCATTGTCATCTTGTACACTCTTCCTGTGTAAAGTGGGACCATAGCCTATGTTTTCCGCAGCAGCCCTGGATGACGATCCAAAGCCAGAAGTGCAGGTTTGCCTCTGGTCTTGGGGTGGGATAGGAGCTTGCAGCATGCATGGCAAGAGGTGGTGGTGGCAGCTGCCAACTCCTCCTCTGTGCAGAGTGGCCAGAGCCTCAGCAGCTCCTGACCTGGGCAGGGGTGGGGATGCTGCTGGTGCCCAGCTCTGGCATACAGTTTTTGTGGTTTGCGTGCCACCAGTGATGGGTGTGTTGGTGTGGGAATCTCTGACCTACAGAGAATATTGATCTTGTCTCTTCTTGCCTCCTCCATAAGTCAGGATTTGTCTCTAATTCTCCCAGGTGTGCACCGGACACTTCATAGAAAAAACTCTCATCATTAGCCTTGATAGGTTGATGTGCTTGAGATAGTTGGTATGTCAGAGGAAATGTCTTAGATGAAAAGGTCTCTGACTAAATATGCAAATGATATTTGTCAGCGTTTCCCTCAAATATCTTCAAACAGATGTGAGTACCATGTGTGTCCATTTAATAAACTAAACTCAAAATAATTTCCACTTTGCTAGATATATGGGGAATAGCTGGGGGGAGGCAGGGAGCGAACTACAAAGCAAGGTAAAAACTGCATATGTGTGGTGTTATATTTGATGACCAATTCATTAAAGCCATAAGTGTATCCAGGCTTTCAATAGTGTTCTCCTTCCTGTTGCTTCCTGTACTCCCTGGCTACAAAATCAGTCTCTATGGCTCTCATTTGTCTTACCCACATGAAAGACTTTGAGCATCTGCAAGTTATGATTTGAGAAGTATCTGCTTTTAAACAGAATATATTTATCACTGTGTCCTCACAGGCAACATTGTACATTATATAAATTAGGGGATTCTAGACCTTTGAACACTAGGGGGCTGGGTGAGATACTCTGTGAGCGTACGGTGTCTGGCCATACCCATCAAACATCCTGGACTCACACCAAAAATGCCAGATGTTCAATAGATGTGGAGGCCCTCCTGTAACCTTTGCTGCATGTTGCAAAGGGGGGAGGGGGCGAGGTTGTAGCCATCCCTTGCTCTTGCTCTGTTTTAGTCCTCTCATTTGAACTCAGTATTTTTTTATGTTTGCACTGAAGACCATGAGCCAACCCTCAATTCAGTCTGTTAAACTATTGTATGGTGTAAGTGCTTAGTGTTCCCTCGCTCTCCAAAGGCAGACAGGATTTGCTTCTAGCTCTGGTGGTTTACGAGACATCAGTCCTTAAAGCTGCCACTGACCCACGACAGGATGGAAGTCCTGGGTCTTGCTCAAGTGTGTACTTTTTCAGGCTCTGCTCTTACCAGTGGAGGAAAATAATACAATACTTTAATGGATGGTTCCCTTAATTAAAAAAAAAAACTCCAGACACACAGCAGCTCTGGGAAAAGGGATTGGCATGGCTGGCATTTTCAAAACTGTCCCGGCCAGTTGTAGGTGAATGCAAAATCACAAAATAAACACAGGTCTTGTGGTTTGTAAGTATTAGGAATACAGCTGAGGTTGCTTAGGTTAATGTGCAACCAATGTAACTGTTAATTTCTGGGCCCCTCCTTGGCTTTTCCCTCTCCCTGCCAGCATTTCCTACCTCACCTCAATCACACCTCCGGCTTGGTGCCTGAGACCCTTTGCTGTTGGGTCTCCTGAGCTGCCAGCCTGGTGAAGGGGAGGGTTCCCTGCACCTTGTGTGGGGCTGGCTGCCTCCGTGATGAAGCATTGGTGCTTAGTGGGCTGTTCCATCCCTGTTGCCTCGCCTTCCTGGGGAACGTTGGCCTGTGGTGATCCCAGAGCCCCTCAACTACCCTGGCCCAGGGGCCGACATGTGGGACAACTTAAGCAGAGAGGTTGGAAGAGCTGAGTGTCTTTGTTCTGAGGTCTGGCGGCTTGAGGAACTTGCAATTATCCTAATGTCTCACTGTGCTGAGGGGCTTAGTCAGCATATTTGGGCTTGAGTGCTACTGCCTTGGAATAAAGACACTAGTTAAGGGATATTAGTCTTAAAAAAAAAAAAAAAAAAAAAAAAAAAATTCATTGTTTCTGTGAAAAGATACCATGCCAAGTTTGGAGACTAAATTTAGCCATTCATGGGTAGACCAGAAAGATTTGGGTCCTGGTGTTGATGGAGATCTCAAAGCCTCCATATCATGTTTCCCGTACACAAAAAGGCATTTAATCTCTGCTACAATTTCTAATCTCCATGAAACGCCTGATGGTGAATGATATCTCCCTTTATTTGAGGTACAATTGTGATTTTAAAAGTGAGTGTGAATATTTTTTAATCACAAAAGGTAGCAATGAAGGTTGAATAAAAATACTTGTTTGAGTCATGTGGTATCTAAACATGTTCCTTTTTGTTAAATGGTGTTTTGTTGTGGTTTTTTGTCATTGAGATTAAGTCTTTTGCACACAAGCTCGACAGGAGAAGATGGCAAAGCTTTTTTTTAAAAAAACCAGCTCCTGAGGCACATGTTTGGAGCTGTCATTTATTTGCGTATTTTTGCCATTGCACTCCGCACAAATCAAATCTTGTAGCTTCCCTAGCGGAGTTTGGCTCAGGAAGGAGGAGCAAAGGCCAGCCAGTCCCTCAGGTGGCTGGGGACCCCCGGTGCAATGCTGTACTCGACAGCAGTTTTGACAGGGCCCTATTGCAGGTCATTGTTTTGGCATGGGGGAAAAAGAAAGCCTTTGGGAGAAGAAGAGGGGAGAGTGCCACCTTCCCAGCTTGTGCATGCTGTAATGCCATGTGGCCTGGAGCATGAGATAGCTGCGCCCCAGTGCAAGATGGAAATGTCTGTAAAATACCTGCTGGAGGTAACATAGGCTTAGCTGACCTGTGTAGGGATACATCTGGGAGGCATCCACGTTGCCCTCTTGGGAAGACACATTTTTAACCAGGCCTGCACATGGGGCATAGCATCCTTTGCACTCCTTTCCTTGTCACGTTTAATTCTCTTCATGGTGCTGAAATGATGTGAAATAATGAAATGGTGATCTGTGGGTTTAAGCTCCATCTCCTGTAGGAGTTGGTTGTCACAGCTGTGCTTTGGGTGCCCAGGGGGTGAGTGGTTTCCCTGAGGTTCATCTGGAAAGTCTGTGGTGGAGCTGCGGGGGGAGCTTAGGTCGACCACAGCTCCAGTGCTGCACTGAGCCAAGCCGGTCCTTGTATGGGTGTAACCATCTCAGGAAGGTCACTCAGAAAGTGGATGTCCTCTTTCATAGTTGTAGTAACACTTTGAAGGGATGGCGCCAGTTTTTTAAAAGCCTGACAGCTGTTGTGTCTCGGAGCCTGGTCGCTACTGCATACCACTGTTGATCACCAATTGGTACCACTCGGTCATTGTTGTGTCCTCAAAACCTGGGAGGAGCAAGGGCCTTCAGCTAGACTATGCAGTGCATTTACATCCAGGCCAGGGACTAGCCATCTTTTTCAACAATAGGGTTTTCTCTGAGTACAGTTTGAGAGTTTTCTACCTGCCTCTCTGTTTCAGTAAAACAAATGTATTCTCCCATCCTGTCTGGCATTTCATGATGAAAATGTGGTCTAATGGGACCTGTGAAATGCCTCGTTGTGGGTTGCGTATTGCTCGCGAGGAATTCATCAGGGAGAAGGATTTCGTGCTGTACTTTAACGTCCTTCCAGCCTTTCTTGGATGAAAGCAAAACTCTGCAGCCGCGAATGTAACTGGTTATCATTATTGGATGTCATTACTCACTCACTCCGAGTGTAAAACAAAAAAAATCGCATCCCCTGTGATGTCCATGGGTAAAATGCTGCTCTCGGTTACATTAACACTGTTGTAAACCAAAGAGTAGAGTTCGGCCCTTTGTTTCAATTGAAATATTTGTTTAACACAGGCAAGGACTAAACAATACACTTGAAAGCAATTTGTGTTATTGTCTGTAGAGCAGAGCTTGTATTTTATGAACTGGCTGATCATAAAGACAACATAAATCATGTAAAGCATTCTCATTTACTTTTTCTTTCTTTTTTTCTTTTTGCAGATGGGGCTTGTAGAGTAGAGTTGCAGTCAAATGTCTGCTCCAGGATATTTTAGTTGAACTGTGTGAGTCCATTAAACAAATGTAATGGCTTTTTGGAAAGAAGCGCTGCGTGTTTCAAACCAAATGTTTTACATAGAGAACATCTGGGTAGTTCTGGGTGTTTGTATGTAGAGCACATCAGACAGCAGCCGTAGTGAGCTCAGCTGGGAGGTTGCCTGGGATGTAGTTGTAGGATATGACAGTTCAGTTATTACGGGGAATAATTCCTATGAAGTATTGCCATAAACTGAATGTTTGGCACAAACAACTATATCTTCGTTTTACTGTACACCCAAGTTATTCTTCTTATCTGCCCAGCAAAACTCTAAACGATGTTTAAACAACCCAGTAAATGTTGGCACTTCTGAGCTGTGGCATGCGTATTAAAGCAATCTTGAGGAAGCCGTTACCATTAAGGGGAAAACGAAGCTTGCTGTGTTTTCAACGACGGGCAATGCAGTGTGAGTGAGCGATGAATGCAATATGTGCAGATGGTTTGTGGGGTTGAGTTGGAAATGATCGATGTTGCAGTGGTGTTGGGTGTTGTTGCTTTGAGGAATGTGAAAATGCAAAACTGGTGAAATGCATGTAATTAGCCTGACATTAGAGTTTATTTGGGCTACTGGAAGAGCTTTAACCTGGTTAAATTAATAAGCCTGCTTTTGCTTCACAGCATCAGAGGTAATAGATTTCCAGGAAATGTAGGAAATGTTGAAAAATGTCTTATCTGGGAGTCAGTTCTTAAATTATTTCTGCAGTTTAACTGAGGAATGCGTGGTTTAAATGAGATTAAAGTTGTAATTTCCAGAGTAGCAATGCAGCTTCCTCTTTCAGGATTGTTTAAGTAAAAAGTTAAACAAAGTGGGTTAGGCAGTCTCTTGCTCCAGTCCCTTGTGGACAGCAATTCACATTGCGCAGTACTGCTTTAATAGTCCTGGTCGGTCTGACATGATTTGTGGTATTTGCTGAGATGAATTTCTGGACTGAGCAGTGTGAGAGGGAATTGCTCCTCATCGTGAGGAAGGTGGTATGTCCAAGTCTGTGTGAAGGTCACAGGCAGGGTGAAGTGGGAAGCCTGTGCTGCTGCTGTTGCACTACCTAACAGCTTAGTTTTTGGCAAGAGGATCCCAGAAATCTGAGTGCTAACTCTCCCTTGTTCAGCTGACCCCAGCCAAAACACGTGCCAAAAAAGGTGTTTGTGCATGTTGAAAAAGGGGGCAACAGTTTTGCAGATCACAGGGTCTGGAGGAGTTCTTTGCCAAAAGCTTTCCATCTAGAAAAAAAATGGCTTTGCAGTTTCTCCCCTCCAAAGTTAACCCTCCCCATAACTACTTATAACAACTGCCTGCAGTTGTGAACTCCTCCTCTAGCAAGGAAAGCTAGAATTATGCATTTCAGGCTGCAAAATAGCTTGATCGCCAAGCACTTAATTGTAGGAAAGCGTAATTCATTCCTCGCCCTCTCACGTCTATTCCAAGCCCAGCTGGCCACAGGGAGCAAGAGTGTTCCTGTTCCTGTGTTACTCTCTCCACTGAGCCATTAGGGTGGCCCTGGTAATTTACTTTCAATAAATAGAAGGGAACAACAGGAGGTTCCTCTACCTTCAGGGGTATAAATATTTCTCAGAAATCAGAGACGGATGGGGAAGAAATGTTAGCAAACTCCTTTCCTCCCTCTGTAGCAATTCCACCACGTTCTGTCATAAATTCTAGGACAGTCCCTTCCAAAAAGAGACCATTAAATAGGTAACGTCCAAGGCTGAACAATGTAATACTGAAGCAGTGCTTTTATAAAAACAAATTTAATATTGCAAAGTGATCTGCAAGCCCTGGAGCAAAATAACCTGGGTGAGGCTTTGATACACAATTGCCAATCTTTGTTTTCAAAGAGTATTTTTCCAGATAGGATGTGGGTTTATGGTTCACTAGATTCTCACCAGGAAGTGGCATTTATATTTTGATCCATTTTAGATCAATTTAGAAAAATATACTAGGTATAGGTGCTTCTGAGAGTTCTGTGTCATTAACCCTTCCAACTGTGCTGTTTACACACATCTGTATACTTTCTGTGATATCATCTCTGTGGCCCACCATCCTTGTGCAATGAATCTCTGCTCACAGAATCACAGAATCGTCTAGGTTGGAAAAGACCTTGAAGATCATCTAGTCCAACCATTAACCTAACATTGACAGTTCCCAACTACACATATCCCTCAGCACTATGTCAACTCTACTCTTAAACACCTCCAGGGATGGGGACTCCACCGCCTCCCTGGGCAGCCTACTCCAATGCCTGACTACCCATTCGGTAAAGAAATACTTCCTAATATCTAGTCTAAACCTTCCCTGGCGCAACTTGAAAAGCCTAAACTCTATAAACTCAATTTTAAAATCTCTCCACACTTCAAAATTCCACTGGGTTAATTAAGAATTTGGGGTGGTCAAGCAATATGGTGTTGGGTTTCAATGAGCATTGGGGTGCCTGAAGGTATGGACATTTCTTCGAAAGAAGAAAGACTCTTCCCAAGTTTTCCTTGTACTATTGTAATTCTCATGGTGAAATAGCACTTCCTTTTTTCTTCAAACAACTGCAGAACCAGGAGAGCAAAAATTAAAAGATCCACACAATACCAGACTTTGCATTTGTGGTAGAAAAGGCATTGTAAAGATGTGCATAGTTCTCAGTGGTTCTGAGGTTTCTCTGAACTCGTAGAAACTTTGGTGAAAGAGAGAGAATAAGCTGGGTTACCTTTATTTAACCACAACTTCCTCAAGCAGAACGTACCAATGAATGAAAATGCGCTGTCAGGTGGCTTCTTGGAAAAAAATAGTTCTAAGAAGGAGTTTAAACAATGTCCAGCCCCCTTCCTTGTTTAATGTGAAATACAGCCTTGCGCTGATATAGCACCTTTCACCTAAACATGTGCAAAATCACTTTAGAAACTCTGGTAACTGCTGAGGTTACCATTATTTAGCAATTATTTAACAGAACGTTGCAATAGTTTGCAACAGTTGCTTAGAGGGTGTGAAAAACTTCATTTCCAATTTAAATTATTGGGAGGAATTACAGGAGACTGTCATTTTCAAACTGGAACTAGATCCAGGCACCAGGGCTTTATACCTTTCTTCTTAAGAACGTCATAAAGGGCTTTTTCTAACGAAGTAGCCAGGATCTTGGTTTTGCATTTCATCCCCAAATCAGTGCCTTGAACAGTGTGCACTCCTGCTTTGGAGGATTACTTCAGTGTGGTTCACTGCTTATTCACAATGGAAGAAAAACATTGAATTAAAGTCCCTCTCTGCTGCCCCAGGTTAGCATTTTGCATTACATCAGCATCTGTGGTGGCTGTGAGATCAAGCCTCAAAATTAATGTGAAATCTATCTTCCAGTTTTTGAAGGGGGAATCTGTAATACCCATGTAACACTGAGAACAGTAAACTTGGGGCTTGTGAATTCTTTCACTCCTCTTTAACCTGACTTGCCAGTAATTTAATTAGTGCTAAACAGTCTGCACACAGACTTGCAGAAGTTAAAAGACTGACACAGGATTCGCTTCCAGTGACTGTTCCTCTTTTGCACATGTGCTGGATGGAGCTGTGCTGTGTTTGGAAGTTGATCAATAATGATTGCACAATTCTAACCTTATTTAAACTATGATATAAACAGACATGATAGAAACGGATGCTACCAGGTTTTTTCCTACTTAAAAATGAAGTCAGCTTTTTTTTTTTCTGCCTTTTTTTCTCCCTTCTTTTTTTTTTTTTTTTTCCTTTTTGGTTCCAACAAAATTGTAACCTGGAAGAAAAGCAGTTAGACTTTGTGAAATCCCAATTCAGTGTAGCATTTGGCTTCAGTAAATGTGGAAGCCAAAAATAAACATCTGTTTGGCAACTTCACCAGAAGTTAACTGTAAATGCAGTTTTCATCTTTTCAGTGAATGTGGCATTCAGTGCTGGTTAACATCTATTAAGGAGGAACGATCCATAGTTGAGGTTGTAAAACATTTTTTTTTTCTTTTAATTACAGTTATGAACCTCCTTTGCCTCGGGGAAATCCCCTACCCCAGTTTCTTTCCAGATATAATTTCTTATGTGCCAAAACATGAACTTCCTTTGAAAGCTAGAAGGTAGTTGGATGGGATATTTGTGAATTATTAGACTTTGGAAAAGAGATGGTCTTCAATAGATCTGTGCATGACAGCCCCAAAACTTCAACTTGGCCATTTTTTTTCTCTTTCCTTTAGTCCTTCAGAATTAAATCATAAGCCTTTTTTTTTTTTTTTTTTTTTCTCTTTTCTCTTCAGGCTGAGTTATGAACATTTTAAAGTATTAGGTATTGCATCTTTGGATATTCAGAAGGATATATGGAGTTACACTTAGAAGTAAATTAGGAAAAATGTAAGCAGTCCCACTTTTTTCTCCAGGAAGGTAAAATCTGCACATGACAGGGACTCTCCCAGGATGCCAGCTTTGGGCTCCACTCCTGGCAGGCTGTGGCTGCGAACATCCTTAACAACCTCATCTTGTCAGATCTCTGCTTTTCAGCAAATCCTTTGCGACCTCTGCTGCTACCAGGGCAAATTCGTTTCACTGTGGGTCAGGGAGGATTGAAGTGGATGCAGATTTGTGGTAGTGTGCTATTGGGACAGTGGGAAGGGGTGAGAAGGGGCAACTTGAGGCAGAACTATGGGACATGCTTTGTTATTGCAAGAGGTGATGATTAGTTGTAGGATCTTCTAAAACTGAACAGTCCTATGACTTGGGACTTCAGTAATGCTGTATGGAAAACCTTTATTTTGGGAAGGCAGAAGTTTTTTGGTAGATTTCTGACATAAATCAGTGAACTGTTCAGTTTTGAATTCTGCAGCCCTCCCTTCTTGTTTCCAAGATTCACTGCCTCACTATGAAAAATCAATAAGCATGTTGCTAGCTTGTGTTTTTAAATGCTCTCAGAAATCAGGTCTATGCTAAACCAGATGAGTGCTTTTTTTCATTCCTAGTGGTAAATCAGTCCTGAAATGATTAATACAGAACTGTAAGATCCGTCTGGTAGTCAGGATGACTCAAACCCAGGATTCTCAGCGTTAAATGAAGAAAGGTCTGCCAGGTAAATTTGTCAGAGGATGTGTGGTGTAAATATGCCAGGCTTCATATACATAGCTGAGGATAGCCGGTACCAAACAATGAAGGGATATAAATTTTCCAGTAAGGCAGTAATTACTCAGGAAATGCACTCACAAATCCTGTTAACAGACACCGTATGCGGGAGTGAAGAAAGCAGTGGAGAAAGGGTGTTGTATGTTCCTCCTGGCACCCACTTTGTATATGTGCAGCATAAATGTGTTCATATGGTGCCGGATACTGCTTATTGAAACTTGGTTCCACAGGCATTTTTCTCTGAGAATAAAGGGGGAACTAGAAAGATGATATAACCTCCTTGCCTAGTGTTTGTGATTAGTTAATTTCTCTTCACTTGATGAATCATCATTTATCATATGATAACAGCAACAATGTCCAGCAGAACCAGAAAAGGAAAATTAAACCTGAGGTAATCATACTCTAGTTCTTCAAGAGGCACTGGCACATTGTGCCTCAACTTACGCAAACAGAATTTTGATTTAACTTTTATCACACTGACTTGGGACTTCTAGCGCCTTGGTGCGAGGGAGAGTTTCTCTACAGGTAGTGAGTGATAGAGTGGCAGTAAATCAGCTTTGGGTTTTAGAAATATAATCTCTTTTATGTGATACATTGGGAGGAGGGGAATGAAGCAGAGAGTCACAGATGTTTGCTATATGCTTTTACCATACAGAGTGAGGCAGCTGTAAAAAATACCCTTGCCTCTTAAAAGCAAATGAACTTGAAAGGTGCATTGTGGCACGTGCATCCTCGCCCTTTATGTGTGCAGCTGCTGGCTCACAACAACAATAACAGCATTTTGTCTTTGGTAACATCCATGACACGAGTGAACATGCAGTGGAACAGAGTAATGGGCAGAAGCCCTGAGATTTAAATCAGCAGAGTCTCACTGGGTGCAGATGGCACCGGTTACCGCTTCGAGCAACTCCCCTGATTACCACATAGTTTGCCAACATATCAAACAATAGAATTGGGCTGTTGATAAATAATTAATAAGGATTTTGTTGCATGCTTGTCTCCTGGGCAGTATCACCATAGAGATGATCTGGCTTTTAGGATCTGAAAAGTAACAATCTCCAAAACAATGGCATTGTGTTGACCTTACTCTTTCTCTGAAAGAGAGAGCTCTCAGAGATGTGTTAGCAAAATGCACAACACCAGCCACTAATTTTGCTTCAACTCACAGTGGCCTTTTGTCCAACTTTTCAGTGAGTGCATGGAGTGTTTTCTATGACCGTGCAGAAGCTTGTTCTTAGAATTACATGTCCTGCATGATGCTTTTTATTACTTCATTTGGCCTGGGATTGGAGTCTCAAGATAGATAGCTTTTTTCCTAGCAAATGGACACAGCAAAGATATACTTGTGTGTGAAGAGGCTTACAAGAAGAAGTCTGCATGAGAATACCTTTGCAGAACCCTTCGGATACTTGGCTCCTGTGTAGGGATATCTGTCCATGGCTCCTTCTTCCCACCTGGACGGTCCAGAGGCCAGATAGACAGTTATTCAGCCCATCCCCTGCCTTTTCTTTCTTTCCTTTGTGCAACCTCTGGAAGTGCCATTTCAATACAATTGCATTATCAGCATCCCACTCCTTATCATTTGATTGCAGCAACCTCAGGGACCACCCAATTTCATAGCTTTGTTTCTCTTCCTCTTGTGTTGGTGATGTCTGGGCCAAGAGCCATAAGCAGAGACTCCCCTGGAAAAAACATCATACAGTGCCAGGCTTTATTCTTTCTTGCTCAGCTCCATGGAGCTGGAGGAAGAACAATGTGCCTTTTCTCTCCCCACCCCCAAACATCCTCTGCTCTCCCTTTCTCTTCCCCCATGGTTGATCCACCCATTCTTTACCTCCCCGCCTCTGTTGGCACTTGGCGCATTGCACTTCCCACCTCAGAGTCTCAAAGAAAGGAAACGGAGCTGTGAAACCGGCTGGGCTCACCCACTTCCCATTGCTGGGTGGGGATGGCCTCAGTTCACAGCTTTCAGAAGGGAGAGGTTTATGTGTGTGTAACCCTCCCCTCCCTCTTCACCCAAAGAAAATAGTTCTTAATAATTTTCTTTAAGCTGCGTTTCTGACATATGTCTCAGTGTCAGCAAGCTGGTTTCCCTTTCTCCAGGGACTGCACTCTGTGTCCTGATGTCATTTTTCTGACTCTCCACAATAGTATTGCAAGAGCCCATTGGAATTTGCTCGTGCATGGGTGGTATGTACAAGCGCTGGAACCAGCTTAAAAGTCACAGCCCCCATGGTGGAAAAAAGCAGTTTGTTCATATCTCACCTAAAAATAGCCTTGATAGATAACAAAGAGTGGAAGATTGTTTTCAATGGGACTGAATGTACTGCATGCAGAAGTTGCTGGGGAAGGTTCAGTGATTTGTGGCATTCAGGTGGTCAGCCTTGGTTACAGCACTAGCTGACTTAAAAATCTGTGGCTTTCTGCACTGTGGCTAATTCTGCCTTTGTTTATATTCACACATCTCAGCTGGAAATGAGGCAAATATATTTTCATTAGATTAAAACAGACACATGAACCAACTTCCTGAAATCCAGAGAAACAGCTTTACGCTTTGATGAAAATATAGCTGCTTTGCTCATCCCATAAGTGCTCATCTCATGATGCCAGCAGTGACTCAGCAGGCACAGAGATTTGATATGGAAACGGGCACCTACCGCCTGCCATGCCCTTTGCCAGATGTTTAGACTTTGAGATATTTTTCTGTACGCGATGGTCTTGATCTGCCTCTGTAAAAGAAAATTCCACCCGTCTTGCTCTGCCCAGCAGCCGAGAAGCTCATAAAGGAGGAAAGACATTTCTCTTACAGATAGGACTGAATGTACAGAAACCTTTGCAGCCGTCATCTTTTTGATGTATTTATAGTTCAATTCGTTATTTGTACCAAACAAAAGCAAAAAAGCATGAAGTGTCTTGGAAAATACTTGATAATCTCTCTACACCAGTTCAGAAAGTGAGTATAAATCCTCTTTCCAGCAAATGGAGACAGGTAATTTATTGCAGCCTTGAAGACAGCAGCTTATTTCTTCACGCTTCCTGCCCAGCAAACTTTGTAAGCTGACTCATGGAGGGATGGGAAGCCAAAAGCTGTGCTCCCTGTTTCCTATCTGCTCCTGGAAGGCAGAGTAGTGGTGGTGAGGATGCTGTGCTCATGCAGAGCTGTTTGGAAATGCCTGGTGATATTAGAGGTTCACAATCCCCTGCTTTCTCTCCCCTGTGCCATAGGTTTTGGAGAGGGTATTCCCTCTACCTGCTTCTGAGCAGAGGCTGGTACCAGCACTGGCAGTGAAGGTGGAGGTGGTTTCAGTCCATCGCTGATGCTCCTTTCTCCCCCTCTAACCCCGTGAATGGGACCATGTTGCCATCAGAGCTGCAGAAGAGATACCGAGGATGTTACTGGTGCGGACAGTCAGTAGTGATCCCCAGAGGGACCATCACGTGGCCTAGTTTTGAGCTGTGACCTTGGTGCTTATGCATATATTTAACTTTACATGTGTGAGCTATCCCACAAAAGTCTGGCCTACTCACATGTGTGAAGTTAGGCATGTGTTAAAGTGTTTTGCCAGATTGGGTGCTCTGTCTATAGGGGCTTTGGGTGAACTTGAACCTGTTTTGTTGGGGTGAGAGGCTTTAGATTTCATTATTAAGAATGTGATATGTTACTCTGTCTGAGTGCAAGGTCTTGGAGTTATCTGAAATTCTCATTAAGACAAGAAGCTAGGAAAAATACGAATTCCTCCACTAGTAAAGTTACTAAAAATACTATAATTAAATTATCTAAGTCTTAAAACCAGTAAAATATATTGAGAAAGTGTGGTCGAAATATAAGTGCAGTGTTTTGAGAGTACCAAAGGGACTAACAGCACTTTCTCTGCAGATCTTGAGCTGGAATATTTGGAGTAGTTAATGTAGCTGATGTAAAAAAGCATGTTGCTTTTGTCCTACTCTTGATTCATAGCCTGTGACCCTTAATAAATTTTGATGTTGCACACAGTGGAGCTGTTGCTTTCAGAGAAAGCAAGGAAAGTAAGCAGGCAAGCAAGAAAGAAAAGGACCTAAAGCATGAACAAACAAGTTCTTTCATAAGGTATTTCTCAATTGAGATTATTTCTTATTAAGCTTAAGTTGTTCAGGCTCATCATGTACCGTATCTGGCAGCAGTCCTGTGAGTGGGGTTTTAAAAAACGGAGCCAGCTCTGTCTGGTGTTAAAAGCATAAGTGCACTTTAAAAATGTATTTTCTGGACTATATTTATGAGTAAAATACATTTCATGAAAGAAATTCCATTATTCATATTTTAGAATACCTGGAAGAGAGTCTTGTTTTACAGCCTGATATCCTAACATAGGGGATCTTATTTTGCACAGAGAGATGAAAACAATGAAATACATAATAAATACCTAAAATGTGATCATGACTCATAATATTTCCATGAAATACTAAAAAAAGCCCAAAGCTGGACTGCTGTCTTGTTTGTGTTGTTTTTTTCACATCAGTAGATTTAAGCCTAAGTACCCTTGCTGACACGGTCTGAGCAGACTGATACAGGTGAAAGACACTTGGCTGGCAGAAATCCCTTTCTTAGAGGCAAAGAGCTGTAACGAACGCTGTCCTGCTGCTCCGCTAATCCTGCTTTGGGATGCTACCTCTGACAGTGACAGTCTTCTGACAGCAATCGCTTGCTGTTTGGTCTTTTGGACCAGGTCACCAGCAAGGCTGTGCACTCTTGGTAGCCTTTGAGACATGGAGCCTACCCACTTGGGGATTGTGCAGGCCGCCAGGCAGACAGCATGGGGTAAGAAGTATTTATTGAGGTGCCTTTGAACCTTTCACTTCCCTGATGCTGTTTTTGAGGGGAAAAAAATAGCAATTGAACATGGGGAAAGGTATCAGAAATCAGCCTTTAATAATCAGATGGTTTATTAAGCAAGTCACTCCTGTGGTGAGTTGCACAGTTTGGGAGGGAGAGGCAGGCAGCAGTTTCTGAGATGCTACAATCCTTTGTTTCCCTTAGGAGTCATGTCAGCTTTCCATTTCACAGAATCATCTAGGTTGGAAAAGACCTTGAAGATCATCTAGTCCAACCATTAACCTAATGCTGACCATTCTCAACTACACCATATCCCATTTTGATTTCCTTGTCTTCTAAAAGCAGATGAATAGTGCTGTTTCACCACTTGCCTCCCAAGGCTTAATTAATAAATGGCAGCACTGTGCTTTGAGCGTGCTCATTTGCTATGCAAATAGACAGTGATATTATTTCATCAGTACGTGTGAGTGTCTGAAGCCTTGCTCCAATACGGAGTGCTTGTACGGGTATCGTGCTGTGCCCTGGTGTAGGGGCATTGCCTCCTCCACAGCACTCCTGCAGTTTGGCAGGATTGCAGGGTATGGTCTGAGCGTGGGCAGGCGGCTGCTGAGCAGGATCCGTGGACACCACTGGAGTTAAGATAGTTCATACCTGCTGAGGGTCTTTCTGTGTTTCTAAATGCCAGTCACTGTGATCTGAAGTAGCTGAGGGAGGGAGGAGAAAGTCTTGAATCTTAAAAGCTGAGAAATGTTTGGCATGCATTCTCTCCTTGTGCTGGGATGAGATCTTGCAGCCTGGATGCCGCTGGCAAAATCCCAAGTACTTCGGCTGGGCTGCTGAATTCTACCCCTGCAAGTGGGAAGTGATGTTTTCAGGAGAGCTTAAGTACCATCTTCAAAATTTGGTTAAACTTTTAGGAATAGCCTATGTAAATTAAGGCTCCTAGGTGCCTTAACCACTTTTCAATGCAGGTTGTGAGACTGTAAACTCTGGTCCTGTTGAAAAATATGTTAGCAGGCAACACATCTGTTTGCATTTGAATATTAATCCAAACATATATTTAGAATGTTGCCACGCTTTTCAATCACATTTGCATTTTTGTATCTAAAAATATATGTTTTCACATGTGCAGTTATTTCACAGAGGCCGTTTGCAGTAA
Organism: Strix aluco; assembly: GCF_031877795.1. Classification (NCBI taxonomy): domain Eukaryota; kingdom Metazoa; phylum Chordata; class Aves; order Strigiformes; family Strigidae; genus Strix; species Strix aluco. The sequence continues at coordinate 9,780,377 of NC_133935.1, forward strand.
CTATGTGTAGACTTACAAAAAGTCCTGTCTGTGAGGCACAGAGTCAAGTTAGTAGGAGATTGGCATGCCCTCTGGGGTGCTGTTATTACTTTGCCAGCCATGAATGGTGAAGAATTTGCCCGCCGTTGTATATTTGACAATGAAACCGTTCTTAAATTCTTCCTCAGAGCCAAGTACAAGCCTGTCTTTTAATAAAAAAATGTGTTTTTACCCATGTCTATATTTATTTCTTGCAGGAATGCACATGCCGCTCCAAGAGCCACCCACATCCTTCTTGTATACAGGGTGTATTTGCATTTGCAGCCTGTCTCAGTGCAAACATGGGAAGGGGGAAAAATCCAGCCTCATCTTTAGTGTTAGTTGCCTTCTCCATCTCTAGAATTACTTGAAGATTATCTTGATCACTCATTCAACTAAAATCTCTTGTATTACCTTTTATAGAAATATGTGCCATGTAGATAAGACCATGGTTATGTTGTTACTTTTAAAATCTCTATACCAAATGTTTGGGTCAAGAGGAAGAAAAGAATTATTTTGGTTTTGACATGCAAATTGGTTTGTCCCTTGAGCTCTACTTTTTGTTCTGCTGTTCCAAAGTAGGATAGCACTTGAGCATGAGCTTAATTTTAAGCATGTTCTGAAATCTTTGGGAATTCAAGGGATGGGGCCTGTGCTTAATGCTTTTCTGAACAATGTTGCTTTTCAGATTTGAAGGCTTTGTAGGAAACCTGATCCTTTAAACTAGCTCCTGTTTATGTACATTTCAATTTTATAATATTGTAAGTTTTTCTCTTCTTTCTTCAATATCCTTGATGCTACTTCATATAATGAAAACAATACTGGTCATGCCACTTGCGATTACTGAAGTAGGCAGTGAAATTATTTTTTTCTGAAGGAACTAGGGAAATCACGTAAATCACAGATTTACAAATGTTTTCCCAGGAGAGGTCCACAGTAGTTGGCTGCATAGAATGACAAAAGTTTTGTTTACCCATAAAAGGGTGGTCATCTCAGCAGGTCAGTGATGTTTTTCAAAGACGTATTGTTGATTTTAAACTAGCTGGTAATTTATTCCTTGAACTCTGGCTTATAAAAATAAAGGAGGGTAAATATTGAGTATAATAAAGGCCATGCTGCCATTCAGTATGCACAATGCCCTCACCTTCCCTCTCCCACTAGCTTCTCTCCATTGTTGGTTTCTGCATTTCTCGTAGGGCATGAGCTGACCTCCATGATTATTTATGGTGTTGTTCAGATAAGCCCTTTTTTTCACAGGCAACACACATACACACACACTCATAAGGGCTGTTATAATTTGAATTTATATTGCAAGTTCAGCTATCACTTCCTCTGTTCCCACCCTGCCTTTTGGAAAGATACCCAGTCACACGATGTGCTTGAAAAAAGGTTGCTGATTGAGGAAGGATGCAGGAAGGATATGGTTTTGCAGTGATTGCATAAGTGCTGTGTAGGACCTGAAAGCCTTGGGTTTATATGAGGACGAGTTTAGATGTGAATTTCAAAATTTAATTCTTCTGATTTTTAAATAAGTCATAACTCCTGAGCAGTTTGCCTGCTTTAGAGAACCATGGAGCAACCCATGTTGATGTGATACTCTATGTATTAACATGGACAAATATAAATCTGTAATCAGCGCCCTGGATTCCCTGCATCTCTTCCATCAGAGATCTCAGAGAAATTGTCTCCAAAGCTTCTGTTTGAAATCGTCAGGTGCAATCATGTCTAAGCAAATGTACTTCCCATCAAAATCTTTTGGGAGTTCTGCCATTTGCCTCGGATAGAGAGTACTTAGGCTAACACAGAGATCCTTCCAAAAGATGCTGTTTCCCCTCAGTAAAGTCCTAAGACCTGAAGATCCTAACACTTCATGTCACCCATTACTGTAAAGTGTATTTATTGCTGTAAAATGAAGGAGCTGGGGCATGGAGGTTTGTATTTTAAAGCTTTGTTTTTGCCATTCCAAGTTCTGCCAACATCTAACATCTGTATTTATTTTTTGAATTCTCCTTAATGGATTATATACATCTGTTCAGTTCCAAGAATAACGCTTGATTTCCTGAATTTATAGGTTGCAATAAAATCCATTCGTAAGGACAAAATTAAGGATGAACAAGATATGGTTCACATCAGACGGGAGATTGAGATCATGTCATCCCTCAGCCACCCTCATATCATCACCATATATGAAGGTTAGTGAATGCACTTCTCCTCCCTGACTGCTCTGTTACGTTCCTGCAGACCTGATATTCATGTTTCTTGAGATCATGCACCAAACAAACCCCTACTCCGAGTGTAATCCATCCGTTACCAAAGAGATTGTTTTGAGCTCTACCTTCCCTCTGAATCACCAGTGTTTCACAGATGCATAACCCCTTGCCTGGAGGAGCTTCTTCACGTGCAAGTTAAGCAGGAGTTAAACTGGACTTCGACAGTCCCGTTTAATTTCACCCTTGCTTATGCACCAGCCTGATGCCCACTTCTGTCTCCATCCCCTAAACCAGTCCTCACATGCTTTATTTTCCCTGGACTGCACAAGACCAGTCTTGTCTGCTCTAGGCCCTTGGTCTTCCTTTACGTGCCTGTTAGTCTTGCTGGTTCTGTCATTGCTGCTTTTCCCCCTGAATCCCAGCACCCGCTTCCTGTTCACCTCTGCATGCTTTCCTGTCAGTCTGGTTGCTGGCTTATCATTCCTGTTTCCTTATCCTGTCTTCCCCCTCTAACCCCTTTCTTCCTGGGACACAGCTGGGAAGCCTGCTAATTTCTGCCTCCAGGAGCTGCTCCCTGGTTCTACAGCAAAGAGCAGGAAGCCCGGGGCATTCCTCCCTGATTTGCCTGTTTGTTTATATATTTATAGAGTGTCACTCTGTAGTAAAATCTCCTCCTTCCTTCCTTCCTTCCTTCCTTCCTCAAGTAACATCCCAGCTCTAGCACCGGGTACGTGCTAAAAGACACCAGCCAAGAGGTCTGTTGCTGCAAGGAGGGAGGCTGCATGGCGGACCTGGGGTGTGGATTCCAGAGGTTTGGAGGGACTTGGGCCGGGCAACCTTGTCCCCAGGGATCACCTCTTCCCCTGTGTGCAGAACAGGCAGCCCGAATTTAGCCCTACGTATTTACATACCCGTGAGGTAAACGCGCAAGGTGATGATATGTATATGGCAGCTCCACTCTGAGAGTTGATACGACTGATTAAAACAAGGGCTGGCTTGGCGTACTGTTACAGTATCGCATATTGAGTTATTCAAAAGCATGTTCTTGTACTTGAAAAGAGATGAATATCTGTCTTTTTATTGAATAAACTCATAACAGGATCTGGGAACAGAAAAGGGGAGGGATGCTGTGTCAGCATGTGGGTTGCAAATGGAACAAAAGTTATTTCAAATGTGCACGGGAACTCAGAAAGAAAAAAGATTAAGCATGCTGTGGTCCTTTGACCAATTGCCCTTCTCGTCCTTGCTTTAAATACTTTTTACTGAGTTAAAACTTTCGTAAAAGTTAAAAAGATGACAGCATTTT